>NC_048596.1:34060614-34375614 GCF_003668045.3 Cricetulus griseus | reverse complement strand
ACAGAAGTCACCTAGACTATTGGCCACCTCAAATCCTAGTTGTGGGAGCTTGGGGGAGTCCCTGGTCATACAGATAAAACAAGGATCACTTAAGGCTATTAGCCACCTCCATTCTCAGGCTTCTGGGAGAAAACAGGTTATAAATCTCTTCCATTAAAGAGACAACTCCACATGTTAGCATTTCTGGTATCCCTAGTGCTTACCTGTGAGAGCAAGGACCGCTGTACTTGTAACACTTGAGACCTTAAGTGTCCAAGTGTAATGTATCTGGGGCTAGGGACTCAAGGGTTGAAGCAGTGATAGCAAGGCCAAGCTGAGGTAGCCAGCTTTGTTTGGCCTTCTATTGCCTTGGCATATCCTCCTGGGACACTAATCCTGCCTTCATGTCTTCAATCTACACTTGCAGGTGATATCCTTGATAGCTTGCCATGAGATAAAGTTCTTGTCTGGAAGTATTTTTCCCACAGAACTGTGAAGGGATTTCCCAACTGTTCCCCGTGGCTTGAGTCAGAGCTGTGTCTAATTCTTGATCTGAGACCTCTTCCTTCCCCAGGAGGTTTTAGCCTTCTGTCTTTGTCTCTGGTGTGGGTGACTATCTACTTCAGTTTGTTTTCTTACACTATCAGTTGTGGTAAAATATTTACTGCTTAATTCACCACCTTAACTATTTGAAATGTATAGTTGAGTGGCATTTGCCATCTTAGTGTGGCTGCATTATTTTGTTACTTTGTCACCCCCAGCTGCCTTTCTAGAGTCTGCTTAATAGGTGTCTCTTCTTGTCAACACCCCTACCAGCACTATGCTAATTAGTTCCCATTTATATGTTATTTTCTATGATCCAAAATGTTTTGAAATCTGTTACCTACTATCAGGTATTAGTCCCATTTTCTTCATGCCATATTTTTGCCATTGTTGTCATTTCTCTTTTATTCTGGAGGTTTTTCTAGATGGAGCTAAGTGGACCTTTGTTATCTGTCACATTTAACTGGCAGTCCTTTTGCTGGAGCTCAGATTTCTCCTCCTTGGTCACTGTCCTCAGCCTCACCTTCCACCCCATACTGGTATGAGGTTATCATATTTGGCAGATAAAAAGATACAGGATACCTAGTAAAAGTTGGACTTCAGACCCATAAATGTTACATAAAATACAATCTCAAAAGTTAGTCATTGTTTCCTGAAACTGAAGGTTAACTGGAAATTCAATATTTTATTAGGAGCTTTGCTCAGGCCTGGCTGTTGAACAAAATACACTGTCTGCCTTATGAACCACAAACTATTTCTCTCAGTTCCATGAAACTGAAGGTTCAAAAACAGATGTCTATATGAAGGAGGACACCCTTCCCACTTCTCAGCATAAGCTCACATGCAGGAAGGCTAGAAGGCTACCTGTGACCCCTTTAATAAAAGCCTTTACTCCCAAGGGCCCTACACCATGATCTAATACTATTCCTTAAAGAGTCCCTCCTCCTAATTCCATCACACCAGGCATCACAATTTGGACATATGAATTTTAGAGGATAAAACTTCAGTTCACCTTACAACATGACCCAGATGGAAGCTTCCAGGCCAAGCTTTGGCCTTAGGGACCTGATCTTTCTGTCTAGCCACATAGTTTGTGTTCCAGAAGGCCCACTCTCTTCTATTGCCGCAAGAAGATAATAAAGAAGCAGTTACCTGTGGTCTGGGGTCTTCTACACCCTTCTAGAAAAAGACTTATAAAAAGTCTGTTGACATTTTCATTTTGCCACTCTACAGAAAGACTTTCAATTTCAGCCTCAATGCTTTGGAGAAGAGCCAAATATTTTTAACAAATAAATAACATGATCAAACTTTTTTTTTTTTTAAGCATGCTGTAGCAGAGAGGGTGATGAGTCTAAGGACAAAGAGACCTTTACTTGTCTATTCCAGTAAGTAATTCAAACAAAAACAGGTAGCATCTCCAACTAGGAAAGAACACAACAGACCGGAAAAGAGAGAAATGCAGACTGTTAAGGAGGGTGCAGCTGTTGGCTGCAGAAACTGTAAAAAGGGGTGGTGTAGTAGGTGACTGATAAGTCATTGGCTCTCTCCCACACGCTCCTGCTATAGGGAGTCCTGGGAGAGGGTCTTCTGGAAACTATGTGTGTCATTGGCTTGTCTTCAAACTCAAGCAAGATGTGTTGCTGTTACTGACTTAATTTGTTTGTGACTAACAGGAATGGCAGAGCTTAACCCTGAGACCCAAAAGAAGTGAGCAGGACTAGCCTTGGAAGGCAGCATTTTTTTTTATAATCGGGAAGCCTCCCTTGGCTCTCTGTGCTTCTCTGGGGCCAATCGTGTGTATCAAGCTCCCTTATCACACCAGATCATCTGCCTGGAATAATTATGCCAGGAGTCATTTGTCAGCCTCAGTCAACACTCACCACTTCCTGACAAGTGGGGAATTCAGACTCTTCTGTCCCTGCTTCGTTCTGCTCACACCAAATCTCATTATTGAATCAATGGAATTGGTTGAGAGTTTAACATTAACTTTAATGCCAGTTCTTTGCCCTGTTAATAGCCAAGCCAATAAAGGCACCTGCTATCTCTGCTAAGCTAATGAGGCAGGAGAAAAGGACGGGGAAGATGGCAGGTGAGGCCACTTCTTCATCCTCCCCACCCCCAGTCTCTGGTTGCTGAGGCAACCTGTCCTTTAACTGTACATGGTGGGGTGCTTTGCTTTTCAATGTTGTTTTCTCTACCCTGCTTTAGCAGGCTGCCCTCCCAATGGATGGGCCCCTTTCCTTTGTTTTCTCAAAGAATGTGTAAAATGAACTCCAGCTAACCAGATCCTGGCAATCCCAGGCACCAGGCTTAGCATCTCAATTAATTTCTATAGCTTTCGATTCTATTTCTTTTGCAAAAGTTGCAAGAATTAGAAGCATAATTTTGCAAATGAAATTACTAGTAGGAAGAAGCAGTAAGTGATTGCATTGCCTGGGAAAAGGAAGCCAGAAACGGAGAGATGCATTTGAGAAACTGGGGGCAGGAGGAGGTCTGACATGCTTTCTCTCCAGCTGCACAATTCTAATGAGCCCTTGCAAATACTCCACAACACGTCTAGAAGTATAGGCCACAGAAGCAGTACTGTCCTTCATTTTAGCTAAGAAACCCATTGCTGCACTCAAGTCAAAGGACAGATCAATGACAGACAACCTCATACTTGCTGTTTTAACACAGGGTGTCTAGAATACAGGACTTCAGTGGAGACATTGTGCCTTCCAGACAGGAATTCGTCAGAAAGGAATATTCGTCAACTAGTGCAAGGAGCGTGGGCTTCTTTGTTGTTTCTCTGCTTTCTAACCAGCCCAACTTTCGTGAGATAATCATGTACTATAATGAACTAAAGCTAGTCTTCTGATATTTTCTCCTCTAATCAATGTGTGCCCACGCTGGCCCATGAGTTTCCAAGAAGTGTTACTCAGTAGTGACTTAGAGTCCAGTCTCTAGACCTTGAATGGTGATAGATACCAGTCATTCCATCCTCAGGAAGCTGGTCCAGCCTGGGCTACATGGTGTCTTAGCTGCCTGCCTGAGCTACATAGTGAGATGCTGTCTTGACAACAAAAACAAATCAAGCAAACAAGAAATTTAGGCACTGGTCCCAGGAGTGAAAGAGTTTGGGGAAAATCATTCACTCTTTGTGGCTCATTATTCCCCTCAGAAGAGAAACAGCCATGAAGCCCCGTGCACAGTGCCAGCTTGGTCCAGCTAAGACACTGGTATCATTTTAGGAGACTTGCCTGCTAAGAGAAGGCTTTCTGCTGCTCAGGCTCTCCGTCCAAAGTCCGAAGTGCAGCACAGCGTATCTGCTTCCTTTGTTTTCTCCTGGGAACTGCTTCCGAAACTCCTCTCTATTTGATTTGCCGACCAACTAGGGCACGACCGGCCAGGGCACAAGCCTCCTGGCTCTGGGTCAGTGCAGGCTTGGTGATTTGCCAACCTGTGAGGATTCCCCAAGAGCACTGTGTCAGAGGCGCTAATGAGTCTGCTTAACTGTGACTGTGTGGACCCTGATAATCAGGACAGAGAGAAACACCTTGCAAAACAATTAGCTTTTCACAGCCATTAGCAATTTGCTGTCATTAGCACCAAAGAAACACAGCAAATAACACCAGAAGCAAACAGCACTGAGTCACAACAGGGCTTCTGAGGAACCCAGTGCCCAGCGGGTCTGTGGATGAGGGCTGGTTCCCTGTGCCCACCCACCCCAGCCGACAGCAATCTTGCTGCCTTTCATGTTATCTGTGTAAAAGGCTCACAATTTGTTTCAGTGAAGTGTACATTATCCAGAGGAGGCGTTCAGAGGAAGTAGTGCATAATAAAGCAATTCCAAATTCCCTCAAAGACCAGGAAATCCAAACAAGGCCAGGAGGAGTGCTGTGAAAAATGGAAATTTAAGTTGAGTGGATCTCCTGTGAGACGTAATGATTTAGTACCAAAGCTCTCCACAGTGGCATTGCTAAATACTGGAGCCATGTATATCTTTCCCAATAGAGGCTGGTAAAATAATTGTGCCTTCCCCATTTCGAGAAATATAAGGACACCTTTAAAAAAACAGCATGCTAGGACTACAAATAGGCTGTATTGGAAAAGGTTATAAAACATCAACAAATTATTCCATTATTATTTTAAAAATGGATACACACTACATATCAAACATGGCAATGTGGGTACTATGGACATGACTGCCTTTTAACTTTATTCTCACACTGTTTTGATTTTTATTTCTAAAATAAATACATATACATGGGTACTCATTTTGTGACAGGGCAAGACAATGCAAAGGGTGTTATTGTTTTGTTTAAAAAGAAGAAAAGAGAAATACTGAGACATGAGACATAAGACTATAAGTTTATTATAAGGCCCGGCAGAATGGAGAGACTAAGAAGAGGAACAGGGTAAATGGCTGACCGCCATGGCCAGTCGCCATAGAGAGACAGAGAGGGAAACAGAGAGAGCGGGAACAGAGAAACAGAGAGATAGAGAAACAGAGAGCGGGACAGAGCGAACAGAAAGACAGAGAGCGTAAAGGGGCAGGGACTTATCTTTTAAAGGGGTCCTCTGTACCTGTGTGCAGACTTAGTTCCCATGGAACCTTGGGCTGACCAGGGTACTGCCTGTTTCACCAGGTAACAGGGGCAGGCCAGCATAATGCCTGAACCTTTCAAAGGGTCCGCCACCATTCATGCTGAGACCATTTCAGGTTTAACTAGAATTTGAACTCCTTGACTCCTATAGAAAACTCATCCAACTGTATTCTAAGAACCTGAGGTCAAGATGCCCTAGCCTAACTTAGCTTAGCTTCTGTTATAGAGCAAGCTACCAGAATATGTTTTTTAACCTTTAAGAGCCCCTTGCTCTAAATGCTCAGGGATACACTTAGGTCCCAAAAAACATAGTCCCAGGCAGCAGGAATAAAGACTTTCAGTTGGCTATAAATTGTGACTGAGTGATCATCTCTTGTGGGTTCCCTGTAACACTTTGACCTATAGAGAAAGAAAAAAGATACCAGAGTGAGAAAGTAAGCCTTGTCCAGCTCGGTGGGTTTAATATAAAATCACAACAAATGTACAGAGAAGGGAAAAGATAACAAGATCACAGTCTCATAACTGTCACAGAGTGCATGAACCAAGATGCAGACTGAGTCTTAAATACCATGTGGGCATGCTGTGGGTTCACAACACGAGTCTGTGTGTGCAGTGATCATAGGAGGTCAGCTCAGAGGAGCTCAATGAGGAAAACTGATTAAACTGGAAGTCCGTGGTCAGGAAGGAAAGGTGCTTAGATTCCATCTTCCATGTGTACAAACCAAGACATAGGCACTGATCTTCGGGTGCATCTCACATCTGTAAGTGGAAAAACTGGCCCAGTTAGGCCTTGGCATCTAGGCTGCTCAAAGAAGAAAAAATCCGGCTGGAGCCACCTGCTGAAGGCAGGGTCCAAGTGTGTAAGTGTCTCAGTATGTAAAGAAGAGGTGTAGGAAACAGAAGGAAGCTCACATTATCTGAAAGAAACTGCAAGACCAGGTTCAGCAATGTTTGCTTTGGGTAGGCTGCCAGCCAAATTAAGAGCACAAAGTGCTGTCTTTGGGCACTTGCATTCCATGGGAACTGAGTGGTGGCCTTGAGGCTGGTTTGTTAATGATGTTGATGAGTTCAGGATTTCTGGTCTCCTTCAGAAGTCAGTCAGAAAGAAGGTGAATGAGGGCCTAGTTTGTATTTGATTTGTATTTCCTCATTTATAGCAAAGCATGACTCTACTTAACACCTTCCTACATAGAAAAAAGTACCCCTAACTCCACCAGTTTTCAAACTTGCTTTCCCCCTGAGGTAGCTATTCTGGGTGAACCCATAGTCTGGGAAGCAGGTGTGAATGTTGGGAACCAAAGGCAATAATAGCAGAAAGTAGCCCGCCCAAACAAACTCAGGCAATGAAGACCGAACAGGGGAAATTTTCGTGGATATCATTTCATATAGATAGCTAGCTAAGAATTTTGGTTTTCTTAGTTAACACAGTGGCAGTGTCACACTCTGCTAACAGGACAGGGCCTGAGGCATGTAGATGTTTTTGTGTGGGCTATTCATCCTGTTTGAGAACTGAGAGTCTTCACTGGACAGAGGCCTCATGGCTGCCCATCTCTCTTCCCTACAGCATTGGGAAGTACCTGGTAGGTGGAAGATATTTAAAAAAATATCTGTGAAATGTTTAAATGCATGCACCTCTGTATTTAAAGTACAAAAGTACTTTAAATATTCCATGGTTGCTTGCATGATTTAATTCAGGAACATTGATCTCCATGTAGATGCTGATAACTTCTGGGCGTTCTCAGGGATCATTATACCAGTCATTATTTACTTATCGGCAGATAATGGTACATATTCTTATTATGTAGTATCACACCCCTTAGTGTTTTTCAGTCATCCTTTTGTCATAGACAGAACTGAACTGTAGCCTGGTAGTGATACAATCAGAACTCAAGCAGAATGTACATCCTGATTTTCATGTTTTGGCAATTTCAGAGGTTTTTATTTCTGAACAAGTTTTTCATTTCTTTCTGGAAGTCTTACTAAATGCTGAGATTGCTCAATGCTAGGAATACAGAAATCATTCTAATAGAATCCACAGGTACACCAACAATAAATTACAGCACAAATCGGATTGTGTCCGATGACACAATGCCTCCAGTGACAATTAACATGAAAGACACAGTGGTTAAAGCAACAGACATGTTTAATTGGATCACAAACCATGAGAAGTCCAGAATCAGATTTTCCTATATTGTTTTGAATACAAGGCTTCTCACCACCCCTATTATACCCCTGGCCCTTTGGCTTGTCTGATTATGTGGTGCTGTAGCTCCAAGAATCCTACTCTCAAGCAATAATATCTACGTCCGGGAGAAAGAGCTTAGCATCACTTTTGCTAACAGGAAGCAAGGACATCTAAGAATATACCCTCCGACTGCTCCTGTGGTCTTAATGATCAACTGGGATCACCCCCTTTCCTGAATCAGTCTCATAAAAGGGAGATGGGGTTTCTGTATGTGACATAAGGCAATTCTGTTCCATTCTATCATGCCAAAAGAAGGGCTCCATCTTTCTTGAGGGTGTGTCTCTGGGGATTCTACAACCTAGAGGAGGGGGTAGAAAGGGGATGTGTCAATCAACCGTATTTGCTCCAGGACTAAGCCCAGAATTATGTCCCTATACCATATTTTCCCTGCCATGGTTCCATATTCCTTCCTTCCCCAGAGTAAGGCCAGTGCCTTAGACTGCTAGAAAACCCCATCCTTTCCCTGATGCTGTCCTGGGCTTGATCACCTCAGAGCAGTGAGGAAAACATACTTTCACACTAGCTCCGGCCCATCCTTAAGCTGTAATACCCTAAACTTGCATAATTTCAAACAGAATGCAGAGATGAGTGAGAGTTAGAGGTGCTGTGGAGGAAGGGGGCAGTCAGGTCCACAGATTAGACTCATAGTCTTTCAGGGAAAGCTCACAGACAGATCTGGAACTCAGAGGGTCTCCCCTGAATGGGAAGGAGGCCAACTACAACAGGCTGAACACTGTGTAGGTGAAGAACAAGTATAGCATTGGGTTGTACTTTCAGTGTGCACAGGAGAAAAAAAACCAAAAGGTCAGGTCTGACTCAGAGGAACATGACTTTGGCCAAAACACCACAGGCAAAGATTAGATAATGTACAATCAATCATTGCATGACGGTCTATGGACAATACTACTATATGTAAATTGCTCTGTAATCTTATATATCAAGTCTGGGTGATATGACATGACATGATGTTATATGAGGTTATATATAACATAACATGAAGACAATAACTAAAATGGATTGTGTATTGACTTGAATAAGCAGGATTCAAGGTACACTCTCCTTACAAAATTACTCATAATCATACGCACAGGCAAGCTCACTATACTCCAGAGGCTAGGTACTTGGTACACAGTCTCTCTGATAGATGGTGGGCCCAGGAATCAGAACTACAGGCTTGGCTGTCTCTAGAGCCCTCTTTGTTTTACATTGGTTCTCTTGCTTCCATTGGCCTCCTGGCTACCAGTGTGTTAATGAGCTTAGCTATGGCAAGGCCAGGTGGTAGGCAGACAAGGAAGATCAGACACCACAGAGGGTGGAAGGGAATTCATCAGAAACTTTACTCTAGCCAGAAATGAAAATAATAACACCTTAAATTATTTTAAATGTTCAGAGAACAAAATAATTCACAGTGTTTTTTGTTTGTTTGTTTTGCAAGACTTCCTGAAAAGAATAAAGAAAATGCAACTTTGTGTTATGCCTTTTTTCTCTGTCCTGTAATCCATGCAAATTTGTGCAGGTGTTATCAAGGTTTCTTGGCAGCCATTCTCTAGCCTAGAAAGAATGTTCATTTACTTGTTACATCAGATACTCTGTGTTCTTTCATTCAGTTCATTTATCTTGTTTGTTTGTGTAGTCTCTTCTAGGCATTGGGTACCAAAGATGACAACGGAGGCTGGAGAAGAAACACTGAACCCTGCCTTAGACCAGACAGACGGAACTTGGCATGCTCAGAAGATGCCTTCCCCTCAGATTTATTTTCAGCTTCCCATCATCTGCCAAAAGGCTTTCTACTCTGGACAGATCTCTGTGGCCCTGTAGCAAGGCCCTGCCATATTGTGGGGAGTTGACTGAGGAGTGGGAGCACAGAGTTTGTTCAATATGCCCCATGTCTGATTGGAACAAATTCTAGTTCCAAAGCCCCGGGAAAGTTGTGAGACATCAGATCCTATAGGATTAGAAAATATCATAATATCCAAGAACTGGTCAATGAAACTTGGTTCCTTTGAGATTTCCCTAGCAGGTTGAAAAAACATTCACTGGCCAGAGATATTGAAATAATAATACTTAATTACTTAAATGTTCAGACAGCACGATAATTTACAGTGGTGATGTCCGACAGAGTTCTAAGTTCGAGGATGGAGAGGAGTGTTGTGAAACAATCTTCTAGACATGATATGGCCATTGCACTCATGAAGTCACAGCAGCTACGGTTACCTGCACCAGATCAACCCTGTCACAGTCCCAGCATGGAGGGGGCATGGCTTTGTGTGGGCTCCTAGGCCAGGCGAGGGATGGTAGAGCATTACTAGTACCCTGGATATTTCACAGCAGGAGTGGGGCCCTCTTCCTACCCAAATCAGGACTGGCCCACTCATCTCCATAGAGACAAAGGCCTTTAGAGTCCATTAAGCTTCTGTTTCCCTGCCAGTGAACTGGCTCCTCAGAAATCATGTGACCAGCCCAATGTCCACACCTCTGAGAAGGAAAGCTTGAGACAGGTCCTCAGTTCTTATCGAGCAAGGCAATTTACAATGAGATCCAGAACTCCGTAATGTCCACTCCAGGGTTATGTTCATTTTTCATGATAAGCACCCACTGAACATAAACCTCTATGAACTTTTGGAGTGCAAGGTGCTGATGGCATTCCCAGTCCAGTCCTGTAGGAGGAGCCACTCTGTGAAAAGGCACACTCACCTCTGTGGGAGCTGATCCGAGGGAAGGGAGTCACAAGTGACTGGGCTGAAGCATGAACAGCACGCCCCTCGGTTAAAGATCCCTGTAGCCTATGAATGGACAGAGAGGACAGACTGTCCCAGGATGCACCTTTAGCCTCCCAAATCCTATTTGATCTTAAATAGCTGGAAGCCCCATGGGACCCAGAAACGATAACACCCAGAGGGTGTACAGTGTCGTGAAGAGAGCCAGCGTTGGAGTCAGAAGATCTGCTTTGAGCTTCAGCTCTGCCTTGGTTGGCGACGACGTGACCAGAAGCAGGTCACCCAACCCTGCCCAGTGTGGGTTTTCTCGTCTGTCCAGTGGAAAGCAGCAGTGTTTCCTTTCATAATCGCATGGGACTGGTCATTCTTGACTGCTTTTCCTGCACACAGTGTACAAAGCCCCTGGTGATGCCTTAATCAGCCTCTGACAGCAAGATTAAAGGGAAATAATGAAATGAATATTACTTTTGTACAGAATATAACATTAATCGCCATTGCTACCAACTGCTGGGCTCTTACTGTGCAGCAGGCATTCTGCTAGGAATTGGGGGCATTATTTATTGCTTGAGGTCACATGGCTGGTAAATCCTATGTCAGAACTCAACCCAAACACTTATGACTCCACAGGCAGAGTCTTAACCCTGTGTGCACTTTATTCCTTGTGACCAAATAAGGCTGTTCAAATCCTAGCTGGCAGAGAGTGAATGAGATATACTGGTTTGTCTCCTAGGAGATTAATAACCAGCCAAGCAAACAACTAACCACACTCAAAGAATATCCAAGCACGGACGGTTCATGGTTTTGTTGTCATTGTTGTTTTGCTTTGTTTTGAGCAGGGTCTTAAATTTAGCCTAACTGATATCAAACTATCAATCTTCTGACATTTGTTCTCCAGAGTGCTGGAATCACAGACTTGCATCTAGAAAATCTAATATCCAGTGGCCATTATGGAGTTGAGTTAAATGAATGTGTAGGGAAAAAAATGTGATTGAGTTTTCACCAGTAGTTACCAACCATGCTACTTGTTTTATATACTGCCTTTGCTCTGTTAGACAAAATAGGTTTCCATTCCCACCATCCACTTAGAAAAAAATTAACAATAACAATAAAATATCTGATCCACGGCTAATGTCCAGGAAACCCTCAGAGTCAATATCCATGGCAAGGGGCATGAACAGAGTATTGAGGATAGGCAGAAAATAAGCTAGTGTAGCCTGAGGTTATCAGAGAAACCTTCCCAGAAGAAGCAGTAGCTACATGGGATAGAGGTTAAACTGTTGGAAGGAAAGGCATGGAGGGGAGGAAGGAAGAGACAAAGGGGCAGACATTTCTGGAAGTAGGGGTGTTATTTGCAGTGGCTCAGGGCCAAGGCACGTTCACAGAGTCCAGAGAGAGTCACAGCAACAGTGGAAGTTAGAACTGGGGGGAGGAGCAACAACACTCCTATATATATATATATATATATATATATATATATTATGTGTGATATAAATCATGTCTTGATAAGATAGACATATCAAATGATACTCAGAAGATAGCTAGGATGTGTTTATTTGCATAAAATACCTTCACCCCTGATTTGAGTTATTAAAGTCAAAGTGTCAGAGAAGCAAGCTCTCAGTTTCTGGTTAGTCTAGGCTTTAGTGGAAAGTGACTCATAGAGGAACAGACAGTTTTAGCCTTAGGGGATTAGAAGTGCTAACATCAGAATGACTTAAAGCTTGTCATCAGTATCTCTGCTCTGGGTAACAGTGGAACTGGCTCAGAGCTGGCCACTTTGAGTGACTGCTGGACTTTAAAGCCAAAGGGGACTTGAGAACTGGTAAGGAGGGTCATGGGGAAGAGTGTTGTGGAATATTATTTTAAAGTGTGTTACATTTCTTCCTACTGCTTTTGTTTATAATGCAAAAACATGTTCCATTTGTTTGATTAAATAAAATTAACCTGTCGTCAGGAGGTTGAGTCAGCAACTAGGTAGGGAGGAACCAGGTGTAGCAAGTGTTCTTAAGTGGGAGTGGAACAGAAGATGTGGGTTTTTTGGGAGATTCTAGCAGGGAGAGGTTAGCTACTTGCAAATCAGCCTCTCTGAGTTAGCAGAATTTCATCTCAACCTTTAATTCCTGAGTTTTATAGAGGGGTAGAGATCTAGATAGTTTCCCTCAGTGGCTTTGAGAGAGCTGGTGCATGAGGGAACAGAATTCCCACCGGCTGTGCTCGTAACAGCTGAGTGGCAGTTGCTGATCAGGACAGCAGTTGCTTAAGGGACAGTCACTGAATTGGGTGAAAAACATTTGTCACCCAATGTGGGGCTAGAGTAAAAGAAAAACCAACTATAGAAGAGTTTTGTCTTCTTCGTGCGTGTTTCCCCAGGGCAGGCTCCAGGGAAGGGCTTGGACAGTTTCCTCGAGTAGCCCTCCAGGATCACAGGTGGGTGTTGGAGAAACTGAGGCAGGAAGAATTCAGGAAACCGTGCAGGCAAGCAGGATTACTGAGCAGAGCAGTTGGGACTTTATTCTGCTGGGGATACTCCAAGAAGACATGGGGTATTTCTCAGTGTTGTGCTGCAGGGGTACAGACCACATCTGCCCTGGCTGGGTGGGCCTCCAGAACACTGACTCCCCCATATCTGGCCATGTCTGCCCACTGTGGAACTCTTTTCTGCTGAATGAACCCTGCATGATTAGGAAGAGACATGGGAGCGGAGGACGGGGCAGCTGTCAAGGAGCCCAGGTAGGCTGTGATGTTCTGTGATTGGGAAGCATCTACCACCAGCTCCACAGTAAAATAAACAAGATGGGTTAGGAAGTCACTAGTGTCTGTCCAGAAGGTAATCTCTAGTGACCCTGCCTGCCCCATCTAGTCCCGAGGCAAATTTCTCTGTTAATCATTCTCCCCTGTGGTAGTTAATTTTAGGTGTGAGCTTGACTAGATTAGGGAATAGCAGAAGCCCTGGGAAAGGGGCTGCTGGATGCTCTGTGAGTTTGTTTCCAAAGAAGATTCACACGTGAGTGAGGAAGACGCCTGGGAGCCTAGCCTGCACCTGATCAATGGCTCTCCTGTCCCCTCCTTCTCTTCCCCCCTTTTTCTACCTCTCCCTCCCTCCCTCTTCTCTCCAGGAATACTCCTCTCCTCCTGCCCCTGAACACCAGAGATCCATCGCGGGCCTGGATTCTAGGATCCACCTGCATCCCCTATCTGCCTCCATTCTTAGGTCTTCAGCTTCTTGCTGAGTCTCCTCACTGGCTGCACTGGCTTTGAGCAGTGCTCCTAGCTTCAAGGTTGCTCATCTATGAGCTCCAACCCCCTACTGAGTCCTCTCATCCAGCTTCCTGATGTCATCCCTGAAGAATTGTAATTGAAGGCAGAAGTAACAACTGTGTCCCTTTCTTGGTGTGTGTGTGTGTGTGTGTGTGTGTGTGTGTGTGTGTGTGTGTGTGATATTTTTATTTTGTTTCTATGAGTCTTGGATGTCTGGTATCGTCACACTATCAGACTGATCCCCACAAGAGAGGTTTAGGTAGGATTTCCAGAGCAACAACACTCCTATCCAGATGCTCGGTGCCTCATGGGGCCATCCCTGTAAGTCTGTAGCACAGGCACAGAGGAGAGGGACACATTGCCTTGGTGCAGTGTTATCGTCCCGGAGCTTTCACCTGCTTTTGCCCCGTGTTGCCTTCCATCTCCCACTACATGGAGCATAAAGGAGGAAACTGAACAGTGTTTTTCTAACACCGAACTTTAAGTGGTTTGACAACACTCCAGGTTATTTCTTGCTCATATCAGAGTTTTCCCTGCTGGGTCTGTGGTTTTCCTTCACACAGGGGCTCAAAGCCCATTCCCTAGGTAGTCAGAGAGCTCAGTGGCTATGGGGTGGGTAGGCCGCAGGAGAGAGGAGACAGGGTCTTTGCTGCTCTGTTGTTCTTCTTCTCCCTTGGGATTGTTGGCTGCATTGATCCATGAGGGTGGAGGGAGCAAAAGCAGGGAGCAGGGTTCAGATGGGTGTGGGTGTGATAGAGACAGCCCTCTGTGTTTGACTTCAGGGAATCAGCTCAGCTTCATTCCAGAGTATAGGAAGTACATAGGATTTGGGAGCTTGGGGACAGACCCTAATTTGCATTAAGTGGTACACTCCTATATCATCAGGCTTCCAAAGTGGCAGCAGTATCCTATAGTAAAGCTCCTAGTACAAGTCTTAGTTACCATATGTGCAGCAAGTTTCTAGCAGGAAACTGTGCCAAGGGTCAAGCTAAAGACAAATCAGTATCCAGGCTTAGGGACAGCTTTCAGATAAGGTCAGTCCTCCAGGCCCAGAGACATTCTCTAGATAAGGGCAGGTAAAGAGCAGGAAGACTCACTGGGGAAGGGGAAGGAGGCCTCCGTGTTGTGCCGAGTTTAAAGAAAGCTGCCAGGCTATGGTAGACTCCAACCTCTGACCAGCAGGCCTTCCCAACACTGTTTCAAACTTGTTGATCTACTTGTGAAATTAATTTTGTGTGTGTATGAGGCAGGTTCCAATTTCATTTTCTCCATGTTGTTATATAATTATAGTGTTGCTATTTGTTGACAAAAATATTTCCTTCATTAAACTGTCTTATCATTCTAGTTGGAAATTGATTGTAGGGTAAAATCTTGATCCTAAGTTTAAATTGTCCAATTTCTATTCTGCTTTGTGAAGGGTTCTGTGGGGGTTTGTTTGGTTTTGATTAAGACCAGGCATCATTCGTAGTTTAGACTGGCTTGTACCCCACTATGCATCCCAGCCTGGCCTCAAACCCGCAAGAATCCTCCTGCCTCCGCATCTCAGTTGCTGGAAATGCAGATATGCACAACCACACCTGCCTTGTAGTAAAAGTTAAAATGAGCCAGGCATTGGTGGCACACGCCTTTAATCCCAGCACTCGGGAGTTCTGTGATTTTTTTTTTCATTTTAAATGATATTTTGGCTCTTCTGGGTCCCTTACATGTCCTTTGAATTGTAGGATTCAAGTTTTCATGTTCTATAAAGAATACAGCTAGTCTTATTTTGATAATGGTTGTGCTGAGCCTGTTGGTAAATTTGAGAGGCGTTACCATCTGTTATAGTTGCTTTTCCTGTCTCAGTGATAAAATTCCCTAACAAGAGCAGAGCTAAGGGTTTATGATGCCTTACAATTCAAGAGTAAAGTCCACCAGGGCAGGGAAGTCAGACAACAGGAGCTTGAGGCAGCTGCTCACATCATATTCACAACTGGAAAGCATGGGGGAGGGGAGGAGGGAGCAGGGGGCAGTGTGCAGGGAGGTGTGCATGCTCCTCTCTTCATCTATAAAGATCAGGATCCAATCCTGAAGCCTGTGCCAGCCACACTAGATGGATCCTCAAAGGCCCATGTATCCAAGGATGCCCAGATGCCCATCTCCCAGGTGACTTTACAGTCTATCTTACCGTCACCTTCTTTAAATATTAAGTCTTCCCAAGTGTAGCCACAAGTGCCTTCAATATAATTGGGTCTTCTAATACCTGTCAGTAATGATTCAGACTTTCCAGAGCACAAGTTTAATAGTTACTTTGAAAGTTATTCCTATCTTGTTCTCTTTGATGTTACGGTAAATAGAGTTTCAGAATTTCATTTTCTGAATTATTTATTGCCCTTATGTTGAAATACTGTTTTGGTACTTTTTCATAATGCCATGAGATTCTGACAATTTCCTGAACCTACTCAATAGTTCTATTTGTTTTTATAGGGTGTTTTCACGTTTCTTTTACACACAGTGAGGTGTGGATTGTATGTATCACTTCTTCCTTTATCATTTTCTGCCTTCTACTTTGTTGTCTTGTTTAAATGAACTCAATCGAACTTCTAAATGTCATACTTGGAAGAACTGATGGTCACCTTTATCCTAACCCTGCTTGGGAGGAAGCATTAAGATTGTCCTCTTTAAAGAGGACATCGAGTCCAGGGACACACAAGTGACCCTTTCTGAATGAGTTGCCCCCATTCCTAGTAAACTTACTGTTTGTTGTTCTTTTTGTTTCTGATCATGAGGAGAGTTTTGGCAGAGGCTTTTGCAACCGCCATATTCCTGAGATAAATCTCACTTGGTTATAGTGTCTAATCTTTTTTATAACTTAGTCATGAATATAATCTTTACTGTAGGTGACTTGATTCTGTGGGTTAAATTTTGTTGAGTATGTATATATAGTTATTAAGGATGTTCTTTATAGTTTTATAATTGTCTTTCCTTGAAGTGCTTTTATCTGATTTGGTGGCAACATTAGACTGACAGGTAAGATTATGTGAACAGCACCCACTTGTATCCTGTTTTCTGGAAAACCTTGAGAACTATCACTGTGAATTCTTTAACCGGGTGGTAAAATTCACCAGTAAAGCCATCCTATCCTGGGCTTTTCTACATGCACAGTTTCCATGACTACTTTAGCTATAGTTTCAATTACTTAATACTTTTACTTTTTTACAGGTCTACATTGATTTTCTACTGGCTTCCATGCTGTTTGGTTTTTGTTAACTTGACATAAGCCAGAGTCATCTGAGAAGAGGGAACTTTAATTCAGAAAATATCTCTGACAGGTTGGCCTATAGGCAAGTCTATGGGGACATTTTCTTGACTAATGATTGATAAGGGAGGGTCCTGCTCACTGTGCACTTTGCTGTAGATAGATTTTTCTTTGGGCTATCAGCTCACAACAAAATGACACGGAGACTTATAATTATGAGTGCTCCGCTTTAGCTTAGGCTTGTTCCTAACTAGTTCTTAAAACTTAAATTAACCCCTGTCTTTAAATCTACATTCTTTATATAGTTTGGAGACCTTTACTCTGTACTGCCCATCTTGCTTCCTCTCCATCTGGCTGATGACTCTGCCTTCTTCCCAGCATTCTCTCTCAGCACAGAAGTCCAATCACACCAATACATCTTCACAATGTACAAAGATCTCATAACACTTTGCCACCCCTGGGCAGGTGGTCCTGTGTTGTATAATAAAGCACCTTGAGCAAGCCATGAAGAACAAGCCAGTAAGCAGCTTTGTTTATTAGACCACAAACACAATATCACCACAGTTGACTTTTTCAAATAATTTGCTGGTTTGTAAATTTCTTATATTGTTTGTCTGTTCTCCACCCCATTAATTTCTAATGCAGGTTTTTTTCTAATTATTGTGTGTTTTCTGTTCTCTGCTTCCAAAGTCTTACAGCAGAAGGCTAAGTCATTGATTTGGGAATATTTCTTTTAGTTTAGACAATAGATTTAGTTTCTCCTCTCTGTACCACTTAAGCTGAGTCTCCTAAGTTTTGCTGTATCATATGTAAATTTTTATCTCAAAGTGATTTATTTTGTTGATTATTGTTTGACTTGTTGGGTATTTAGAAGTGTGCCACATAATATATGTGTGAGTCATTTAAATGCATTTGTTATTAAGTTCATGTCTCATTTCACTGTGGATGGAGTATATTGCATAGGCTTTATAGCCTTTCTAATTTATTGATTGTTTTTGTCTTGCCCAGCATATGGTCTAGCTGGGAAATGTCCTATATGTCCTTGCTTCTCTGGTTGTCAGATGCAGTGTCCATAGACACCTGTTGGGTATAATTCACTTAAGTGTGGCTCAGTTCTGCCATGTTGCTCCTTACGGGATTGACATTGGAGCACTAAAATCTTCAACCATCATTCTTAAGTATCTGCCTTCATTTTTAAGTTTTTCTTTCATTTCTTCATTTCAGTTTTGTTTCATGGGATTAGGCTCTATATTCAGGTATTTAAACATGTATTGCTATGCCCCCTTTGTAATAACATTTTTCTCTTCATCTTCAGTAAGATTTTTGTATAGAAGTCTGTTTTGCCTGATATAAATGCTGCAGCTTTCTTAAGGAAGACAGGTTTCCATCCTTTTACTTTCAACCTGTTTATGTCTTTGGATGTAAAGTGTGTCCTTTGCAGACAATGTATTGTTAAATTTGGTCATTTTATTGGATCTGATACTCTGCCTTTTGTAGAGTTGCTCAGTATCCCTCCCCTGTGTGTGATTGCTGGTACAATTGTAGGTACACTTGGCATTTTGTCTTTCTGTTTTCCATGTGTATCCATTTGCTAAGGCTAACATAAAATTGATGGGTGACTGAAACCATAAAAATTTGTTGTTTCACAGTTTTGGAGATTAGATTTTCAATATCAAGATGCCAGTAGGTTTGGCAAGGTCTAAAAGCTGTAAGAGAAGAAACTGATCCAGTCCTCTGTCCTTGGCCTGAAAGTGGTTGTGTCCCTGATCCTCTTCCTTCTATCTGTATCTGTGTCCAAATTCACACTCCCTGTAATGACACCTGACATACTGGATTACAGCCAGCCATTACGTTGTTGACCTCATTTTAAAGTAAATGCTTCTGTAAAAATTCTGACTTCAGACGTCATATTTGAGACCCTGGAGCTCAGAACTGTAACATGAGAATTTGGGAAGAGACACAAAACAACACATAACGATCTGTCTTAAGCCTCTTCCATTCTTTCACTGTTTCTCTCACTTTATGAGATCCTTCCTAACATCATTACCTGGTGTTTGCTTTCTTTGCTCAGCAGTCTCTCTAACCCTTACCATAACTACCATAACTTTTCAGCCTCCATTTTAGATTGTGCTAACTTTATCACAATGCTTAGAACTCTATTGCTTCATTTCTGTGCCAATAGTACTCTATACACCACAGCTACCTGTGTTGTAATGCGATACACTGCTGAGATTACTTATGTAGCTTAGTGCCTCCTCCTCTAGTTTCTGATAGAGGAAAGGTGATCAGTATGTGTGTGCTTAAATGTTTGCTATGTTCCTTAACTTGTTTACCTTTTCTGGTCCTTTTCATCTGGTCCTACAGTTTGGGGTTGGTGACGGTGTTGTTTGCAACACGGCTTTGTTTCACTCATACTCACCACCTTTCTGCTGCGATGATCAGATCAATCACATCTCTATATGTTAGAGATCCCACATGTAATTATTTACATACCATCTCATGCAACTGCTTCTTAGGCGGGTTAAGACAAACGAGAGGGGTTGGAGCCTGTGCTGTCTTTGTAATTACTTAATTAATTCTCAGGCCTCTTTGATTTTTCATGAAGGTTTAAATTCCTTCCTCTGATCACTTGTGTTTTTATTCTGAAGAACTTAATTTACTATCTGTTGTAAAGAATTCTAATGGCAGCACATTCTCCCTGCTTTGTCCAGGAATGTCGTGGACTGTGCCTTTCATTTTGAAAGGTTGTTGCTGTGTATAAATTTCTGGTTGACAGGCTTTGTTTTTTCATCAGCACTAAACACATCATTCCATTCTGTGGCCTCGGTGTTCGGGAGAAAAGTCAGCTGTTACATTTGGAGGGCTTCCTTGAACATGCTGTGTTATTTTCTCTTACAGCTTTTTAGAGTTTCCTCTCTATCTTTGTAATCAAAAGTCACCATAAGTGGTGACCATGGGACCTTTGATTTCACCCTTCTTAGACCAAGTTGAGTTTCTTGAATGTACACATCACCATCATTCATCCAATTGGAGGACTTCTAGGCCACTATAAGTTTTTTGCTCCTTCTCCTCATTCTCCCTTCAATGTCCCCTACACACTTGTCATTGCTCTCAGGGCTGGTCCATGTTGAAGGCTCTGCTCACTTTTCCCCATTGCTCCCTCCATTACTTTAGATTACAGAGACTAAATCACTTTGTCCTTAAGACTGATTCATCCAGGAATTCAGATCAACTCCAGCCAGGTCTGGATTTTCACTTTAATCTCTGTACTTTCAATTCTAGAACTTTGGTTTAGTTCATTGGTTACAATTTCTCTTCATTTTCAATTTCTATCTGATCCCCTATTCCTTTACTTCTCTGAGCATGGTTTTTATTAGTTTTGAACATACTATAGCGATGTTAAAGGCCTTTTAAGACAGGTCCCTCTTACAGGCAGTTTCTGAGACCCATTTTCCCTACCTACCCCACTCCTGGGTTATGAGAATGATTTAAAAAATATCTCATAGATTTTTGTTGTTGACAACTGAATATTTTTATAGGAAAGCAACTCCAAATACTGATTTCCCTCTTTCCATGCTTGTTTCCTAACAGTCGTTGACTGTGAAGTAGATTGGTTGGTATATCTTAACAGAATCTTTTGTTCATGATGTGAACTGTCAGCATCCCTGAAGTCCTGTAGCCTCGAGCATGACATCGATCACAAGGCTGAGAGTGATTGGGGTCAGTGGGGCTCCATGTTCCTTTGTGATTGCTGTAGGACTGCTTGCCTTGATAGAGTCACACCCAACTGTAAAGGTCCATTAATTGCTGCTAATTAGTTTCTAAAATAATGTCTCGGTGCATAAATTGCTTCACAGTCTGACCCAGGTGAACTCAGGCTCCTTGACCATTCTAGGCTTTGGGAGGAAGGAGATCCTGCTCATCCTCACCGATCTTTCTTCACCTGGTTCTCTCTGGTGATCTAGGTGCCCTGTGGTGCTGGTTGCTTCCACTGAGTTAGCAGCATTCTGTTAATCCCAAAGTTCACTGTCCTCTGAGTTGACCCCTTTTCTACACTATTCTAAATCAACTCAGTGGGTAGCTTCTTACATGCTGTGGCCAAATCTCTGAGCCACTCTCCAGATCTGAGAGCAGGAAAACATTCTTCCTTTCCTACATAGCATTCTTTCTCTATGAGCTGGGCACTGGGCAAGGGCAGTAGCACCAACCTCTATAGCCTTCCCTTCCCAGTAGGCCAGTATTCTTCCTATGAGAAAGCTGAGGTAAGGATAACTGCACCTTGCATCATCAACTTTCTGTTCCTGATTGAACCAGTGGAGCTCTCAGTAGGGCTGGTGGAAGAAAGAAGTCCTTGATAACTTATATACTCCGATCTGGAAACTGGCCTCTGAAGAGGTGGTTGGGAAATGCTGCTCATTTTATTCATTTTAGAGAGATTCAATAGCACTTAAGTGCTTTGTGGGAGAGTTTCCTCTGGAGTAGAGCTCCCAGCATGCTGAGGGAGGACTGAAGGGTGAGGAAGAGTGGACTCAAGTTTAAGTGTCATAACCACTCACTGGGTTTTTTTATTTTTTTATTTGAATTAGAAAAAAGATTGTTTTACATGTCAAACCCAGTTCCCTCTCCCTCCCCTCCTCCTCTACTAGTCCCACAACTAAAACCCTACTTATCACACACCATTTCTGCTCCCCAAGGAGGGTGGGCCTAGGCCCACCGTCATGTGTCTTGGCTCAGGGAGTATCCCTCTATGTGGAATGGGCTCCCAAAGTCCACACCTATGCTAGGGTTAAGTACTGATCTACTACAGGAGGCCCCATAGATTTCCCAGGTCTCCTCACTGACACCCATGTTCCTGAGGTCTGGATCAGTCCAATTCTGGTTTCCCAGCTATCAGTCTGGGAACCAAGAGCTCCCCATTGTTCAAGTCAGCTGTTTCTGTGGGTTTCACTAGCCTGGTCTGGACACCTTTGCTCATTACTCGTCCTTCTCTGCAACTGAATTCTAGTTAGTTCAGTGATTAGTTGTAGGAGTCTGTTTCTACTTTCACGAGCTGCTGGATGAAGGCTTTAGGATGGCATATAAGTTAGTCATCAGTCTCATTATCAGTGGAGGGCATTTAAGGTAGCCTCTCCTCTGTTGCTTAGATTGTTACTTGGTGTCATCTTTGTAGATCTCCAGACATTTCCCTAGTGCCTGATTTCTCTTTAAACCTATAATGTCTCCCTCTATTATGTTATCTCTTATCTTGCTTTCTTCTGTTCTTCCCCCAACTCAACCTTTCTGTTCCCTCATGTCCTCCTCATCCCTCCTCTTCTCCCCTTCTCATTCTCCTAGCTTCCCCCTACCCATGTTCGCAATTTGCTCAGGAGATCTTGTCCCTTTCCCCTTCTCCAGGGGACCATGTATGTCTCTCTTAGAGTCCTCCTTGTTTACTAGCTTATCAGGCAGTGTAGATTGTAGGCTGGTAATCCTTTGCTCCATGTCTAAAATCCACATATGAGTGAGTACATACCATGTTTGTTTTTGTGACTGGCTTACCTTGGTCAGAATGGTTTCTTCTAGTTCCATCCATTTGCCTGCAAATTTTCAAGATTCCATTTTTTTTCTGCTAATTAGTACTCCTTTGTGTAAATGTACCAAGTTTGCTCTATCCATTTTTTCAGTTGAGGGGCATCTAGGTTGCTTCCAGGTTCTGACTATTACAAATAGTGCTGCAATGAATATCGTTGAACAGATATCCTTATTGTATGAATGTGCATCTTTTGGGTATATGCCTAGGAGTGAATTGCTGGATCTTGTGGTAGACTGGTTCCCATTTTCCTGAGGATTCACCATACTGATTTCCACAGTGGCTGTACAAGTTGTCACTCCCACCAGCAGTGGAGGAGTGTTCCCCTTTCTCCACATCCTCTCCAGCATAAGCTGTCATTGGTGTTTTTGATTTTAGCCATTCTGACAGGAGCAAGATGGTATCTCAGAGCTGTTTTGATTTGCATTTCCCTCATGGCTAAGTATGTTGGGCAGTTTCTTATGTGTCTTTCAGCCATTTTAGATTCCTCTATTGAGAATTGTCTATTTAGTTCTGTACCCCACTTTTTAATTGGATTATTTGGTGTTTTGGAGACTAGCTTCTTGTGTTCTCTATA
Organism: Cricetulus griseus; assembly: GCF_003668045.3. Classification (NCBI taxonomy): domain Eukaryota; kingdom Metazoa; phylum Chordata; class Mammalia; order Rodentia; family Cricetidae; genus Cricetulus; species Cricetulus griseus. The sequence continues at coordinate 34,352,905 of NC_048596.1, read as the reverse complement.
TATTTTGGAAATCATCCCTCTGTCAGATATGGGATTGGTGAATATCTTTTCCCAGTCTGTGGGCTGCTATTTTGTCTTGCTGACTGTGTCCTTTGCCTTACAGAAGCTTCTCAATTTCAGGAGGTCCCATTTATCAATTGTTGATCTCAATGTCTGTGCTACTGGTGTAATGTTCAGGAAGCAGTCTCCTGTACCAATTAATTCAAGGGTTTTTCCCACTTTGATATATATATAATATATATATATATATATATATATATAATGATGTTATGCTTTTATTTTTTCAACTTTTTTATTTGAATCAGAAACAGGATTGTTTTACATGACAATAGGTTCAGTGTGGTTGGATTTATGTTGAGGTCTTTTATCCATTTGGACTTAAGTTTTGTGTATGGAAACAGACATGGATCTATCTGCAGTCTTCTAAATTCTAGAATCCAGTTATGCCAGCACCATTTGTTGAAGATGTTCTCTTTATTCCATCATATAAATTTAGCTTCTCTGTCAAAAATCAGGTGTTCATAGGTATGTGGGTTAATATCAGGGTTTTCAAGTCTATTCCATTAGTCTACCTGTCTATCTTTGTGCCAATTCCAAGCTGTTTTCAGGACTATAGCTCTGTAATAGAGCTTGAAGTCAGGGATGGTGATGCCTCTAGAAGTTCCTTTATTGTACAGGGTTGTTTTGGCTATCCTGGGTCTTTTGTTTTTCCATATAAAGTTGAGAATTGTTCTTTCAAGGTCTGTGAAGAATTGTACTGGGATTTTGATGGGGATTGCATTGAATCTGTAGATTGCTTTTGGCAAGATTGCCATTTTTACTATGTTGATCCTACCTATCCAAGAACATGGGAGATCCTTCCATTTTCTAGTATCTTCTTTAATTTCTTTCTTTAGAGACTCAAAATTCCTACGGTACAGGTCTTTAAAAAGTAGGGAACACTTCACGAATTTTTGTGTCATCCTTGTGCAGGGGCCATGCTAATCTTGTCTGTATTGTTCCAATTTTAGTATATGTCCCACACAATGATCATCACATTAATCAATATATCTATTACCACCCCTGTTTTAAATTAGATCACCAGAACCTATTCACAGTGACCAGAAACCTTGTGTGCCCTTTGGTGGGTGTTTTCCAATTATCCTCACTCTTCAGCTCTGGCAACCACTATTATACTCTGTAGAGAATTACCTCTTCAAATTCCACATGTGAACAGCCTTGTACAGTTTTGCCTTTGCTCTGACTTCTTCATTAACATTATGTTCCCTAGTTTCCTGCATGTGCTTCTCTGTGATAGAATGGTAACCCGCTGCACACACACTGTCAGTACATGGTCAGTGCATTCTTGGCTTCTCTTCCTACATTGGTTGCTGTGAATGTGCAGTGGTGATCATGATTGCCGGTATTTTTTTGACATGATTACATTTCTTTTAGTTACTCCTCAGCAGTGGAATCGCTGTGCCATATGTTAGTCCTAACTTTACACTTTACTTGTTTTTTGTTTTTTGAGAAACATCTGAGTAGTTTTGCATAGGTGCTGAACGAGCTAGGATCCATACCAATGCTATGCAAGGGAACCCTTTTCCTTCTCCTCTATTTGTAGGTGTGTCATCTTCTTTGGTGGGGTGGGGCTATTTTAATCAGTGAAGTGATGTAACACTTTGTCTTAATTTGCATATCGCTCTTTGTCAGTAATTTTGAAGAATTCTTTTTATGCATATATTGATCATTTGTATGTATATCTTATTTGGGGAAAAAAGGCTATTCCACTCCTTTGCTCCTTTTGATTTTGAAACATTCTTATTTACTTATTTACTGGCAGCAATTACATAACTTTTAGGAGTAAAGTGTCATGCATGATTCAGTATATTTTATACATTATCATATTCAGTATATCTGTACCATTATCAATTCAAGATGTTTATGTTATTTGACATCTCCAATATCTATCTTTTATTTGTGTTGAGAACATTAGAAATCCTCTTATCAAGCTTTGTTGAATTCTATCATCATTGTACTACTATAAATTATCTGGCTGTGATTTGCATCAAGTAACCTATTTCTTCTCACCCGCCTCTACATTTCTTGTTCTCTCATAACAGCTGTGGAGCATTTATCTAATTATTCTTTATCAATAAAACACTCAGGAGTCAGATATTGGGGTGAGAACTGATTGATTAAGAAATGACAGAGAAGCAACCAGTGACCTCCTCTCTCTCCTCCCTGGATCCAAAGGAGGGCCAAGACTCTTTCTAAAACCTTCCCTACTACTTCCTTTATCTCTCTATATGTCCTCAGTCCTCCAAAATCTCTATTGCTAATTTGGGTCAGTTAGTAGCTAGCTCTGCCCTCTGATTCAAGGTAAATTTTACTGACAGTCTTAGGAGTGTCAGAGTGTAATCAAAATATCCCACATATCTCCCTTTTTGTCTAAATAAAAAGGAAGGTTTTTAACTCTAACAGTAAACTATATGCAATAAGAACAATTACCAGAAAGTCCAGTCCATTTGCATTTGGCAAGTTCAGAGAAAATACTCCATTATCTATCCTATCTTGGTGAGTCCAAAGTTTTGTGTTTAATTCACTTTGTATCCTAACTTGTATTACCAACCCAAAACACTATTTTTAGACTTCTAAACATTATTGTAGATAAACAATTTATGCTTTTATATCTCTCAATCTTATACACTTTACACTACTTTTGTGAGTTTCTTTTCTGAATTTAGTAACAAGAAAAACTGTAACTATAACTATCTAGTCTTCAAACCATCAAAGACTGAAGAAGGATATAATATTATCTGAGTAAACAGGAAGTATAGAGCAAAAAAAAAATTCCAGAACTATAGAAATGAGAGACACCTGGCTTCCTGGACAGTCACCCAGGTTTTCCCTGTAACATTGGGGTATCCATCTTTGGCCTAAGGTATAGAACATCTGACAGACTTTTTTTGTTAAGGGGGGATTTCAAAGGACTGTCCCACCTTGTCTTAGCAAAGTTGAACAGTCACTTGCTTTTGTGTCCTGCTTGTTCAATTTGGGCAGTATACTGTCAGCAGTTGAGACACAGACAGCTTCTTGAACAGATGGCTGGCTTTGCCACAATGAAAACAACTCCATATGGAGGCCATTCAATGCCCATCATCCTTTTTTTGAAGTAAATTGCTGCTGCCAGGGACAAGCATATCTCATTGTCATGAGAAGCCTTATGTTGTTAAAATATTTTAAATGCCATATTCTGTAGGTCCCTGAAGTGTTTAAAGAACATCTGTCTATCTAAAATGTATCTCTATTTGGCCTTGAAAACATAACTAACATTGCCACAAATTTGATTGTTAGATGACTAACTACTAACCTGTATTTTTTAATTATCCTAAGTAGTTTATAATAATACCGTTCAATGGCTAGAAATTTACACTGCATTGTTACATGAGCTGCAAAAGTACTATAACTTAAAAAAGAGTAGAAACATATATGCAGTATAACAAAAATAGCCTTAAATTTGTGTCAATATACAAAAATACCTTAAAAGTAGAAACACATATACAGTGTAACAAAAATAACCTTAAATTTGTGAATTAAAAAATTCCCAAAGAAAACTTTAGGGAAATCAGAAACATCATCAGGCTTTATGTCAAGCATTGCTGAGTGGGCTTCTTAGTGCTACAGGACTTAGAAAAATGCTGTTGAAAACATTGCAATGGTATTTAATGGGCTGTTTAGTGAAATAAGGCAAGAAATCCAGACATTATAAAGCAAATTTTAACAATGGTCTTACAGCAAATTATCTTGGTCAGATTATCTCAGTCAGAACACAGACCTGTGTCAGTTGGTTGGGCTGATATGTGGTAGTTTGACAGTGCCAAACAGTTGGGCTAGGATGTGATTTGACAGTGCCCAGCATTTAGTGCACTCACACGTTGAAGTTCTTATATGTACATTAATTTATCTTTTGGAGTCCATAAAATTGTCCGTGGTTGGAATTATTTGTTCTTATTATTGTTGTTGATTATTTAAGAAATTGAGGTTTAATTACATAAAAAATGTGTGTCAATATACAAAATATTTTACTAATGTAAAATATTTAAGACTAGCAATTGCATTTTTAGTTTAAAAGTAGGTTCAATAATCTACCCTTTTATCCTAACATGCCTATTTTATCCCCCTTTTTCTTTTTAGAATGAGAGCCCTAACTCTAATCTTCTTTGCTTAGTTTCTTCCATGACTATGACCAGTAACAATTTTCAACCAACTCCCCCTAAATGATGATAAACATCTATAATCCACAAGTGACTAAAGACTACCCACCCCACCTTTTGGGAAAGTGGGTGTTGTGTTCCTAAAATTACTTCCTGTAGTCTTTGGGTGGTGGCATCTTCAGGGGACCCTGAGAAAATAGAAATAATGGTCAAATCCTGAGAAAATTAGCTGTAACATTTGTTATGCAGTCACTGTGGAATGAGAAAGTGTAGAGCTTATCTGAAGTCCTGGCTAGAGTATTCTGTGAGGCTGGACCCTTTCAGCTAGCAGATTTGAAGTTGTCCTGAGCAGTTTGCAGCTGAAATTGACATTTTGGTGGTGTTTGTCAGCTTAGTGTCTCATTACCACAATCCAGGTGGGCTTGTCTTTGTGGGGATCCATCATCCTTTTGGAGAGGTAAAAGGTTTCTGTTAGGGATGATCATGGTTTACTGAGGAAAACTTAAACATTTTAAATGCCATATGCAGCAGATCTAAGAGAGGTTAAAGGACCACAACTTGTTAATTATATCTGGGGTACACAAGCTTAATTTTTAGTTACTTGCTTCAGACTCAAGCACGAAATCATATACAGGAAGCTAGATGAAGCCTATTTCTAGAATTAGTGCTCTATAAAACTCAACTCATCTTGCACTTTGTTAGTGGCAGCAGAATAGTCCCTTCATTTTGGTTTTTTCTTCTGTCCCGTACCAGGTGGCTCTTCTTACACGAGACAGACATTTTGGATTTTCCTTTAACAAGCATGCTTGGGTTGAGAGAAAGAGAGATCCATGCTCCAATTCTAAAGCCAGCTTTAATTTTCAATTGAATTGCGACAACAGAAAGACCTGTATGTCTGTAGAGAACAGAGGAAACTAAGATTTGGAAAGATTTATGCAATTTTTCCTGTTGGAAAGGTGCTATACCATTAGCCTAATTTACTCTTTTTCTTGGGACATTTTCTCTGAATGATTCATCCTTTTTCTTCAGATGTCACATTTGTCCAGGAAGGAATAGTTGATAGACTTCATCATTACCTTATGCTAGTGGGTCTGGTAAACCCATGTGGAATCTGATATGTGTTATATACAAGGGATGATTTCTATTTCTGATTATTTCTTATTATTGAATAAATAACAGAGTTAATTCTGAATTGTCTGGAATAAGTTCAGTGTTTCAATATGTAAAACAACTCTTTCTGCATATTGAGTATTAGTAATTATATTAAGAGGTTCTGAAAAATATGATAATACCATGAGACTAACATATAATTCTGGCTTTTGAATGGAGTCATAAGAGCTTTGAGCCACTTTATTTAAATTTCCTGACTTATAGCACATCTTTCCTGATTTATTTGCATCAATATAGAATGAGGGTCTCTAGACATTGGTGTTCCCCATACAATGTGAGGAAGAATCCAATTAGTTCTCTTTATAAATCATAGTCTCTTGCTTTTTGGGATATCTGTTGCTAATCTCTCCTAAAAAATTACTGCAAGCCCTTTGCCAGTTTTCATCTTCTGTCCATAACAAGGCAATTTCAGCATTAGTAAAAGGCACCACGACATCTACTAGGTCTATTCCTGCTAATTGACAAAATCATAATTTTCCTTTCAGAGTCAATTCATAAACCTTTTCTACACAGGTCTTTAATTATTTTTTTTTACTCCGTGTGGCAAAGATATCCATTCAAAAATATTACCTTCTTTGTACTGGTATCTTGTTTATAATCTAACAAATAAAGCTTGCCTGAAGATCAGAGGGCAGAACTAGCCACTAGTTAACCATAGGGGTCTTGAGGTCTGTGCAGACAAACAGGAAGTGATATGGCTGGGCAGAGAGAGGAGGTGACAATGTTGGAGGAGACAGAAGCCTGGTCTCTTTTTGGCTAGGAAGTTAACAAAGTAAGTGTGGCTGTGGCTTTCTCCTTCATCTCTCTGATCTTTCAGCATTCCCCCCTTTTATCTGACCCTGGGCTTTTATTACTAAGATCTATTAGAACCCATGCTACACTTCTCTCTGTATAAGAATTTCTGTGGGAGAATTCATGGAAGGTAAAATAACCAGAATACAGTCAAGCTCTGGATCTAAATGAGCCATATGTGCATCCTGCAATTTCTTTTCAACCAAAGCCAATTTTTTCTCAGCCTCAACTGATAATTTGCTTGGACTATTTAAGTACTTATCACCTTGTAAGATTGGAAATAAATTATTTAATTATTGAGTTGTCAATCCAATTGTGGGCTGTAGTCAGCGAATATCTCCCAGCAACTTTTGAAAATCATTATTAGTCCATAACTGATCTGTCCTTATTTTTACTTTCTGTGATTGAATTTTTATAAATCTATCTTAAATCATAGGTAATTAACAGAATCTCCTGTTTGTATTTTTTTCAGGAGCAATTTGTAATCCCCAACAAGGCACATTTTTCTTTACCTTTCAAACATTTTTTCCATAAGGTTTCTGAGTCTGAATAAGCTAGTAAGATATCATCTACATAATGTTAAATTATAGATTGAGGTAACTGCTTATGGATTATTTCCAATGGCTATTGTGCAAAATATTGACACAAGATGAGACTGTATCCTTTGTGGAACAATTTTTCACTGATACCTTTTAGCAGGCTGGAAATTAATATAAGTAGGCATTGTGAAGGAAAAATTTTCTCTGTCCTGTTCTTGTAAAGATACAGACAAAAATCAATATTTAAATCAATTAGTATAATAGACCATCCTTTAGGTAGTAAAGAATTCAAGGGAATTCCAGGCTATGCAGAGCCCATTGGCTGGACCACCTTATTAATAGCTCCTAAATCTTAATATTCTCCATTTTCAGAATTCTTTTTAATGACAAATGTAGGACAATTCCAAGAACTCGTCAATTCTTCAATAGGTTGAGCATTTAGTTGGTCCGGTACCAACTGTTCTAATGCCTGTAATTTTTCTGATGTCAAAGGTCATTGTTCCACCCAGAAAGGTTTGTCAGTTTGGTATTTAACCATTTTAAGGTAGAGTTGTTGATGCCCTGCTTTTGTACAACCTGAATGTTTGGTGAATGTTAATCTGTGTTTTCCATTGCTACAACAAATCATGTCCCCATAAATTCAGTGCTATGTTAGCCACATATGGTTTTAATTTTCTTATCTGTCCTTCTCTTCCTATAAACTCAACTCATCTTGCACTTTGCTTTACCTGAGATGAAGCTCCAATCCCTAGAAGCTGAACATTTACCTCCTGAAGAGGTCAATCTGGATGCCAAGATTTTGGTGAAATTGTTGTTACATCTGTTCCTGGTCTACTGAAGCCTTAATTTCAATGCCATTTACTTGTATTATTAGCTTTGGTCCTTCATTATTTATAGAAGTTTTCCAAAATAATTATTTTATGGTCTCTCCTGAAAATTTTGCTTTACCTACTGAAGCTATTCTGTCATTCGGAGCATTATGCTTTTAAACAATAGGCATTAAGTCTTTTAATTGTTCTGTGGAGGAGTTCCTCTGATGCTGACAGGGAATGATTGAACCAAATTTGACAATGGGTCCCCTAAGTTGTTTCATTATGGCAAAGGGTTACCTTCTCCACTGTCTCATGTTGATCTGCATTCATTGAGTCAGTGTCAATATTTGCCACACTTTGCATATTCCAGAAGTCTGGGGCCTTCTGTTTGGATTATCTCTAGGAAAAAAAAATCATTGTTTCTAGGAATGCTTTGCCTACAATTCCTTTTCAGATGCCCTTGTTTACCACGATTAAAACATCTGATCTTTGGTTTGTCTTAAAATTTTAGAAATCACTGCTTCTATCCAAGCATCATCCTAAGTCTGAGGTTCCATATCAGCTGTATTTCTAATCCATTGGCTGAATTGGCCTTTAAGGGCCTAATCACCCTTTTGTATTCTGAATTAGCAATTTCAAAAGCCAAAGATTCAGTTAATATTTGTTTAACTTCTGGATCTGATATCATTCTATTCACAGCTAAAGTCAATCTTTTTTAAAAAAAACATCAGTGAAGGCTTCTTTTGGGTCTTGTACAATTTTAGTAAATTGCTCAGTCCTCTTTCCTGATTCTTCAACCCTGTCCCAGGCATCCCAAGGTGCTATAGAGCATAGGGCCAAGATGTAATCACCAAATCTAAACTGTCCTTGAAAATCAGCAATTTGGCCCTCAACAAGAAGCTGATCTTGGGAAATTTCTGTACCTCTTTTCCCACCTTGTTGTTCATGACCCTAGTTTCCTCTCTCTATAACGTTTTCCATTATAACTGAGGACCAGCTTCCAATATTGCTGTAGCTAAATCTTTCCAGTCTTGTTGAATAATTCTGTTCTGAGTTGACCATGAATTTAACACCTGCTTCTCAAAAAAAGTGAATGCATACTATATGAAACTAGTGCTTCCTTAAATCTTTTCAAACCTAACATTTATGCAGGATCCCAGTTAACTTCTAAATGATCTTGGGGGTGCATATCATCTAGTGATCATTCTTGAATGGCAACTGGATAAATTAAGATTCAGTGTCTAATAATCTTGGGCCTCTCCTCTTCAGTTTCATAATGCAATGATGCAGTGGGTTCTGCTTTAAACTCCTTTGTCTGTGTTTGGATTTTTTCTCAGTTTCATTATAGGTCTTTCTAAGGATTGTATCTTATTCAACCTCTTTTAAAAGAATAAAACATGAATTACCAAACTGATAGTGCTTATAATTGACATTACATCAATCCCAACTAATTTGCTTATCCTTTCATTTAATTTTTCCATTTTCAAGCCATCCATTGTGGAACTCTACAGAGATCTTCCTCCCTGCACCATAATATTATTCCCCATTCTTAATGTGGGTAAAAAAACTCTTTGGAAAAACAACCAATCTGCCTTTAAGAACTTGGGGAAGTGCAAGGGTAGCTGTCACTGTGCTGCACTGCTGGGAAGAAGATGCAGGAAGAGCCTTGCAGGGGGCAGCTGCAGCTGCTCTTGTATAGCTGGGGGCTCAGAATGTGTGGCAATGGCAGCAGCAGAAAAAGCTGGAGCAGGTGTCAAGGCAGCCGGCCTGGCATGGCAGTGGTCCAAGGAAGAGGAGGTCCAGGGGAAGCCTGCAATTCACAGGGAGAGGGAGCAAGGCACCTGAAAAGTGGACACAGGGGGGCCTGTGGAAGAAGCTGATGTGGCTTGTGGCCCCCTGAATGACAGAGCTGGTCGAGGGTGGGTGGATAACTTGGGTGGTGGTTCGTATCAAGGTCTTTTGGATAACAGCCTCTCAGACCTCTCAAGGTTTAGCTAGAAAGCTTAAAGCAAGCATGACACTTAGAAAGATCTGAGGGCAACATGAATTCTCCACTGTGTACTTTTCTGCACCAGTTTCTTCATTGTTCTGTTCTTTACTCTAACAATCCTGTCTGCTTCTAATTCCTTCTAGCTTCTTTCTCCAGCTTCTTCTTCTTCTATTCTAAAAACTCTTCTACAGAAGCCTTGATGTGATAAGGAAATTACAAGAGCTACCTTCTCATTGGTCAAGAGCATATTCCTAGGATAAGCAATTAGGGAGCTGAGCCATTGCCATGGCAACATAAGGTCTCAGGGCCATAGGAACAAAGCCTTGACCAGACTGGGGGGCACAATGCCCAATGACAACTTTGAGACTCGGATCCACTTTTAGTAGACTGGCAAGTGAAGAATTGGCATGCTTTTCTTAATAACATTGGTTGGACATCTGTGACTCTGACCTTGTACTTATCTGTAATGTCTCAAATTTATGATCTATTTACAAAAGGCCTTTAGTCTAGCTTGAACTTGCTCTGAAGTCAAAGTGAGCTAATTGTGTGCAGTTAGTCTGAGCAAAAGAACAAGGCAGGCTGTTAAGAATCTACAGTCCTTGTGGGACAAATAGATCCAGTTATGAAGCATGTCCCAGTATATAGTCAATATATCAAAATTATATAGTTAAATAAAAATTCATCTTCTACACCACCCACAGATAATGTACCCAGTAGATGGAATATTTTCATGAGATAAACACACGAGCAGTGGGAAAACACCCAAAGCTATTCTTAGGGAAAAAATGAAGTGACTCATGAGAGAAATTACAAACAGGAGCAACTGACTTCCACAGTCAGTGACTCCATAGCCTTTCCAGGTGGGGTTCCCTATCAGAGAATCACTCATCTTGTAGTTCTGTCTGTTGATCACCAGTTATCACCTGCTGTATCTCTCATGGCCCCTGCAGTGTTTGGTGCTAGGGATGAGCAATAGCTGGAAGCTGCTATAGGGAAGCTGTAATGCAAAAACACCAGACTTGCACAGAGGGCCTGGGGGGGGGGGAGGGGAGGCCAGTCATGGTGGCAACTCTGGAAACTGCAAAGTAGGCAGCAAGTGGCTGCCTTGTGATCTTGTGCCTCTCATTGGATGCCAGATGAAGCATGTATATAAGTATTCTTTATCAATAAAAAACTGGGAATCAGATATTTGGGTAAGAAGGTAAGAACCTGATTGATAAGAGAAACTGTGGGGAAGCCACCGGTGACTTCTCTCTATATCCTTCCTGGATCCAAAAAGGGCTAGAATCTTTCTAAAATCCTCCCTACTACTTTGTGTGTCTCTCTATATGCTTCCAGTCCTCCAAAACCTCTATGGCCAATTTTGGTCAGTTAATAGCTAACTCTGACCTCTGATTCAAGGTAAACTTTATTGACAGTCTTGGGAGTGTCCAAGTATGATCAAAATATCCCACAACACAGTTTTTTGTTCTGATTTTTTTTTCCTGAGACAAGGTTTCTCTGTATATCCCTGGATGTCCTGGAACTCACTCTGTAGACCAGGCTGGCCTTGAACTCAGAAATCCCTCCACCTGCCTCTGCCTCTGCATCCCAAGTACTAGGATTAAATGCATATGCCACCATGGCTAGCAAAGGCATTTATAGTTAACAATATTTGGGATTCATTTCTTTTTCTCCCTCACCACCTGGCTCAGCTATTTTGATTTCTATATCTTGATTTCAGCTACTTTAAATTCTACAAGTTAGTGAAACTAACAGGCATTTGTCTTTCAGTCCTCCTTTGCCCATTTGTAAATTAAATTATCTATTTTTTGCTATTAACTTGCAGAAGTTCCATATATATATATACACGTATATATACATATTGAATATTAACTTCTTATCACATCAATGACTAACAAATGTTCTCCTCCCATTCGACACTTGTCTTTCCATTTTGTTAACATTTCCTTTCTTTTGCAGAAGCTTTGCAGTTTGACACAGTCCAATTTTGTTTTTGCTTTTGTTGCCTGGATCTCAGGTGTTCTAGATAAAACCCATCACCAAGTCCAAGTTCAAGGGGCTTAGTCCTACCTTATTCTAAGGGTTTTATGGACTTATACTCACCTGATTGTCTTTAATCTATTTGGAGCTATCCTTATAGAAGATAAGGCTCCATTTTCCATTACATTTTTCATGGTGCCACTTATTGAAGAAACATTTCTCTCCTTGTATAAGCACACTGCCCTGTCTACATTAATTGACCACGTGGATTTCCTTGAGTAAATATTTCTTCGTTTCTGTATGGCCTTCAGCCATGTACAGAGACGTTAAATAATTAGCGGGTTGTTTTTATTTAATGATGTCACCCGTTAAAGTCACATTCTACACACTCCATCCTGGAAGTCGCATCTCCGCAATTATCTTTAGATGAGACTTAACTGATTAGGGGAAAGGAGACAAATTAATGTAAATTCAAAGAGAACAAACCTGGAGTGTAACTAATTTGGATATTAGTGGTAATTAGTATCTACGGATAGATTTATTTGTAGCTCATTAACTGAAAACTTGCTTCATTTGTGCTGTGACTCATTAATTAGAAAGGTGGGTGGTGTGATGAGGCTCTAATGTGATTTGACTTCTTAAATAAATTCCAAGGTTTGGGTATCAAATTGCAGAGGAGCATTAAATAGAAAGTGAAGGGACTGAAGAGTCAGTCCTTGTATGCTTTTTCTATGATGTGCATACTTTGGAATGATCTTAAGGGTCAATGTGCTTCGAACTCAGGAACTAGACAGGTCTTAATAAATCTACTTTGTATCCTATCTTATGTCTGCAAAACTTGCACAGAAAGAGGTGGTTTTCTTCCATAGATAACACAGCATCTGCTTTAATTAGCTAAGGAATATTTATAGGGCACCCCTGCCTAGAAATTCTCGGTATTAGAAAATACAGATGACTCAACAAGATACCTGTTTTCAAGAAACTCATCCCACCATTACTAATATGTTCTATAGATGCATGAGGGTGTGATTCTGAGACAGCATAGCCTAATGACAGATGAGTGGTCCAGCAGGATTCAGGGGAAAACTGGGTCTTGTAGTTTTTCAGTTCAAACTCTCACATAAAGAGTAGCACCCCATTCCCTATAGCCAGGCATCAGTTAAGAGGCTTGTCTCTACTCTATGCAGTGTTAGCTGGCGTGTGCCAAAATGTGATAATTACCTGATATCTGAAGAGTTCTCTTCCAACACTCCTTGTGACTATTTAGAATTACTGAAATAAATGTTGACATCTCCTTGGATATTAATTTGTTTAGATGCTCCTATGCAATATCCAAGGGAGATTCTGGGATTTTCCTGCCTTATCCTTATAAACCTCAATTTGGGTACTTCCAGGAGACTGTGCATGTTTCTTCATTCCCATTTCTATGGGGGAATAATGCTCACTGTACATGAAGAGGAGGCTGAATACTTCATAACCTTAGGTAATATAAACCATGGCTAGAGAGGCAGCCAAAATTATGGCACAAAACTGCCTACAGCTAACAAGCCCATGAAAGACTATGGTTTGTCTTGTTGCTAAGACATTGCCTTGAGAGGAGATGATGAAACAACAACCTGGTGAGGGCTGGTAGCAACTACCACTGACAAGAGTTCCTGCCACAGCAAGCTCCAGGGTACCATCTCCAACAGAGACCAACTTTAGTTCCTGACCATCATCACTGATGGAAGCAGACTTAATGGGGCTACCTGACGATAGCCTGGTTAGAAACGTTTACAGGTGGTACTGTAAATTCCAAAACTCTTCATGGGGCTGAATTTAAATTCTGGACTAGGAAGCATTCTCTCTGTGTCAATCAAATTGTCCCTAATGTCAATGAGAAAAGAAGGTTGACATTTAGTAGCCCTCCAGCAAAAGACAGAAATTATGATGGAAAGTGCATGAGCCTTGCTGTGTGGTTGAGGTGGATTTGCATCCATGCTCTGCTACATTTGTCACCTGGCATATCCCCAGTGGTGGTCACCTTAGTTTCCTTGTCACTTAAAAATAATCATATAGTGCAACAGAAAAGGTGCAATGAGATAGTTTAATACATGCACTATAACAAAGCATATTGAAGGTACTAAAAATACAAAATGCAGTGTGGTCTTTCTTACCTTGACCCCCAAGTGAAGTAAAAAGTGATTAAAGTCCAAGTGGTTCCACTAGCTGGGTTCCTCAGTTATAGCTTGCCTTTTATATTTCAACAGAAGAAACCTAGGAGGATGCAGATTAGGAAAATTGTTGGAGAAAAAACTAGAGGTCAGTCTGTACCTGCAAGAGCCAGCAACACATCATATAAAGATGGACCTGCAACTGATCTTGGCAATTTCATAAGTTTTAGAGACCAACATTCTCATTCCATATATTCCCCGTGATGACTCTAGAACATGCTATCATTACAATGTCATGGGAGAATGGTAATTACAAAAGATTTTTGTTTCAGAAAAAAAAAGGTTTTCAATGTAAGTTTCCTTCACTCTATGCATAGAAACATCTGGCCACATTTCTTCCCACAATCTTCTTGCTTGACTAATTCCTTCTTTCCCTAGTTCTATGTGTTATAGCAACATGTCTTGGGGCATCACTTTGCAATTCAAAATCTGAGCCTTCTTGATTTGATGTGCCAGATGGCTGAGAAGAAAATAGACTGTAAGTGATTGCTGTGGCTTTGGGAGGTCTGCTTCCTTCAGAAGGCTATAGAGTGCCAGTCTGCTGGATTCTGGGCCTCATGTTTTTCTGATATTAGGTACATATCATGTGATGGATTCAAGTGGTTCATCCTCATGCATATCCCATGATCAGTTAAGACAGGGCTCAAAGTTGACAGGCACTTCTGGGACTGACAGTTCAGAAGTATCTGAGGTCTATACTGCTCTTTCTACTTAACTTACTCACTTATTTAGTGAATGTATCATTCTGCCTATAAATAAGATACACACACACACACACACACACACACACACACACACACACCATATATATATATATATATATGTACATACATATGCTTGAGTATCCCCTGGTATTTTATTTTGACTTTGAAATAAAAATTACGTTTTAATTACAAAATATAGCCAATTCTTCTAGAATTGGATGCTGAACTGCCTAGAGTGATGCTACACTATAGAAGGAACATGGTTACAATGTGTCCAGACACACTGCTACATCTCAGATTACTAGGAAATTCAACAGTGACCAAGAAGGAAAGGACACAGGCATTCAAAAGTTGATCAAATCTTGAAAGATGGGATATAAATGACAATAAAAAGGGCTGTGGAGTTATAAGCCTAGGCAAATATTAATCCACAGCAAAAAGTATAAACCCTGAATCCTCTTGGACAGCACTCAGAGGGGCCTTTGCTACAGTAAGCAGAAAGCAGATTTGCCTGAAAACCAGATCCAGGATCTGATTGTGAGAATCAAATTGAAAAGAAGGCTTCATTTGGGGATGAATCATCAAGGATTGGGCCTTGATGGTTAAGAGCATTTGTAGTTCTTGCAAAGGAATTTGAATCCTAGAATTGACATGGTGTCCCATAACAATCTATAAGTCTGGCTACAGGGGCTCTTCTGCCCTCTTCTGCCCTCTATGAGCCCTGGTTATAAATGTGGTCTACATATATACATGCAGGCAAAACAGACACAGAAAATGAAATAAATGAAATAAATAAATATTTAAAAAACTTTACTTTGATGCTCCATGAAATCTCATATACTTTTCTTTTTCCTTGTTTTGTGTGTGTGTGTGTGTGTGTGTGTGTGTGTGTGTGTGTGTAATCATGTTGCTAGTCGCTCTTTCACCATATTCTTTGTGACAGGGTCTCTCAACCAAACCCAGAACCTAATGATACATCTAGTCTTTCTAACCAGCTTGCTCCTGTCCCTGCCTTTTGAAACTGGAATTATAGGCAATATACAACATACACATGACATTCAGAAGAGGGGGGGATTTGAACTCAGGTCCTCCTGCATAACTGATAAATAAATTATTTTATCTCCCAAGCCAGTTCTTTCTTTTCATTTTTTTGGGGGGGTTTGGTTTTGTTTTTTTGTTTGTTTTGGTTTTGGATTGTTTGAGACAGGGCTTCTCTATGTAATAGCCTTGGCTGTCCTGGAACTCACTCTGTAGACCAGGCTGGCCTCAAACTCACAGAGATCTGCCTGCTTCTGACTCCTGAGTGCTAGGATTAAAGACTTTCACGATGGATAGAAGCTCTGCCAGTCCCCAAACAAGATCATATTCACTTGTTTACAGCTGCCTCCATACACATAAGATATTTCTATGACAACGGAGTTTATTTAGTGGTTCTTTTTCTTTTTTTCAGATTTTTTTATTTGAATTAGAAACAAGATTGTTTTACATGGCAATCCCAGTTCCCTTATCCCTCCCATCCTCCCCTACAACCCCCCCCAACTAAAACCTTATCTATCACATATCCTTTCTGCTCCCCCTGGATGGTGAGGCCTTCCATAGGGTGTCATCAAAGTCTATCATAACCTTTGGTATAGGGCCTAGGCCCACCCCATGTGTCTTGGCTCAGGGAGTATTCCTCTGTGTGGAATGGGCTCCCAAAGTCCACACCTATTCTAGGGATAAGTACTGACCTGTAGATTTCCAAGGTTTCCTCACTGAAATCAATGTTCCTGTGGTCTGGATCAGTCCCATGCTGCTATCCCAGCTGTCAGTCTGGGGAGCAAGAGTTCCCTGATATTCAGGTCAGTTGTTTCCGTGGGTTTCACGGTTTGGACCTGAAACCTTTTGGTTTGGACCCCTTTGCTCTTCACTCAGAGGAGTAGCTGGCAGTTTTCCATGCCTCAGGCTATCTTTTTATGTCTACTGTCAAAGCCCCTGAGATGATACTTCTGCTTACTTTAAGGACTAAAACATTCTGTTGGTGGAAGAAGGAAGCATCTACATGCCAGATACTTTCACAAAGTTCTTTGGCATGACAAATGTCACACAGATAAAAGAACACATCTGGAAGAAATGGTAGCATCCATGTATAGGCTCCTTTGGAGCATTTCAAATCAGTGGTGGTGCACGCCTTTGATCCCAGCACTCGAGAGGCAGAGGCAGGCTGATCTCTGTGAGTTTGAGACCAGCCTGGTTTACAAGCGCTAGTTCTAGGACAGCCTCCAAAGCCACAGAGAAACCCTGTCTCAAACAACAACAACAACAACAACAACAAAGAGCATTTCAAATCTGAGGAAGCTACAGTAGAAAAAAATTCCCAGTGATCTGTTTGTAATGCAGACCATTTGCTAGCCCCCTCTACCCTGAGCCACACTGAGGGACCCACACAGCACTTGGTGGGCCCAGAAACAAGCAAACTTAGGTCCCTTTTAGCTCATGTTTTTGTTTTTTTGTTTTTACTTAGAATCCCAGGGTAAGAATTGTCCCCACTTGCTTTTTCAGTGTAGGAAACACTCAATTTAAAAAAAGGGTGAAATAGATTCAGGTCAGAGTTTGTTCTCAAAACTGGAATACAAAAACAGGTTTACTTAAGACTCATCCGAGCCTGGTGGAGCACACAGTTTGACAGAGAAATCAGAGAAGCTTAAAAAAATGAGGCTAATAAAACATATGATAAGCAAGGTATCCTTGGGACTCTAATAATGAAGAAGATTAATTGTTAAATGGAATTGGACAGGAGTCACAAGAAAGGAGGCATTCCTTAAGACCTGCTATTCGGAGGAGCTCAGGGATAATGAGGAGAGAAGAGGGAATTCTTGGAAGCATTCTTGAAGGCTCAAGGATTGGAAGTTCTGAGCATCACCACAGAATCCCATATAGTTTGGTTTGAATGAAGCATGAGAACGCCAAAAAGAAAGGTGATAAATTAGGTCTGGAAAAGCAGGTTGAAGCTGGGTTGTAAGAAGCATCATAAATCAAGCAAAGGGGTTTGGATTTCATTTTTCTCTACTGGAAATTCAATTTGCAAAGAACTAGATTTCCTTTAGTAGTGGGTATCCCAAAGGCTATTATTTCTGAGCATATTGGTCCTATAGGATGCTCATAGGTGGTATTCTGTAACTTTGTTGCAGTGAGAAGGATAATTCCCAGGAATAGATAACATCTACCACGATGATGGGAACGAGAATTTACAGAGTTCCCTGGAATTTGCACAGTTGATACATCTGAGTAAGTCCAAACAACCTCACCTGCACACTATTCCCAAGTTTTATGCCTCCTGAAAAGGAACCTGCTCCTTTGTTCTTTAGCCATATGAGATTGGATGGGCAAAGAAGTGGATCAGGAAATTGTTAGCTGATGGGCATGGAGGAATGGCTCGAACATAAAGTGTCCACTGCACAGGCATAAGGACCTGAGTTTGGACCCCCCAGTATCTGCATAAAATGTTGAGTGTACTGGTCTATGCCTGCTCACCACAGCACTGTGGTACTGGGGACAGGTGGATTAGCCCTAATGCTAGCCCTGCAGTTTATTGGTCTATCAGCCTAGCTAAATCAGTGAGCTCTAAGCTCAGTAAGAGTCTATCTTGAAAACTAACTCGAAGAGAGATAGAAGACAACCTGTGGTGAACTCTGACCTCCACATGAACTAACACCCCCTACACACATGTGCATACATATGCAAACAAGTATTTGATACAATATTTATCAATATTTATGTGGCTTCATCTGGATGACCTATTATCTTCATCTGATAGGATATGGGTGCCATAATTGAGTATATGTCCCTTTTCACTATAAATTTTGGAACTTACTCCCCAAAAGAGAATTTATAAGGCATGCAATTTGTTGGTAATGATGAATCCAAGATTTTGTTTGCCTTCCTAAGATTCGGATCCTTTCACAGGGGAAAACCACTGAGATAAAGAGAGCATGAGCTAAAGATATGAAGGTGCATTGCTTCTCACAAGGCCTGGAATACACTACTTAGCAACTAAGGCTCCGTAGCTGTTAGGCCAGTTTCTATCAACCACACCCAATTCATTACAGTCCCTATGTTGACAGAAGTGGAAAGGAGGCATATCTGACTCTCTTAAATCCTCTTATCATGGTCTTAAGTTCCATTAAAGTACACACATGCTTAATTGGACAAGTATTGGTTGAGTAATTTCCAACTGCCAAGGCTCTGAACCTTATGCTATGAAAAATGTCCATTAGCAAATGAAGGGTATGGTAAATGGAGTTTCTAACCTGGTTGGGGAGACATGATGTCTCTATGGGACTTGAGCCTTATCTGTAAAATGGGAAAACCGGTGCAACTTACCTCATGGTCTCATTGGAAAGAGCCTGACTATATACATCTCAAGAGACTAGTACTTAACACATAACCACCAGGTATTCAGTTATTCTGTGATTTCATTGCATACCATTGCTGTAAATTGCCTCACATGTGGAGAACACAGAAAGTCCAGCAATCCAGGGATCTATCTAGATTTTTAGACAATAGGAAAATCACTTCTAGGTCAAGCCACCTGGGGAAGTCTTCCCAGAGAATGGGAAACATGAGCTGGGCCTTGAAGGATGGTAAAGAACATGAGAAATGGTCTTGGTGGAAGCCTAATAAAATATTTCAGAGAAAAGAGGGCTATTTCTTCAGGAAGAGAAGTCATAGGAGCAGAGGATTCATGTAGAGGACTAGATGACTGGTCCGGGCAAACGCTCATGTCCCTTCCTTCCTCATGGCTTGCATGGTCCATTCCCTGATTCAGGGTGGGTCTTCCACCCATCCCTTAAAACCCTTCAGTGATGGCTTTTGAGAGATGGCCAAGCATTCTTCTGCACCATTGATCTACCTTCTAACCCACAGGGAAAATTCCCTTGGGGTGTGGTAATTTAAGGGTAGCAAAACACACCCTGTTTACTCTACCATGAAATTTCAAACTATACACGGTGACTTTCAAATTGAAAAAAAAAAGAAAACTGATTCTATTTTGGGCAGTGAGGGCCTTAGTAAAGGAAATGCAGGAAAAATGAAGTGAGAAGGTGGGTCAGAATTCCCATCTGTGCTGGCACTGCACAGCCTTTATTAGAAATGTGAAAGAGAAATCCACATGGAGGGCTGGACTGGCTCCAGGGTGGGGGCTGCAGGAAGCAGCAGCCATGATGGCGATGCTGTTGCCAAGACAAGGATTTCCAGGCTCTATCTCCACATTCACCTGCTTATCTGAAGAGAGAAAATATATGGTTTTGAAAATGTCCTGGAGTCTGCTATTTCTAGATGTTAAAAAAAAAAAAAACTGGAGCAAAAACAATTTATCAGCTCAAAGATGATATTTGGGTAACAAATCCCAGTCCTACTCAGGAGATGCGATTGATGTATGGTGGGGGGGAGAGCAAACTCACTCTAAGGTGACAGACACCTTCAAAGACAGAATAACAGAGTGAAATTCCAGATCTAGTCTGAACTTGCTGAAATTCAAGGTGATATGTCGAACCATGCACAGAATACCTGTTGTCAATATTGAGTGACTTTTTTAAAAAAAAAATGCTGCATTCTGTCCAAGAAGAGTGCTTTTCTGTTTTGTTTTAATTTTCCTTTCTGCCATGTGATGGCATTTTGAGTGGGACAAGCACATCACTCACACTGGTGAGTCAGTTGAATCCAGATCACGCTCTTCATTGCTGACTCAGACTTGAACCCTAAAGAAAGCACGTGATTCTCATAGAGGATGTTTCCAAATTGAAGTGTTTATCGACAAAAGATTCAGAGATGTGCAACATTCACAATTATGCAAATATTTAGATTTTGACAGCATGAAAAAGGCCCTGCATCTTGATCAAGAAAAAACATTATTTGAGTCATAGGTGCCCCTTTATCAGGGACCATTGTCATGGTTTCTAACATTATAGACCATGACTTCTGTATGCCTTTGGCTTATATGAGCTGGTTAAACACTGTTGACTCTTTTATGTCTGGATTAGTTCATTTAATCATAGTTGTAAACCACTCATTGTCATGTAGGTGTTACTTACTGAAAAGGTTATGACTTTCTATCTATTCCACTATATATAATGTCTAGTCTGAAACTAATTCAAATGAAGTCGAACATTTCAAAAGATTTTTTAAAAATTATTTTTATTTGTGTGTGTGTGTGGGGGGGGTTGTGGTACCACTTGTATTCGGGAGCCTGTGGAGGCCAGAAGAAGGTGTTGTCAGATCCTGTGGAGTTGGAATTAGAGGCAGTTGTGAGCAGCCTGATGTGTGTGCTGGGAACTGAACTTGGGTTCCCTGGAAGAGCATCAGGTGCTCTTAACTGCTGAGTCATCTCTCCAGCCCCAGTTATTAACATTCTTGTACATACTTCCCAAATACTTGTATTATACCCATGAACAGAATTATAACATATAGTTTTGATACACTATACTGGAAATTGTGAAACTAGGCACTGTGGAGACCCCAAATCTACCTGTAAATGCAGTAGGCTGCAGTGAAGGGCAGCTACTCTTCAGTGTGCTTAAGGGTTGTAAGCAAGTACTCTTTGGGCTATATGGAAGAATAAGACAGGGAATAGAATCTGATGACACTTCCCAGTGGAGGTGACACTCAAATTACTTTTTGAGAGTGGAGAAGGGACAGAGAATAGCGTCTGGAAAGGTAAAGATGAATGAGAAAGCAAGTGGGACCCAGAATAACGGAGGAAGGGGGATATGTGTGGAGGAGAGGACTGGGTACCTAACTGATGAAGGAACCTGCCTGCCACCTGTGTAATGCTTTCATTTTTCTGAACAGGGCAAGACCTATAATAGATTCTAGGGTGGTGAGATGCTATGAGCCGATCATTCAGGGGCTATATAGAGTCAGGGATGGAAGTCCTTAAAGCTGGTAAGTGACTATATATAAGATGCTTTATTTGGATAAGAGATGAGGCATTCCATCTTATAGTGGAAATGAACTGATTCTTTGAGGAAAGTCTGGCTTTGGCCCAATCTCCTCAACAAGAATCTGGAAGGCTTCTGCAGGAGCATGGCATATGCAAGAGAGAGTGGAGTAAAGGAAGTGTGTGTGGTGGGGAGCATGCCAAGTTTCAGTGTGCAGAAAATGCACACAGTAAATCATGCAGAAAGTTTTTGGGGCCAGCAGGCCACCTGCTGACAGCAGACTGGTGCAGCCAAGGAGTCTCTGCACGAGAGCGGAAAGGCAACGCATATGCAATGGAGAGCGCAGGCCAGAAAGCAAGCACACTACAGCATGGAGCTGAGACGGTGCCAAGCTCTGACAGCAGCTGCCTGTCCACTTGGAGACCAAGGGAGGAGGCTGGGCAGAGACAAGCCAGGTCACATCCCTCCCAGTTCCATGATGAACTCTACAGTGGCTTCTAGAAAAGTCCTTATTCAAATATATGCGTATGCATGTATATGCAGAACAGTTTTGCTCCATTTCACTCAGCATTTCCAGGTGTCTGTAGTACACAGGATGTCAACACATGGTGTAAAAGGTCCTGGGAACCCACAATAGTTAAGCCATTAGGCCCGCAGAACACACACCGGTACAGGGAGGACACTTGAGTTTTGTAACCAGATCTGGAGTTTGAGATATGACTTCCTCTCTGGTGACTGAGTAAACAATGGCAAGTCACTTCATTTGCTTAATATTTAGTGTTCTCATCAATACATGAAGGGTACCATTAATTCTGAAATCCCCCTTATATTTTTCCTTACTACTCTAAAGTCACACCTTTAAGTGGAACCCATTTTCTCCATCTCTGTCTCCAGAAAAGCTGGCAAAGATTAGAGGTTTTTCAGATGCAGGTATCATATACTCGATGGCTAGGGTTAACTGTCAGCTTGACAGGATCTAGAATCTCTTGGGAGATACATTACATTAGTTGAGATGGGAAGACACACCCATTATGGGAGGCACCATTCCCCCTGGGATCCTGGGATATATATGTGAAGAAAGGAAAGTGAACAGCACGCATGCACACATTGCTGGTGGTTTCTGACCGTGGATGAAGAGTGACTGACGGCTTCAAGCTCCCGCTGTCATGATGTCCCTGCCACGATGGACTTCACCTAGAACTGTGGACTAAAATAAACTTTCCCTTCCCCAAGTTGCTTTTTGTCAGAGAATTTTATCCCAGCAGCCAGAAAGGAATCCAAAGACACTGTCTTACTCCATCCTTTTCCTTTACAAAGCAAATCATTCATGAAAGAGTTAAATAGAAACTGAATGAGCTCAGTAATTTCCCACCAGCAATGCACTTTCCACATACCAATGGCTTCAGAGAAACACTGATAGGGAAAAGACTTACAGCTGGAAAGAAAGGATGAATTCCAGTTTGTAAGATGTCTGCAGGGAAGGGGTGGGGTGAGGGGGATCACCTCTCTGTGGAAGTTCACTCAGCACAATTCTGATTCCCTTCTCTCCCCAGAGTAAAAAGAAATGAAACCTTGGATTGGTTTAAAGGTTCTGGCTGGATAAATGTTTAAGAGCCAGTAAAGCTGTCAGTATAGATCAGGCTAAGCCCAGGTGAACCAGCCTCATGGTAATTCTTTCATGGCCTCAAGGTGCCAGGCAGCACATGCCAAGAAATACCATATGCCAGCTCATCCCCTCTGAGCAGAGTTAGACCTTATAGAAACTTGAGCGCATTCCCCCAAATGTGCTTGACATGTGGTAAAATGCCTTGTCAAACAGCAAAGCCGTGCATAAGAAAAGAGAGTGGAAGACAACAATGGAGGCATGTAGAAATTACAGGTTCTCTCAGAGCTCCTCATGGCTTACAGACTTTAGGCAGAAATGGTTCATCATTGTGGAAGGCAGTTTGGTGATCTTATTAGAAAGCACACATATCTAATAACTACACACTTAGAGACATTTACCCTTAGACAGACTTACATAGGGCACAAGGTTGCCCAACACAGTTGAATTTTGTAGATTTACTTTTTTATCATTTATTTTTAATAATTAAAAACAAGCAGAGACAAAAAAGTCTCATTAATTGGGAACTGGCCAAGTGAGTGGCATATAACCCAAAGTGTTAATATCATATGCAACTAACTGTGAATGCAGCACTCGGTTGGGAAGCTACCAAGTTTCATTGTGGCATGAACTTGGGAGTCAAACTGCCTGAACTCAAGTGCCTGTGACACTGGAAAAACATCTCCTTCTCTGGGACCCTTAGTTTGCTCAAGCAGAAAACAAGATAAGTGCCACTATTGGGGGCATAGACTGAGTGTGAGTTTTGACCATAATTAATATACCACATTTTACAACCATATCTGATCCATAACAAAGCACTAAGTGTTAGTGGCCGATAACATTAAATTAAAACAATGCTGCATGACTTGCTTATCTGGAAGTTGAGCCTGTGGGGTTTAAAGAAAAAAGGTACTTCTTAATTTTTAAAATACTATTCATATTGGCTCCACTGAGCATATTTTATTGAAATAATGAATTGAAATTACCTTTCAAAAGTACAGTGGATGACAATACACTTGCTCTAAAATTGTGGCATATAACAAGGACTTTAAAAGAATCAGTCATCACAGATGACTGTATATTCGAGTCATTATCAGCTGGCTAGAGTAAGCTGCCCTTTACACTTAACCCTCTGCATTTGCGATGCGTTTTAAACTTAGCAAATTTGCTTCTATATTTATGAGCTCATCTAATCCAACCATGGGCCTGTCTCATTCCTTTCAGAGTCTCTCTCCTCTATTGATATGTGATAAGTAAGAAGTAGAAAGTTCTGAGTTTTGGGTTTTCTTTCTCTGTCCATCTCTCCATCCCTCCTTCTGTCTGTCTATCTCTCCTTCCCTCCCTCCCTTCTTTCTCTCTTCCTTCCATTGTTTTTTTTCTTTTCCTCTTTCCCTTTTGTTGCTACATTATTTTTAACATTTTAATTTCCCATTGGTTAGTTTGGCTATTTGACAATTCTGCATGTATATAAGATATTCTCATCACTCTGCCCCATACACATCCCCTCTTATCTCCCTGTAATTTTCTTTTAAAAAAATAACCAACAACAAAGTGGACTGTTGAAAGAGTTGAAGCTTAGAGCCTTGGGGTCTTCATTAAAATACATAAGTGACGGAAAGGTCAGTTTCCAAATGAAAGCTGTTTCCATCAAACCACAAAGACTCTATAAACTGGTCACTTCAGCAACAACAAAACAGTTCTAATATTACCCTCTGCCTAAACGCAATTGAATATCTGGTTTGACAGAATTCTGCGTTTCAACGAGTCACAGGAAATAATGGCAAAAATCTGAGTTTTCAGAGTTGTAGTTAGGGCTTGTACAACTGCCTCGGGACACAGCTGAACCATGATTGACAAGTGCCACCATAAACCATGCCCTTGGCTTTGCCCACAGCAACCTTAAGTGATACAATGCCAGAAAGACTGAATATCATCCCTGGCTCTAAGATATAGAATTGACAGCACCAGTAGAACAAAAAGTAAAACTCAAACTAGGTCTGGTATGATAGAGTCCAAAGCATTATAGCAATGAACACATATACAACAACAGGCCAATTAGCCTAGTAACTACTTGACCTTTGGCAAGCTTTTTTTTTTGTTTGTTTGTTTGTTTGTTTGTTTCTGGCCTTGTCACTTGTGGAAATAAACTCATTGGCAGACTGATTCTCAAGTGCATTTCACCGGTCTATGAATCCATCTATTCAATGACAGGCATTGAGTGCTTTTCTAGTCACTGATGTCAAGCTATATGATGTAGCTGACAAGGTCGCTGCTCTTATACAGTTTACACTCAGGAAGAGAGCTAGACAGACAGAAAAGTAAACAAGAAATGCATCAGGCAGGGATAATGATCATCTGTGGAATTACAGTAGGCTGATGGGAAAGAAAATTACCAAGTAGATTATCTTTGTAAGTCTGGGAAAGGACACTCTGAGGAGATGATACTTCAGATTAAATGAGAATATGGCCTCTAGGAAGATATGAAAGATGCTTATTCCAACCAGAAGAAGGGCTGGTCAAAGGCCGTGGAGGGAGTTGTATTATAAGAAACCAAACAAAGTTTCAGTAGGCAAAATGCAGGGTGTGGAGGTTTCTAGAAGTCATAGAGATGGAAATAGGTGACAGGATGTTGAGTATATAATACAATTTATGCTTTGGGGGAGTTTCTTACATATGAGGGATGGAGCAAAAATACCAGACAAAAAGGTATTCTGCTGGCTTATAAAAGTAAATGCCATTGAAACTTTGCTAAGGAAGTCATCAAGGAAATGCAAAGAACTGAACATTGAGGAATCTGTGGGAAGTAGAACCATAGGTATAGATAAATGGCTTTCATATGTTATGCGAAGGGAAAGATTCTTCACTTGAACAAGAACATTGCTGGGTGTTAGTTGCATTTTTCAAAGTGACATGTAAATTTTGTGAGGATGAAGGTAGAGGGGAGGCACTAGAGACCTTTGTGCAGGCTACACAGTGTTGGACATCTACAGAGCATCCATGGGATGATGCCAAATGAACAGCTAGTGGGGGGGCAAAACATAAGGAAAAGTACAGATCTGGAAATCATCACTATTATTATACAGACAGGGCAGAACAAAAAGATGCCAGGTAGACAGGAACAGAGGCCCAGAGAACTGGGTCCTGAGTTGTTTTCATGTTGGAAATCAAGGTGAGGAGCTGGACCTAGCTAAGGAGAATGGCACAAAGGAGACAAGGCAGTAGGGGACAGAATGAGATTCAAAGATGCTGAAGCCAAAGACAATCCAGGACACCAAATGCTACCCCAGGGTCTACTAGGATGAGAACAGAGAACCAAACACTGATTCCCAAGAAAAGAAACCTAAGATATAGGACATTCATGATCACCACATTTCCCTACTAGTTGGAGGTTTGGGGTGGAAGTGATTAACAATAAGAATATCCATGCCATCTAGAGGACTGAATTGAGTCAATCGACAAGACAGACCTTTAAAAAAGTCAACCAAGATATCACTATATAGTTTCAGCCTCCATTGGCCTGGACTTAACTATGAAGCTAGCTCAGCCTAACCTGGAACTCAGTACCTTCCTGCCTCAGCCTCCTAAGTACAGCAGGGTTTTCTGGTGACTATTTCTAGATGCAAAAAATCTCAAGTCCTTTTAAAGAGAATCAAATGTGGTTTCAGGGCTCAAGAGGGCTCCATGATTAAAAGCGCCTGCTGTTCTTATAAAGGACCTGAGTTCAGTTCTGAGCACGTCCAAAAGGTGGCTCACAATCCTTTGTTAAGTGGCTCACAACTGTATATAACTCTAGCTCTAGGGAACTTGGCACCCTCTTCTGGCTTCTGCAGGTGTGCATATACACGTATACACACACACACACACACACACACACACACACACACACACACACACACACCAAAATAAATCTTAAGAACAATGCAAATATTGAAAATTAGAACACAAACTGGGAAAATTCATGAAAGAGAAAGGGGTGTAAGAGACATCTTTAGCTGCCATAACAGCAGAACAGCAGAGGTATATTCCTTCTGGAATGGGGAATGCTATTGGAATGAGTGGCTAATTCTGCTGAATTCATCCTGAAATAATAAAATTTAGTTAACTATAGCTATTTGTTTTATTTTATATGACTAATAGTAAGGAAAGAAGAGGAGCAGTTGTTCTTGTAGGGATTCTGATGTGGGCTTCATGATGTATACTGTTGGGGAGCAGCCCAGAAGGAGGAGTTGCCCTCCTTCATCCACTCCTCGGGCTGCTAGCATGGCCTCCTCCTCCTCTGCTAAAAGGCATTTTTTTTCCTGTCTATAAAAGCCACCTTCAGGGCTGCTGTTATTAGCTACTTTTCTGCTGCTGTGATGAAACAGCACAAATGAGAGAACTTAAGGAGGAGTTTATTTGGCTTACGGCTCCAGAGGGATAAGAGTGCATTATGGGGCCAGGGAGATGGCTTGGTGATTAAGAACACTTGGCTGCTTTTCCAAAGGACTCAGCTCAGTTCTAGCACCCACATCAGGCAGTTCACAACCTTCTCGAACCCCAGAACCAGGGGATCTAACAGTTCTGGCCTTGGCAGTCACCTGAACTCACATAAATATACCCCTATGTAGACACATACACCTACACGTAATTAAGAATAATAAAAATTAATCTTTTTTAAATGAAAAGAATCCACTCCAGCAGGGCCCTGGGAAAGACGCAGCAAACATCAGGCATGGCGGCAGCAGCAGCAGAAAGCAGAGAGATCATGTCTTTAACTGCAGCCGTGGAGTATAAAGGGTGAAAGCCAGAGAGGCTACAAATCCCCAAAGCCTGCCCCTGATGGCATACTTCCTCCACGGAGGTTCTACTATCCCCCAAAGGCTGCAAACCTCCCCCAGACAGTGCTACCTACTGGGGACTATGTTCGAACTCCTGAGCCAATGGGGTACACTCTCATTCTAACCATCCCAGCCTCCTAATTAGAAAGAAGGGGAAACTTTTTTCTTTTGTTTTTTACTTTTTTTTTTTTCCAAAACACTCTGATCCACAGGATTATATCACATTTACTTCCAAATGAAAAGAACAAAATTTGCATTAAAATTATATCTTCTAAAACAGAAAGTCACATTACAAACCACCAGTTAAAAGCAGGTGACTTGTAAAGGAATATATATTCCTAACTGTTTGAGGGAATAAAGTGGGTAAGAGGAGAGATGCCAAAAAAAAAAAATTAACAATTAAGAAGAAGGTTTAATGGAAGGATGAGGTAAACAATACAGGTTGTCTTTGTAAAGATAAAGCTGACGGCAGCAGGTCTAATTCTACTTGAGCATCACGTGGCACTCTAAAGGCAAGTCCAGCAGTGAACATCACAGTGTCTGAGTGTGATATGTTAGTTCTCTTCTCCATCTGTGAGTCTTCATCAGGGGGAGTCTCAATCCTTGGCTAGTTCCCAATCGTGCTGAATTAATACTAACCAACATGGAAGACATCACGTCATGAAGCACTTTCCTGCCTGGAGCACAGATGTGTTTGTATTTCAATAAAGGTGCTCCGATTTCAACAGCTGAGCTGGAGACGGCTGCTCCAGAAACCAGATGGTCCAGAGGCCCTGTGCTTTGCTGGGTAACTTAGCAACATCAGGCTGCTGGTAACATACAGAAAGGGTGTGGGTCCTTAGTACAGGTCCTTGAGGTGATCCTATTTCATACAGTGTCCAAGAGAAACAGTACCCAGGCCCAGGGGGTGCCTTGTTTGGGTCACAGAAACACCTCAAAAGCTATAGGAGAACAAAATCCCATAAAATATCAGATAACACACATTTTATAGCTTCTGTGGCAAGTAGGGGATCTTGTAAGAAGCAAAATAAGCACAAATGAGCCTCTTTCTAACCATCTAAAATCCAGAGTAAATGGTCATAAATATATAATAGTTAAATATATAAAAATCCCATGGATTTTGATGTTCCCATCAATAAGCAGAACACTGAGTTTTGGATTTAATCTCTTCAAGCATTTCTCTATGGGACCAAATTCACAATAGCCTCCTCCTACAAAGATACATTTCAGTTTATATTCACACTGTTCTCACCCAAGTTAGACCCATGGGAAAAAGAAAGCCAATTGAATAAAGGAATAAATTTGCTGAGTATCATACTAGAGTCTTTGACCATAGAATCATGGCAAGCTCTCAGGATTCTAAACAAGGAATTATATTATGGTACAATTTTAAAGAATATGATAAAAAGCATTTTATAATGTATGTAAAATACAAGATGAATGCACAATAGAGATATGTTAACATGAGATCTTCCCGAATCTTAAATTGATGCTATTTTTCATATCAACACTTCCATATACATTGCAATACTGTTCCCAATAGGCAAGAGGTGGGCTCATCTTAAGATTCCATTGAATAATAGATAAAAAATGTAGAATGTATATCTACATATACACACATATCTATCTTTCTCTCTATATATATGATACATATATAGTTAACATAGTTAACATGTTTGAGACATTCTACAAAGTACATGTATTTTAGAACATTATGGTACATATAATAAATGCAATTATTGGTTATTCAGTTAAAATTATATAAGATAGACAAATAGAAACCGCAAAGAAGTCTATGTTATTGTTTTCAAAAAATCCATACCTTGTTTCTTTTGATAAACTCTAAACTTAGACCTTTGTTTTCTTTTACCCAGCAAAGCAGGGCTGCCACTAACATAGGCATTATATCTCATTTGTGCCTGTAAGCTATGCCATGGAGTCTGTAAATTCAAAGTGAGAGTAAGTGCACGTATCTCTAGTTTGTCAATTAACATCCTGCTGTAGCACATTTCTCTGTTTTGCTGAGTATCTAAACATCTAACTCATTGCTTCTTACCTTGCCTTCCTAAAATTGGCAAGCACTGTTATCATTACTTAAGAAGCCGTGTTACCCAGGGAAGATCCTGGATTAGAAGTTATGGATACCCACAGCTCATGGATGAGTGCTTGGCGTCTCCTGTCAAGATTCAGTGACTAACTCAGAGGACCAGCTGCTGGAAACCTAGCCAGGATTCTGGCAGAGCCCATTGCTTTTGAGCTGTGGCTTCCAGGAGGTTGGTCTCCCTTGTTTTCCCCCAGATCTCTGTATCTTATAGGAAATCCTATAAGAGTTTCTCTAAGGTTTGGGACCCAGCCTTCTCCATGACTCTTCTCACTCATTTAGCCAAAAGGTATTTGTGCTCCTATTGTGTGTGCCTATAGGCTTTCAGGTCCATTTCTGACTTCTTTTTTTTCTGCTCCCAACCTAACTGGTCAGTCTGTCCAGACAGCTGCTGTCAGATAATGGCTTCTATGGCATGCTTCTTTTACTGTTCATCTGGCCCAGGAAGAAGGCAGGCAGCATCTTACAGCTGTTCCCCTTCTCTGGTCACCTCGTTGCTTCTGCTTTGGCTTCTTATCACCCTTTAATCATCTATCTGTGTTAAATTCCATCTGTTCAAAAGACCTCAAGGGTTCTTTTCTTGGCTGGATCCTGATGGACACAAACAGCATTCTCAGGTACAAGCTACAGAAATTAAGTGATATTTTATAGGAAAAAAGACTTACTAGAAGAGACACTGGAGAGATTGAAGAGCCAGTCTCAGAGGTGGGAAAGGAATAGCCCTCAAAACAAATCAAAGCAGAATTTTCCATGAAGCCACTATCACATCCATGGTTGTTTGCTAAGGTTTCACCACAGGTGATGTTAGCTTCCGGAAGCTGCCACTCAAGTTGTCTGTCACTGTCTGTCAACAGAAATATCTGGGCACTTCTCCCTTCTTCCTGATATAAGCTTCCAATTCAGAGGCTGGGATGGATATGTCTGATTGTCCCAGTATAGATTGTGTACCAAACCTAGATACAAAGGAAGCCAGAGAAACTGGCATTTTTAGTCTTATAATGGGAGCAACATTGCCTATACATAGAACAGGGGAATAGATGCTCAATGGATATTTTAGTTTGAGTGAACCTGATACAAATCTTCCAGGGTGAGTGGCTTGTTTGGGAGGAGAGAGAATTCTAAGAATCGCTGTTAGGAAGTAAGATAGTAGAGAAAATGATGACAAATTATCAAGGAAATTGTCACTAAGGGGGGCTTGGATAGCACCAGGGAGACTCAGGGAGCCTTATCTCAGAGTTGCTGAATGACTTCTCCTGGGGAGACATAAACAGATTTCTGTTCATGACAGATAGATCACTGACAACAGAACAAAGAAATCATTCCACTCAAGTCTAGGTTGGTGAACCAGTGAGTTTATTGGAGTTAATTAAAGGAGCATGTGTGATTCAGAAGTAGTCAGCTGCATCACCAGAGCACCAACCCCTGGTGAAAATTCAAGAAACCTGTATCCCTGGAGTCTCTTGAACAACTGGCAGCTGATGGGAGGGTCTCCTTTCTCAGAACTTTCACTGCTTTTATGATGAAGGAGAGGGATGTGGTGAATCTTGTTACCCTCTGAGATTCCTAAGCCCTGTGGCTTCTTTTTGTTTGTTTGTTTTTGTTTGTTTGAGGCTGTCCTGGAACTTGCTCTGTCGACCAGGCTGGCCTTGAACTCAAGAGATGAGCCTCCCAAGTGCTGGGATTAAAAGCATGCACCACCACCACCACGAGGCTAGTTGCATTGGCTTCTTGAGCCTTTAAGTGTCTATGGAGTCTTGAGTCCTGTGAGCCTCTATCCTCTCACCAGTAGGGAGTCTCAGTCCACAATACTTTTCTCTCCCAAAAGACCAGGCATATGGGATACTGATCCACAGTTGCTATGTGATCCACTGGCAGAAGCTAGGGAAGAGGCTCAGTTCTCAGCATCTACAACCTCCCTCTTTTGGGAGCTAAAGGGTACTTAGCAGCCACACAAAGCCTTCAGGCAAAGGATATACATAGGTACTGGCAGTTGGAAAGTCTGGCAGGTATAAACAGAAACGGTCAGAAGAGAAGATATAGCTGGATGCATCTGTGGCAGAATGATGGGTCTTAAAAGCTCACGGGCACTAGGAACTGCTGTGCACAGAGGATTCCATGGTGAATAGGAAAGAAGCACTCAGACTCCCTACATGGATGGTCTTGAGTTTCAGACACTTAGACAAACATGTACCATACCATGGAAGAAGAGCTGTAAAACGGAAGTATATGGGGTCCACAGGCAGGCTTCTGGCCTTGTAGGCTCAGGAATATAGGGACAGCATCTTACATGCTTTGGAACCCCAATGCCTAGGGTGGTACTTTTCATACCTGACCTACATGGAACTGCCAGCCCACCCCTCCCCGTTCCCATGTGTCCGTTCATTGTCTGCTTCTTGCTGTACTCCAACAAGGAAGAGAAGGATGCAGTGTCCCAGTTTACAAGAAAGAAGGTCGGGGTATTCCTTATTTCTCCTAACTGCCTGACAACTCCTAACTGTTGCTCATGTCTCCATTTTGATATGACTTCTCTAAAAGGCTTGTGCGCCATCCCCAAGCCAGGGTTTCATCATTGACAATTCATTCTCGTGTATGTTACCGGATTCTGGCCAGTTCCGCAGCACCTCAGAGACCACAAATAACACACGAGACATCATATTAATTATGAAACTGTTGGCCAATGTCTAGGGCTTTTTATTGGCTAGCTCTGACTTCATTTCTAACCCATGTTTTAATCAATCTAAGTATTTTCACCTGGTCTTTTCTTACCGGAGACATGTGGGGAAACGTGCTACTCCTCTGGTCACGTGTTACTACATCGTGACTCCTGTGCCTACACCTCCCAGAATCCTCCTTGTCTCCTAGTCCTGCCTATCTTGCTTCCCTATTGGCCTGCAGTGTTTTATTCATCAACCAATAAAAGAAACGTGTACTGAGGACTTCCCCCATCTCATGTATTCCCCTGAGCTCAGTCTATGAGAGCAGGAACTAGCTCTTGGGTTTAATGCCAGTCGGGCATCCAAGCTCCTGCTGGCATGTTCCAGTGCACAAGTCTCATTATGGCAACCATATTTGAGCGACTTAGATATGTGAACACACTCACAGATGTCAAGGAATTTGACCCATTGCAAAGCTGAAGAGATGGCACAACTGAGACTTGCTATGCCATCTGTGTGACCTCCATGTCTCTCCTCCAACTTTCCATCTGCAGCAACCAGAAAATTTAAATTGCTTAAACGATGCTATTCGAAGACTAAAAATAATGGATGGAAAGTCTTGAAGAACCTTTCACAGTCCTCAGTGTGAGGAACGAACAAATAGAACTCCAGGCTGAAAGCTAGAAGGACCAGTCCTCATAGTCCTCAGCTGAACAAGCTTCAAAAAGTTCAAAAAGAGCCCTAGATTAACATTCTAATTTTTTTTTAAATTTTTATATCTGGGTGTGTGCCGTGAGAATCCAAAATAGGGTGTTGGATCCGGAATCATGGGCAGTTGTGAGCCTCCAGCTGTAGGTGCTGTGATGTGAGCTCTGGTCCTCTGGAAGAACGGCAGTGCTCTCAACTGCTGAGCAACCTCTCCAGCCTCCCCTGCGCTCAATTCTAATGTGTTAACTCTAATCTGTAGGCAAAAGGAAGATTGTTCCCTCTAGCACCAATAACCAATTGACCTTCTCAGCTATGCAAAATAAACCCACAAAGCTGGAGATAATGTGGTCTGTAAGTCACCTTACAGGGTTTTCACGGTCCTTTAGATGCCACAGAAAAGTCATCTCACACCCCCAGCTGTCAGGCACATATAGCCACACTCAAGTAGAAATCGAGAGACAATGGTTTGGAAAATTTCAAAGGAATTCTTTTTATGTTTTATTAACCAATGTTCTCATTTCAGTTCTGCACAATCACTGAGAGAAATCCATCCTCCACATCCTCATTTCCTATATCTTCCCAACTTGAAAATGGCCAAGAACAGCATTGATTTAACAGCCCTTTGGTACTAAGGGTGGGAGCAGGAAGTACAGGTGAAGAACAGACAGAAAGCCTACAGAGATTATAATGTGAGAGACCTGATTTGAGAATGTTAAATCACAGCCATGAGGAAAGCCTTAGGATCACAAAAACCATGCTAATTGCAAATCAGATCTTCAGAGAAAATGAAAATATTCAAATGGTATTGATGCAGAGCATATATATTTTGTCTAAATGACATGTCTGGAGATAGCCAAAATGTAATGGCAATAAGAAAAGGAAGCTTCACGTAACTTACAGTTTTGAAGACATAAATGCATTTTTAAATCTGCTAACTTCCTTAATATACTTGGATCTAGCCGATTGTGTTACTAGACCAACTAGTGTGTGTGTGTGTGTGTGTGTGTGTGTGTGTGTGTGTGTGTGTGTGAGAGAGAGAGAGAGAGAGAGAGAGAGAGAGAGAGGGAGAGAAAGAAAGAAGAGAGAGAGAGAGCCTTTGTATCACATCTACTTTCTATTTTAGGTCTTTTTCTTCTGGAGATGACTGGCCTATAGCTTTCACACAGAGATCCCTAAGTGCAGAAAATCTGAGGACCCACCCTGCTCAGCAGCTACCCATCAACGTGTGTCCTGATGCAGGAGCTTCAGGTTGAACACTAGGCTGTATGGCATGGTTTCCAATACCCAGCTGATTTCTAGCACACTCCCACCACAGTGCTTGTCAACAAAACTGAGAGGACAAACAACAGCATAACAACCTTGTCCACAGATCAACAAGACATGAGTCACTGAACAGTATACCAAGTTAAGGGATAGTGAGGAAGACATCCATAGGGAAGACACAAACGTCTGTCTCACGTGGAGTAGGGATAGAAATACCTGGCAGTGGTCTCCATGCTGCCCCCTTTATTCCCACAGTTCAAAGCCATCCCAAAGCCAGAGGAAGGCTTAGCATACTCTCCTCAAGACTGCACAGAGAACCAACAGAATCCTATGTTCCCACCAATGGAAGCCAACATATACGTGTCTCTCACATAAAGGCTACATAGACCATACTGAACTATTGACACAGATTCATGAGTGTGCCATGCAACTTCAAGTATGTGTGCCTTGCTCTGTGCCTCAGTTTCCTCAGTGTGGAAATATCCTCTATCTATTCTTCCTGTGGAAATCTAGTGTTTGGAAGTGCCACATAGCAATATCTACATTTATGGGGAATAGGTTATCCACTTCTTCTAACTGTTCTCATTGCTGGTAGTTGTTCATTCACTGTGTTTAGTGTGAGGTGCCTGAAGAATCTGGACAAAAAAATTCTAGCCAGATTATCATTATAATGGTTATCATTATCATTATACATATTTACATATAAAACATTATAGTCGATACACAAATCTCAAAGAGAAATAACGATGAGACTTCTAAATTAGATTGCCTTTCCTTGTTTGTTATCAGGCTGTGGCTTCCATGTAAAGCAAATGAATATAAAACAGTTTACTGTAAGCCTACATCACTGTTAGCCTGTAACAAGGACAGTTAAATGTGACACCACTTCAAACTGGCAGAACCACAATCAGGGCCGCTGTCTAACCTCACAGCACAGCAGATCAGTGATTCTCAGGCCAGCCTGAGAGCAGGAGCATGAGGGAGACTTTGGACATCACGCAATGCTCATCTTCATGCCTGTCCTGTGAGCCAACATCTTCAGAATGTGGGACCCAAGAGTTCATAATCCATTAAGACCCCCTAGGCAAGCTAGCAAACAGCCAAGGTGAGCCTCTTAACTGATGAATTTTATAAAGAAGTGTCTGTGCTGGGGATAGTGGGAAATGACTCTTACAAGTACAAATGTACACTGAAATATTTGTATTCTATCTTTGCTGTCAATTTCAGGGAAGACACAGTTCAACTACTTACCAGTTTTGCTATTTCAGTACCATGGTTACATGAAAAGAGGGATGGCTAAATATGCCAAACTTAACAAATGTCTGAAATATAAAATATTGATTTAAGATTTTTATTAAAATTTATAGGCACATAAGTCACATTATATAGAATAATCAGATTTCATTTTTATATTTAGGAATTAAATATGTATGCTCATATATATAATGTATTTAATTTTATATGCATATATAAATTATATATAATGATATATAGAGTGAGATATATAGATATAAACAAAGAAAAAGAGGCCATGAATTTGAAAGAGAACATGGGATATAAACAGAGGGAGGAAAGGAAAGGGAGAAATGATATAATTATATTATAATTTCAAAGACTAAAAAGTAGATTAAAATTTTCAACTTAAGGGTAAGAAAAAGAGGGACTGATACACAGCATGAGGAGCTGAATTCAAGTCCCCAGACCTCACGTGAAAAGTTGGTATAGCCAACTGAAAGTAATACAATGTCGAATGATAGACCAGAACACCCAGCATCCTCCTTATAAGGACTCAGGCATTATGCTGGCCTGCTCTTGTCACCTGGCAGAATACACTCAGGCAGTGCCCTGGTCAGCCCAGGTGCAAAGGACTCATTTAAAAGAAGGAACCCCCGCCCATTTAAGCTCTCTTGCCCTGCTCTCTGCTCTCTCTGTTCCCTCTCTTTCCACTCTGTCTCCCTCTGTTCCCCTGGGGGCAGAGAGGACTTTTCCTGTCTCCCTCTTCTCTTCTGTCCTCTTGTGTCTGTGTCTCTTTCCACCCCCACCTCCCCTTTCTAATAAAACTTCTCACTTAAGCTCTGTCTGCCTGGCATGCTTGTCCTCCACCTCAGTTACCCTTGCCTGCCATGGAACCCTCCAAGGTTCAGCCTTATCATAACATGCCTCATGTCTGCGTGTGCACAGAGAACAAGTGTGCATACACCAAACACAATTTAACATATGATCGTGAATAAAAGCCATTTTAGAAGATAGTCTGATAGTCGCATTTTTTTCCATTTTTTATTTAGATTATAAACAAGATAGTTTTACATGTCAATCCCAGTTCCCTCTCCCTCCCCTCCTCTCCTGCCCCCACTAACACCCTACCTATCCCATACCCTTTGTGCTCCCCAGGGAGAGTGAGGCCTTCCATAGGGTGTCATCAGAGTCTGTCATATCTTTTGGGATAGGGCCTAGGCCCTCCCCCGTGTGTCTAGGCTCAGGGAGTATCCCTCTATATGGAATAGGGTCCCGAAGTCCATTACTACTATGGTAGGGATAAGTACTGATCTACTACTAGGGGCCCCATAGAGGCCTCCTCACTGACACCCATGTTCAGGGGGTCTAGATCAATCCTTTGCTGGTTTCCCAGTGATCTGACTAGGGACCATCAACGTTCCCTTGTTCAGGTCAGCTGTTTCTGTGGGTTTCACCAGCCTGGTCTTGACCCCTTTGCTCATCACTCCTCCCTCTCTCCAACTGGATTCCAGTTCAGTTCAGTGATTAGTTGTGGGTGACTGCTTTCTACTTCCATCAGCTGCTGGATGAAGGTTCTAGGATGGCATATAAGTTAGTCATCAGTCTCATTATTAGGGGAGGGCATTTAAGGTAGCCTCTCCACTGTTGCTTAAATTATCAGTTGGTGTCATCCTTGTAAATCTCTGGACATTTCCCTAGTGCCTGATTTCTCTTTAAACCTATAATGTCTCCCTCTATTATGGTACCTCTTATCTTGCTCTCCTCTATTCTTCCCCTGGCTCAACCTTCCTGCTCCCTCATGTCCTCTTCACCCCTCCTCTTCTCCCCTTCTCATTCTCCTAGCTCCCTCTCTCCTCCCCCCATGTTCCCAATTTTCTCAGGAGATCTTGTCCCTTTCCCCTTCTCCCGGGGACCATATATCTATCTCTCTCCCTCTCTGGAAACTCCTGTCCTGGGGTCTGCAGGCAGGTCGACTGGCCCCTGAGGACCAAGCCACCTTGAGTCTGCTGAATTTCTGGGCTGCTCCCTCCCCGACTCAGGGCAGAGTTGAACTTCAGCCCCTGCCTTGGGCCCAACTTCCACCTGCCCACTCTGGGAATTCCTGTCCTGGGGTCTGCAGGCAGGTCAACACGGCCCTTGAAAGTCTCAAATTCACAAATTTTGTTTGAACTTTTTAAGTTTTGTTGTTTTTATAACACTGGGAATTGAACCCAGAGCCTGGTGCATTCTGGAAAAGTGCTCCATCACTTAGTTCCACCCCAGCCCTTTTGTTCATTTGTCATACACACTAAGCTTGTTGTAAATAGTAGTTATGACAAAATAACTTATTTTTTAAGTTTTTAAGGCTTTTGTTATTATGTAATGCTTTAGCTCCTCAAATGGGGTAAGTATTTGGATATGTTCAAAGAATTAAAAATGTACAATGATAGTGTCTTACAAAACTGGGATCCCTGCAGATATAATTTATATCCTGTTTTAGACTACCAATTCACACCACAAAAAAATGAAAATGGATTCAAATCCAATGGGCTCTGCTAATGGGCTGTTTCCTGTCAATCCTCTAAGCATGACTCTGCAGTAGTCAATAAATGCACACTGATTAGTCTCCAGTTAATGATGGTCTGTGTGTCTGTTCCAGTTGGAACCAAGAACAGCAAGGATAAGAACCAAAAAGTTGATTCAAATGTAATAAATAAATAACACAAGAAACATAGTTGGCATTCAAACAGCACATTAAGTGCATTACAGCCTTGCATGAAACAAGGCTGGTACATAAGAAAGACACTGGCCGGGCGGTGGTGGTGTACTCCTTTAATTCCAGCACTCAGGAGGCAGAGGCAAGCGGATCTCTGTGAGTTCAAGACCAGCCTGGTCTACAAGAGCTAGTTCCAGGAGACAGCCTCCAAAGCCACAGAAACCATGTCTCAAAAAACCAAGAAGAAAAAAAGAAAGAAAGAAAGAAAGAAAGAAAGAAAGAAAGAAAGAAAGAAAGAAAGAAGACAGCTATTTAAAATTCCCTCTGCAAAACATTCATTTTCATGAATTTTTCTCCATGCTCCATTTTGGTGTTTGAGGATGAAGTTTAGAAACAAAAAAAAAAAACAAATAGTGGAAATTCACCACCTCTTGAGTTACATTGGGCAAAGGTAGATGGCTCTGATCCTTGAAATAGATCAATTTACCTTTTAAGTTAATATAAATTTCATGGCACAAAGGAAAGATAATTTTAAAAGCACAGCTTTGCCAGGCATTAGAAAGACAATGAGACAATATTAAAATCTCTTGGTTTTTGGAGAAGCAGGCTGATTGATGAATACTAAGATACAGTGAAATATGAATGAAAAAAGTTTTTACCATATGGTAACAATAAATGATAGCAATGTACTTAGTATTTGAGAAGACCAGAGGAGTTGAATGTTTTTACTATAATGACATGATAAATATCCGAGGGGCTAGATATATTTAACCTGATAAAAATATCACATGCACTATATATCTCTATCATACACTATCTCAAAAATATGTGCAATATTTATGTCTCTGTAGTTAAAAATAAATTTAAATTTAAAAACCCCTGCTTTTCCCACTTAAAAATTTATAGTTCTTACAATGCATAAATCCTGTCTCTAAAGATAAAATTGTAACTCTCATATGTAGCTATAAAACTAAGAACATCCAGTAATTTTCCATATTTTCACTGCCGATTTGAAGTCCGTGGAGATGGACTCACTGTAGCAGACTAGGTTTTCAAAAGTTGGCCATGTTAGTATTTCTGATTTCACATGCTCTTGCAGAATGGTTACTCACCTTCAAGGGGGCCAGTGTTTTCCTTCTCCTTGAGTCTGAGCATGATTGCCTTGACTACAGAAATGGGGAGGAGGTGGTGCCAAGTGACTTCTGCTAGGTCCTAATAGTTAATAGAGCATCCACCTGTCCCTCGGAACAGTCACATTGGCAGCTCTGCTGTCATACTATGAAGATGACAACTAGTTGTGTGGAAGGTCACTAGTCAGTGTTGCAGCCACTGCCCCTAGTCAACAGTCAGCGGCCATTGCCAGACACAAGGGGGGAGTGTGTTCCAGCAGATAACCCCACTCTGCATTTACTGCTTCGCAAAATGCTCCCAGCATACCTCCAGCAAGCTGAAAATCCACAGGCAAGATAAATGTTATGCTTGTTCAAAGCCACTCTTCTGGTGCTCTGCCCCAAATGGGATATCTGCAGAGTGGTTTTTAAACATCACAATGTCGTCATTTCCTTCAATGCTTAAGTTTACAAATTGAAAAACCCTGCTTTTAGCATGAAAATCCACATTCTTGTTCTGACTTGTAGCTTAGCTTCAGACTCATTCTATGTACCTCTCCCCCTCACTTTTCAGTCCCCAGAACTTAGAAATGACATTTCCCTTCTTCTGCTAATCTTTTGAACTTTTAAAGTCTAAATTTAAATATCTCTGGTCTAGGAAACAGTGTTTTGCCATCTAGTTCATACTACTTTATTACATTCTATTTTTCCAGTGTTCCCTCTCACTGTCCTTATCACAGGCTGAAAGTGCCTTGAGTATTTTAAATGTAACGTCTCCTCAATTTGGCCTTGAGCTCTTGGCCACCAAGGGTAGGCTGTATGTAGGAACCCACTCATACTGGCTTGCAATTGGTGACTGTGTCCACATCTTCTGGTAGCACAGGACACAGAAGGCTTGCAAGTGGCTACAGTGGGATATTTATACCACAGAAACTGACAAATGCTACTGATTAGAGGCTTTGTTTCTGCAAACCCGGATATTACACAATTGCCAGCAGAAGCAATGCATGTCTCAGTAACACATCCTCAGCACCCACAATAGTGTGATACCAGTAAGGCTCCCTAGAAAGACAGAAAGACAGAAGGAAGGAAGGGAAGAGGGAGAGATGGAAGGGAGAGATGGAAGGAAGGGAGGAAGGAAGGAGAGACAGACAGAGACAAATAGAACAAAATAAAGGAAGGAAGGAAGGAAGGAAGGAAGGAGGGAGGGAGGGAGGGAGGGAGGGAGGGAGGGAGGGAGGGAGGGAGGGAGGGAAGGAGGGAGAGAGGGAGGGAGAAAAGGAGGGAGGGAGGGAGGGAGGGAGGGAAGGAGGGAGGGAGGGAGGGAAGGAAGCTGTATTCACAGGATCAGGTGTACACCTGCAACAGACATGGCTTACCTGTTTTAGGAATGAACATGCCTTTGAAATGAGTTGCCATTATTTGTTCTTTGTTCTCGTGTTGTGTCTTTTTTTTTTCTTTTGGAAAAATAGGTTACAGTCTCTCTGGGTCGCCAGAGCAAATGGCCTACTTGAAGCACATGAGTCACTGGGAGGCACAGTTGCTCAACAGCCAGTTACTGATGCAATGACACATATGGACCTCAAAGCCAAAGACTATCTTCTTTCTCGTCATTTCTACAGCTTTGGAAGTAGCATTTCCCCCAGGCATAGCCACCCTAATAAAATTATACACAGAAGCACACATACGCTGTGGAAGTATGCATATATACATGTGCACATGGACACACGCAGCATATGCTGATCTTTCTGGAGGGCTCCATATAGACATAATGTCTCTTAAGCAGATCTGGAATGGTTGGTGTGAGATGGGGATGAAACTGTGAAGCACAAAATGCAAACAGTAGAGCAACGCAGGCTTCCCCAGCTGTTAGAGGCAGCCTTGAGAGCTGCACAACACTCACCTGCAAGGTTAGCCAGCCACCCACAGAAACAGAAGCAACTTGCACACATTAGATCTGAAGACAAGTGTGGCAACAATAGCATAGACAACAGCTGTCCTTTGAAGGACAACTACAGGCATTACTTAAGCATTGTGCTCCGGGTATCAGCCACTGACAATTATCACAATTTACAGAGTGGCGTGTGTCCACGTGGGTCTTCAAATTCTGCCTCTACTTAAAACTACAAATGTTGCCAGGTGGTGGTGGCACTCGCCTTTAATCTCAGCACTCGGGAGGCAGAGGCAGGCAGATCTCTGTGAATTTGAGGTCAGCCTGGTCTACAGGGCAAGTGTCAGGACAGGCTCCAAAGCTACCAAGAAACCCTGTCTCAAAAAAACAAAACAAAATTACAAATGTTTTCCAATGCTGGTGTATAGTGCCAGTTAACTTTCTTTGGGGCTCCCAGAAACCCTATAGGGTTTCCACTCCTAGTGTCTACACATGGAGTAGATCAAAGACTGACAGTAGTGCTGGTATGGGCTTTGTCACTGGTTGTTTTTTTTGC
This sequence comes from Cricetulus griseus, assembly GCF_003668045.3. Classification (NCBI taxonomy): domain Eukaryota; kingdom Metazoa; phylum Chordata; class Mammalia; order Rodentia; family Cricetidae; genus Cricetulus; species Cricetulus griseus. Next base: position 34,310,956 of record NC_048596.1, on the reverse strand, counting down.
AATCACCTCTGTCCAATGCTGATTAACAAATAGGATTTGGTTGAGTTTTTGGAAACTTTTTTTGAAATGTCAGGAAGTGTTGAAAGTCTTTCTGTCTCTGGAGGAAAACTCATCATGTCATAATAAACACTCATGTGGCTCGAGCCAGAATCAGCCCTCACCCCTGAAAACATAAGCTCTGTGAGCCTCACCACTAATGTCCACTACTGAAAGTACATCCTCCTCCCCTAAAGAACTTCCATGCCAACAGCACTGGGAAACTATGAAAGAGTCAGGAGGAAGCCTTGCATTCCTTATACTTCCCATGGAACCTAAAGAGAATGCCATTAAAGGAATGTCTAGCATTTCAAAGATTTTTCATATCAGAAAGACAAATGAGCTTAAAAGCAGCTTGAAGACCAAGCTTACTGGTTAAAAGTACTTGCTACATATGCCTAGTGACTCAGGTTCAATCCGTGAAACCCGTCCATGAGAGAGAGGGAGAGAGGGGGAGGGGGTTAAAGGAGGGGAGAGAACTAGCTGGGTGTGGTGGCATATGCCTTTAATCTCAGCACTCAATAGTCAGAGGCAGAGGCAGGTAGATCTCTGTGAGTTCAAAGCCAGTCTGGTCTACACAGAGAGTTCTAGGACAGCCAGGGCTACATAGAGAGACAGTATTTTACAAAAAAAAAAAAGGCAAAAGCAAAGACAATATGTACCAACTAGAGAAGGAGGAAGAGATGGAGAGAGAGAGGTGAGAGAGAGAAAGAGAGAGGAAAAAGAGAGAGGAGAGGAAAGAGAGAGAGAAGAGAGAGAGTGAGAGAGACAGAGAGAGGGAGAGAGAGAATAAGAGAGAGACACACACACAGAGAGAGAGAGAGAGAGAGAGAGAGAGAGAGAGGGAGAGAGAGAGAGAGAACTGACTACCTGGCTACACAGAATTGTCTTCTGGCATCTACATGTTCCCTGTAACATGTGCCCCCACCACTGCATATCACATACACACACACACACACACACACACACACACACACACACACACACGCGCGCGCACACACACACACACAATGCATATATAAACAAACATACACACTCAATAATAAGTAAATAACATTCAAACATTAAATAAAAGAGATAATATAGAAACCAAAAGAGGTAATGTTAGAGACACACCATAATGCAGCACTTTCACTGTAAACGTGTGCATTCATTCTGATACAAACAAATAAATATTTCATGAAGAATTAGAGATATAGAGTCTCAAAGTGCCTTTTCACAAAGTAAAACGACTTCAAAGGGAAAAAATGAAATGACATTAAGGAATGATACTTGATAGATACTATAATACTTCAGTCAAGCTAAACCAGTGATAAAAGAACAAAGGCATGCACAAGGTGCAAGGAGAAGAATACAGGATCCCCTCTGAGATTGTCCTGGTTAGGCTGTGTAGACTAATTGTGAAGAAACGGCAAAACAATCTAACAGGAATAATATATAAAAGAACTGTAATTTTCCAAAGTGCCATGGTGAGTTAAATCAGGAAAGACCAAATAATTGTCTCATATTCAAGGAGATGTTTGCACATAACAGTTTTGAAAAGAATAGTTTTAATGAAATACAATTCACAGCTCATAAACTTTATCCATTCAAAACATACAACTCAGTATGTCTACTATATTCACAGATGAGCAATTATCACATATCTCACTGTAAAACATTTCCCTCCCCTCAAAACAGCAGCCTTATATCCAATGGCAGTCACTTCATAGTCTGTTTCCCAATACCAAGCTCTAGGAAATACCAGTCTACCACCTGAATGAAAAACTAAGTAAGTAAGTAAGTAAATAGGAAAAGATATGATTGGCCCTTGGTTCCAGCAGCAAATTAATGAAAAAAGTAAAAAGGGAAGGACATGACTGCTCCTGGGTACGGTGGAGGAGAAAGTTTATTGTAGATTAAAGGGAGTCATAGCCAGAGGCGGGGACATCTGGGAGAGTCCACAGTAGATATGATCCTGAGCCATGGGGCAGGAGAGGGTTGTGTCTGGGCGAGACCAGGTGAGGCAGCCAGGAGGCCCAAAGAGAGTAAGGGTCAGGGATAACCAAAATGGTTAGATTATATAGGGAAGAGTATCACAGCCTACTGGGCTGGAAAGTTCAGGGTAGGGGGCAGGGTATGCAGGCCAGGAGGCCCCTGTAACTGGTAGGATCCCAGGGATGCTGGGAGAACCTGGTGGCCAGGTCTGATATGATACATTAAGTAGGCACCTCAGCCATTAGTCAGAGTTTGAAATCTAACATTATAACACTACCGGGCTCCAGATTTCCCTCTTCCGGGCCTTTTATACAAACTGAATAATGCAATGCACAGTCATTTGTGTGTGGCTCGTTTTACTTAGTGCAGTGTTTTCAAGTTGAGCATATTTAGCATGTATTAATACTTCATCATGGAGTCACTGCTGTGGGACCTCTGTGGTGCCTCAGCTCCTGCTCCTTCTTAGAATGAACCTAAATATTTGAACAATTTTTCTTGTCCCTAGGTGCTCTCTTGTCCCTTGTTGTTTGACAAGGCCATGTGCTCTCAGCACAATGATGCTGAGAAGTATGTAGGTAGGGGTTTTGCTGTGGAAGTATCACAATGTGTACCTAGACAAAGCTGGGTGGTATGTATAGTCTGCTACCTATGTTAGTTAATGTTAGATGTGTATATGGCATAGTTGTTGCTCCTACAGAAACTATGGCTAAGACACTGTAAGTTAAACCAAGCACAAGAGAAAATGATACAGTCAATAGATGTAGTAATACCTGATTTATGGGGCTCTGGCATGCATAACACAGCATACTGTTTGCAGTAAACAGTAGAATGAGTACATTTTAAAATAGTGACAAAATTTAAAATAGAGGAAATGTGTAACCCAATAATTAGTCATTTATTATCAAGTGCTGTCCCTATACCCAATTACATGCATTATAATTTTCTATGACTATGAGCACAATAGGCTTGTGTGTACCAGTACAAATGCATGACTAATTTGTTGCATTAAGAAGTTATGATGATGAGTGGCTCATCACCCTAAGTGAACTTTTCAGCTCCATTATAATCATCTTTAAGCATGGTTTTGGCATAAAAAGTGTACATTTTTAGTTGGGTACCATGTTATGTTTGAATACAGTATTCATTGTGCAACATGCAACTCAGAGTCCATGTCTTTAGCTCCTGAAACATTTACTATTCTTTGTGGTGAAGACATGCAAAGTCTTTTCTTCTATAACTTTGAAATACACGATGCAGTATTTTTATTGTCAACTTGTGCAATGGAACACTAGATCTTTCTCCTAGCTGTCAAATTACTACTCACCAAATGGCCTTCCTCACTCTCTCCTGTCCCTTTCTCTCCCTAGATTTCAGTGGCCACTACTCTATTATCAAATTCTGTGAGACTAATATTTTTTTTTATTTCACAGAGGAAGCTCACACCATATTGTCTTTCCATGCCCAATTTATTTTGTGAAACATAATGACCTCCAGGCCTCTTGTGTCATCGCAAATGAGAGGAGTACTTTCTCTCTATGGTTAAAGAGCGTCGCATGCACACTCTTTTCCCATCCATCAGGTGACAGATAACTGTTGTTTCCATTTCGTAATGATTATGAATAGTGCACTGGAAATGCAGTCTTCTCTTCAGTATGTTGACTTCAGCCAATTAGTAAAAACTTACATCCACCAAGTTTCTTTCCTGGGCACAATGTATTAAAATCAAATTTTGACAAAATATAGACTTTAGAAACCATAAGAATACATGGAAATTAAATGCCAGATTGCTAAATAGGTCAAAGAGGAAATAGAGTAACTTCTTGAAACAAATTAAAATGCAAATAGAACATATGAAAAGCAAAATCAGTACTGAGAAATTAATAGTAATTAATATCCAAACTGATTACTATCTTAAAAACCAACCATTGTTCCATAAGGAGCTAAAAAGTAAAAACACCCCAAAGCCCAGAAGGAACAGGATAACGAAGAGCAGAGCAGAGGTCAATGAAATCAAGACCAAAAGCTTCACAAATGATCAACAACACTAAGATGTTTTGAGAAAATAAACAAAAAAATAATAAATCCTTAGCTGGATTAAGTAAGAAAAAAGAGTAAAGGCTCAAATAAAATTAGTAACAAAAATTGAGACATTATAATTAACAGTATAGAAACAGAACAGGTTACTAGAAGCAAATATGAACAAAAATATTATGTCATTTAGCCGTAGAACAGTCCTATGTTCTTCATGTCATTGGTGTCTTTGTTTTATGAGTGAAGAAACTTCTCCCAAATCACAGATTTATGAAGTAGAAGAGCCAACAAAATTTGAAAATAAATTAGATTCAAAGATGCTATGCTGTTTAGTTTTTTGTCAACTTGACACAAACCTATACATATCTGGGAAGAGCAAATCTTAATTGGGAAGATGCTTCCAAAAGATTGGCCTGAAGGCATGTCTGCAGCATATTTCCTTAGTTGGTGATTGATGTGGGAGAGTCCAGATCACTGTGGATGGTAGCATCCTTGGGCAGGTGGTCCTGGGTTGTATAAAAAAGCAAGTTCTCAAAGCTGGGAGGAGCAAGTCAGTAAGCAGTGTTCTTCCATGGCTTCTGCTTCAGTTTCTGCTTTCAGTTTCAGGCCTTGAGTTCCTTCCCTGACTCTCCTTGATGATGAGTTGTAGCCAGCAAGGTAAAATAAGCCCCTTTCTCCCCAGCTACTTTTGCCCATGGTGTTTAACACATAAGGAAGCCTAAGATGGATATGAAATGCCTCCTCCAACACATTGCCTTCACCTGATTCTCATTCACCAACTCCTCAGGCATCTTCTCTAGTGTTTTGTAGCCCTTTCAGCCTTGTCTCATGTAGGAGTGTCTCTTTATAGACTTTGGAGTCAGCCTCTGCTGATTTTATATTTACTATTTTCCTACTTGAATGTTAGCTTGAATTCTGCCAGATGTAGCAAAATGGGCAGAGCTTTACAAACTGCTCCCAAAAAACCATCTTCTTTGTGCCAGGTGTCCACCTTGCACACTGAGAAAGGGTGGTGTGTATGAAAGGTTTGCCTCTACTCCACCCCCAGATGACCACCACATAGCCTCGCTCCCATGGCCTGATACAGTGTGTGCAGTGTCTGGATATGCTTTTGTTGATGGGAGCAAGGATGAATTACACTTAAGAAAAATGATGCAGCTTTCAACTTGTGTGTGTGTGTGTGTGTATGTGTACAAAAATTCCACTATCTCCAAACCACAGGAACCAAAATCACATCTGGCAAAAGAAATAAAGCTGGAGATGTAAGGAAAAAACAGATTAGGAGGAGCCGTGAAAATAGGCAGCTGCGCATTAGGTTTGATGTGGTGGAAAATGAAGATCCCTTGAGGGTTTTGGAACATGGGAGCGACACAATGAAAACAGTGATGGAGGAAGATGAAATACAAGCTGGGCCAATCAGAGGGAGGCACCAGACTCCAAGAGGAAGCTGTAATCCAGGCCCCAGGGAGGTGAAGAAAGCCAGGGTAATGGGAGAGAGAGTTATGAATTCTGTGCAAATTAATTAACACATGCCCATCTCTAATTCACTTCACTACCAAGTTACTACCTAGGACATTTTTTAAATGTTCTTACTATATTTGAGAATGCAAAATAAACCCATGAGGAGCTGAATATTTTCATTAAAATAATAATAAAATTTTCATCTCTGTGAATAGAATAGTTGAATATAATAGTTAACTGTCTCGGCACCCTGCTGAGAAAATATGCTTCATCGTGAGCATGTGAAACAGTTTGCTGGGAGGAAATGGGTTTCAGGAAAATTTACATCTTAGCCCCTTATTCACAGAATAAACAAGCACAATGCAAATGGATTAAGTTTTGAAAGACTCTTGCAGATAAAGCCAAAATGGCCATAGAAAAGATGTCAGTTGTAGCCCAAGATGGTGGTGACCTTATTGCTCTGCCCCTCTGAAAGTGTCCTACACAAGTCATCTTGTGCAGTCTCAGGAAGAACAGGTTACCTGTCAGGTGGAGGAGCCAACATGCTTTGCCTAAACCTGACGCAGGAAATGCTGTGTCCTAAGCAAGCTTGTTCTTCAATTCTGAATACAATTCTAAAAGTCCCAGAGACAAGCTATTTTCATTCAAGTTTAAATCTTGATTAAAAAAAAAAACTTTGAAGCTATCTAAATCCATAGTTTAAGAATTATTTTCAGAATGTATCCATTTTTGCCAATTAAATCCAAAGGAAAGATAATGGTCAAATATTAAAGTGGGATTCCTTGGGTAAGGACAGAGGTGAAGGGCCCAGAACATCATTTACTCGCTCCCTGTCTCTGCCCTTCCCAGATGTGCACACACTGGAGCCAAAGCTACAGCTGTCAGCAGGGTCTTGGAGCTCCAGAGAAATGTTTCTGCAAAACAGTTGAGTCTTTGTTGCTCTCTCTCTCTCTCTCTCTCTCTCTCTCTCTCTCTCTCTCTCTCTCTCTCTCGTGTGTGTGTGTGTATGTGTGTGTGTGTGTGTGTGTACACATGAGTGCAAGTGTGCGCACACACACACACACACACACACACACACACACACACACACACACACGTGCGTGCACACATACATGCTTGTCTTGGTACCAATAAGAAACTGTGACCCAGAAAGCTTAAAATGGGACTTCCGTTTCAGTGGCAGGCACACTGAATGGGGGAAAGCTGCATTCCAATAGTACATAGAATGCTCCTAAATACATACAATATCATTTACTTGCTCTAATACACTCACAAGGACAGGAGCATAAGTTTGCACACCATGTGGACTCCCAAAGGCAGAGCAAATTCGTGTGTCTGCATATATGTCCAAGATCTCTCAGGGATGTAATTTACTGGGTAGTGGGGTTGTCTTACTACATTGTACTTAGAAGTTTTGGAGTTTGGGGGAGGGGGTAGACTATATTATCCTAAACTGGATTATAATTGAATGAAAATGAGTTTATTCTGGGAAATTTCCGTCCTCTCTGCACTTGCATGCATATACATACGAAGATACTGCATATCTGTGTGCAGATTTTCTATGTAAAGTGTACCTTTTCCTGTGAGTATAGAGAAAACACTCTGACACCTGTCATCTTAAAGAGGCTTTTGTAAAAACATACTGAAACATTGTTTGTGACAGAGGAAAAGGAGTTGCAACCTAGATGTGGTTTGTTCAGGAAATAGTATTCCACAAATGGTTTCAATGAATGAACCAAAAACTAAATTGCTAAAAATCTAGTGTGAAATTTTAAAACAAGTTGTAGAATAACATGTACTGTGTGCTTTCATGAAGGATTATTCAGTAAGATGGCAGCAATATTTCATCTCACTAAACTACATGTGTACCCAGGAAAGTATGCAAGCTGAACGTAGAGCTTGCCTTTGGGGTGGGAACAGGAGAACTGGGATTCAGGAGACTTCAATGCCTCTGGTGCCAGCCTGTCACTCTCTCATACTGTGCCAAATTAGATGACAACACACAGAGTTTTGTTATTGTATTCACTTTGGTTGCTGGTGTAGCCTTAAAGCATTTTCTTAAGGCACACGTTGTGGCCTGACGTCCATTTGTTGATGGCCGGGGTAGGATCTACCACGAGTCAAAGTCAGTCTTCTTTCTCCATAGTTCTCGGTGAGATCAACTTGAAGAGTGAAGGATTTGCATCATTTGTGTCCTAATCTTAGCAACTTATTTTTACCTGGGAGATACTATTCCCCACAGTCCATCAAGGCCACATCTGCTCTGGCCAGAAATAACCCAGAGCGCATTTGCCCTGTGGAGGCTGAGCTACTATTTCACAGTTTCTCATTTGGCTCTGTGTTTCAACTTTGCTTGACTCCTACAACAAAATGTTAAGCTGCTGCAAGGTCAGTGGAGAGATGATCTCAATATGAAAAAAAAAATCTGATATGAAAGGGAGGGCAAGAGAATGAGGGAGGAAGAAACAGCTTTGTGTGGGGAAGCCAAGAAACTCAAAGGAAGCAATCAATTTAAGTCAGAATATTGCCGAGAAACTGGAAAGCCACCTCAGATTGTTTTATAGAACAGGAGTAATTTCAAATACTAGCATGTTATAGCCTTTAATCACAAATTAGCTTTTTTTTTCTAGTCTATCTTAAGCCCAAAACAACAGATGGCAGACACCTTGGCCATGACTGGAAACCAGTCCAGGAAAATTTATGATACTTCGGAGAAGCCAGGGGCAGTGGTTTTAGTGTTGGCTCCTTATGCCCTCCAAGTTACATAAGAGTGCCTGACTTTTGCTTCTCTTTTCAGATCAAATGCTTAGGCTAACCCGCAGGTCAGCTTTTGCTTTTCAAGTGGGCAAGCTGAGCTGTCTGCTGTTGCAGTGGTAAAGCAGAAAATGAAGATAACCCTGGGGGTTCAGGGTCCAGAACTGATTAGTCCACAGGGTTAAGAGAACGTGTCCTCAATTGTATCTTTGGAATATTTCCTGCCCTAGAATGCCTGCCCTTGCCATGACCTGTGAATATAGTCCTTCTGGAGTTCTGCAGAGCTCTCAGATCTGAGTCCACACTCCTGCCCAGAAGCTTAATTTTATCAAGCACTAGAACTTCTGAGTTACACACACACACACACACACACACACACACACACACACACACACACACACAGTCTTCACGACCTTCTCAGGAAGGGTCTCTCACTGCTTTGTGAGGTACATGAACTACCGAGACACAGGCAGGTTCAGCCACATAGCTCAGCTTCAATGTCAGAAACAAGACTAACACAGATGTGTGGTTCTTAAAGTCTGGCCTTGGAGGTTCCACGGGTGCTGAGTTTCACAGTGATGCTTAAAAGAACAGAAGGTAAGGGCTGGGAGAAGGCTCCTTGGATAAAACATTTGCTGTGCAATCGTGAAGACTGCACAGGGGTTCAGATCCACAGGACCCACATAAAAGCTGAGGGGCATGGCAGCCCTTCTGCAACCCCAGCATTAGAGCAGGGGAGACAGAGGATCCCCCGCCAGGCAAGCTGCCTGGCTAGATCCACTAAATCATCAAGCTCCAAGTTTAGTAAGAGACCTTGCCTTAGTATGGAGAGATGGAGGAGGAGACATGATATCAGCCTCTGGCCTCCACACACATGTGCAAATGCATACATGAGAACACACATACACACACATGTTCACTACATATATATTTACACACAACCATATAATAAAAATGTTTTGAACGTGAAGAGCTGCTGAGAAGATGCTGTGGAATGTTCTGGTAGGAGACTCATGGACCCTGCTTCAGTTCGCAGACTTCCTAGTGGGACGCTTCCACACATCACTGATAATGAAGGGGTGTCACCAAAAGTCAATAGCCTGTGTTTGGAATTCTATTTCCCCAGAATACCTACCTCACAAGTACTGTAGGGACCTCACAGCACCCATAGGAATTTACCCCTACCTAAATCATGATTAATTTCTGCTATCCCATCAACCCACTACACATGCCCCCTCAGAGGATGAGAATACAGACGGACTTAGAAATGATATGAGGTAAATCTCAGAAGTCTTCAACTGCTACCTGTGTTGCTACTGCCAGCTAAATATATTTAATTACTCTGGTCTCATTTTCCTTGTCTATGAAAAGAATACCAAGCACACAGGAAGGTGTAAGTGAGATGCAGAGGTGTGGTAACTACCCTATGGTGGACACATGAGCATCTGGTTTTGTCTGTCCCATAACATGAAGAGGTCATCACACCACAGTGACCCACTCATCTGTGTAAGCACTGCACAGGCCCAGAAGAACCTTCCTTTGTAGTATGACCATCCATCATGGACTGGTGGGCATCCATATTTTATATTGCATCTCGAATCTCCCAAGGTCTCTCCAATTTTTGCATTTTGTATCTTTGTATCCTAGGTGTAGCAGGTATTCGCTCTACCCATGATGACCTTGGGCTATCTGACCTGATAGAGGTGGGGCTTCTTGCCTGTGTCTGCTGAAGTGACCTCTTAAAAGGAAAGGGGGAGGGGCTTGTGCTCTCATGGGTGGTGAGGACCAGGTCAGGTGGCATGAAGCAGGGTGTGACTGGTCCACAGCTTTCCAAAGACTCTGCAACTGGATTTACCATATCCTGTATTTGTGAGTGTATGTCCCCCCTTTTATATCTTAATAAATCCTCAATACCCCTTAAACAGATGCACATGGATTTCTCACTACACCCAGATCTAGGAGCTATGGATCCAAGGTATCTGAAGAGGTAACTTGGGCACTTCTTGGCAACTTTATCCTTCTAAGGTGGATGATTACACGTCTCAAGTCCCAAGTCACACTGGAAAGGTAACTAACTGCCTAGGGAAACCATGGCTCCAACTGCCAGCAAGTTAGCATCAGAGAAAAAAGAAGTGGTAGTGATCCTGCTTGGCAGGCACCCTGTTAGAAACAGGGATGGTGGCATGCCAACACTTTGCTCTGGGTAATGACAGACAAATGAGGTGTGTAAGACGGGATGACCTCTGAGGGAGACTGTGGTCCTGTGATCTCATGTGACTACTTCTCTGATAAGTATCACTTGAAAATGACACTAGGGCAGACATGAGCATCTGTGGCAGGCTGTAAGCCACCCCAGGCTGCATGCCATAGCCCGGGGCCCTCACTGCCTACCTGTTTTGTTTTGTTTGGTTTCATTTCTGCAAAGGTCTCTTCATGGGTAGCCACCAGCAGGAGACATGTGTGACGTGACAGTAGGCCCTTGATGGGGTGGCTGAAGCATGACCTGGAAGCAGCTGTGTGCCAGCTGAATCCTCTGCCAGTCCCTCTGGCACAAGAGTGACCCTACTCCAAGGGAATCCAGCCCTGCCTGTGCAAGGGAAAAGCTAGTCCCCTGGGGAGCTGTGGCTGGGAGTGATGAATCCATTCCCAACAGCTTGAATGGGCAGAAGGCAATTAGTCTGGGAGGGCACTACCCACCCACCTGGACCCAGGCAATCCCCTTATCCAGGCTCTGAGAGCTACAGCAGATGATAGGAAATTCGCAATCCACACTGTATTACACAGAGTTCAGTCAGCAACCTGAACTTTGTGAGGAATAAGGGGCAGAGATGGCAGTACAGCGAGCATCCCAAAGCCCCTACAGCATATGCCCACTCAACAGCCACCTGTCCATTTCCAGCAGGGGAAGTCCACCCTGGTCTTATTGCATCTGCACTGGTCCTGCTTTCCTGACATACCGAGTGACCCAGTCCTCCCGGCTTTCTCAATTGCTTTGTTTTTCCTGCTACTCAAATCTCATTTCAAATACCACTTTCTTGGATCTTGGTGTCTGCAGCCTCCCTTAACTTACCAGCACGACCCTCTAGTTTACATTATGTAACCTGGTCGCTCACCACCGAGAATAAGCCTATTCATTTCATGTTTACTGTTTCATCTCTTTTGGAATGACAGCTTAAAGAGAGTCAGCATCTTCAACCCTCTGCCATGAGCACTAAAAAACTCCTAGTAGGTAAGGAAGGATGAACAAAACTCAGTTTAATTAATTTATGAATTCCAGCTAGAACATCAGTGGGGGGGGTCATAAAGAGTTTCTCTGTACTCCATAGCAGCAGGGAAGGTTCAAGGCTGCTGGAAACCTCAGCACCCACTTTGGGACATCTCAATTTTTTTTTCATGAGCCCACACTGCTCTCTCCTAATAGAGACTGAATCACTCTCTGAGTCATAGTTGTTGTCTCCTGGCACCCATGTTTTCACTACATAACTCTTCCACTTAGGGATGCTTTGGGTTTCTAAGTAATAACAATAATCAAGATGTGATTTCAGCAGAGAGGTTGTCATTTTTCTCAAATAAGAAATAACCAAAAATTTCCTAGTCCAGTGTCATGGTGGCAGGGTGACCATGAAGCACTTCCTTTGTGCCTTCTCTTGCTGGTACCAGTACACAGCTTATATCCCATGTCTCAAGATCACAGATAGCTGCTGCTCTGCCAGACATGTAGCTGCATCCCCAAGAAGAAAAAGAAAGCAAGGGTAGAAAGAGCCATACCAGGTATCTGTCCCTTTACATAAGGAAATGAAAGTGATCCAGAGTTATATCCAGCCAGATTCCAGTTAGAACTGGATCACAGGGCCAACCACTGAGTGAGTATAAACAACCATAAAGATGGTCTCTTTCCCCTAAGATTGAGCTGTTGCCAGCCTTCTGAATAAATCAGGGTATTCATAGGGAAGATAAGAATGCTACCTATTGGATATGCTACAACTGAATAGACAACAGTAGGCATTCCATCCCAAACTGGGCTTAGAAAACCCCTTTCTCAAAAATTACAGTCAAGGCACACAGCGATTGAGTCTTAAAAACCCCTTATGCTGTCATGTTTTCCAACCTTGAGAGAGTTTCAGTTCTTTACATTCTGTCTTTTGCTTCAGTATCTTCCTGTCTTAAGCTAGTTCAATGGAGCCTGTACAGTTTAAAGCCAAAAGGTATTTGTAGCAGGAGCATCTACCTGCTAGCTCTGTCGGGTGGTCATCCTGCCTCCCTTGGCAGCTATACATCTTGCTGGACCAAATGCTGCTTCTCCGGAGTGACATAGCCAGTGTAGACATTATGTCATCAACTCAACAACACCCTCCTCTTCACCTTCAGACAGCTGAGCTCGCACAGAGAGACAGGCCTTGTAGACACCAAAGACTGGGGATGGTAGAGGTTGGGGCTGGGGAGGGTGCGACACTCATCAATGAAGCAGAACAAGAGCTAGGTGACAAAGGCCAAGACATTCTCTGCCTTCTGACTGCTGGCCCTGGGTTAACTGCTTATTGAGGCCAAGTTCACACTGACTCATAATGCCACCCCCTCCCACAATTAGAAGAGACCCCCCAAGGGTGCAAAGCCTGTGGGTCCAGCTCAGGGTGCCCTCCACGCCCCTGTGAAAAGCCATTGCAACATTCTGTGTCACACTATTAGGATTTTCCTTTTCTGTCAAGCTCCTGTTGTGTTGCCCATGAACTTGACACACAGCCTATTTCAGTTCACATCTGGGTCTTAGGCTTATGCAGATTTTAATCAGAATTTCTCAAAATGTGTTGCTTGCAGGTTTTGTATGAACAAATGGTATTTGATCAAGAAACTCTTGGACACATCTGCTTAAATTGAAACCTCTTTTTTTTTAAACATGTAAAAGCATCCTACATTCTAATAGGCACAAAGGTATCAGAGAAGGGTGCCATATATGGCATTTTCCAAACCTGTTTACTCACTGACATTCTTTTCCTTGGTATATAGTGGAAGTCTAATTTCCTAGGGGAATTCAAACTTTCCAGTCTAGAGCATGGACTGGGAAAGTCTCAATAATTCCCTTGAGAAGCACTGCTCGTAGTGTTTGGGGTCACAGCCTAACACCCACTACTACCTCAGCCAGGTACCAAATATTGATGCAAAACACAACACTCACTTCAAAGGAGATACTGCTAAAATTCCTTCCCTTGTAAACACATCCAACCCCTCCTATGGTTTCAGTGATAAACTGAGGTTCAGTTCCACCAAGGTTCACCCTGGGGAGCCAATGAGTTTATTAGCTTTACTTACAGAGCAAGGGTGAGGGGTTATGAACAGCCACATTGGAAGGTCTGTACCCAGTATGGATGACAACTCCCCCATGGCTATATATCTGGTGTTCCCTTCCTCCATTTTCCCCAACCTGTACACTCTAGTCTTTATGTGCAGATGACTGGCTGTGATGCGGGTGGGAGAGCTGGATATCAGTTAGGGGTCCCATGACACTTCTACCCTCTTTCCAAGAGGGAAGGTACAAGAGTCAACGAGCCCAGCTGTGATGACCTTTGGCTAATAGGCCCAGCTGGACTTGAGAAAGATGGTAGCCATTTGGCTCAGAAGATGGTCCTATAAACTGGAGATAAGAGGTAGTTTATTCTGAGGCCAAATATGTGTGACCATGGCCCAGAAACATAAAGTTGAGTTACTTGAAAGTTCATGCTCCAATGTTGTGACAGTTTGATGGTGTTTTATGGTAATGGAACAAAGAAAGTCATAAATAAGAACACTTTACAAGTACATCCATAGAAACATCAAGCCAATGAATTAAGGTAAAAATGGAAAAAAACGTTGCAGCCTCATGCCATATCTGACAGGTTTTCAGTTGGTTGAAAACCTGTGTTCTGTCTATAAAATCCAATTGACTTTCCCAATGGTCACAAAGCTGTTAGGTCCAGTACAGAGGCAGGAAATGACTCTTAAGAAAACTAATGATGGATGTGGTGGTGGTACATGCCTTAGATCCCAGCACTTGGGAGTCAGAGGCAGGTGGATCTCTGAGTTCAAGGCCAGCCTGGTCTACAGAGTGAGTTCCAGGACAGGCTCCAAAGCTACAGAAAAACCCTGTCTCAACCCCCCCCACACACACACACAAAGCTAATGATGGCCCAAAATGATTTGTAATTAGGCCCTAGACTTGCAACACTCCAACCCCTCCACAATCATTGGTGTTCTAATAGCTGATTAACTCTGCAGAAGGTTCAACTGAAGATGCAATTTCCTTCTGTACACTTCCATATTCCACAAGAAACATGTTCTGTGCTATGAGTTAGTTTCAAAAGCTTCCCCTGAGTGTGGAGGGTCCTCAGCTGTGCAGCATTGCTGCTGTGCCCAAGGAAGCCACACAGGTCAAGACTTTGACTGTGGACTCAGAAGGAACATGCTGTTTTCTTGTCATCATCTACCCACTTTCAGCAAGTATCTTAAACCACATAAGAAGAGGAATGGTGTCACTGGAGTGGAGTTCAACACTCTGATATTGGTTTTCTGTTGCAACAAATCAAAGCACCTTTGGTTGATGTGAGGCTGCTCAAGCTATACTGACCTTAGCAACCTGGCTTATAGTCAAAAGACATATTTGTCCTGTTTAGATCCACATCCCCCAAGAGATCATTTGGTCCAACATAAGAAAACTATCCTTCCTGCTACATACAGAGTGCTGCCCTGACACAGCTGCCTCCTAACAAGATGGTTTAAGATCCTTCATTGACAAAACCATTTTAGGTGAATTTAGTGCCTATATTGGCCATGGTCCTGCCAAAGCTGCATCCAGGGAACAGTGGGAGGAAAAAAAATCTTGCTTTCATGGGAGATCTTTCCTCCTAGGAGTAAAGAAACTCAAAGGGGGAAAAACAGACACATGTGTTTGTTATCAGAATTTATGAAATAATTCTTAGAAAATTATACCTACAAATTTCAATAGCATCTAGCCACCATGGAGCAATAAAAAGTTCATGTTTATCCCCAAAATGAGTATTTATGGGCTATATTAATAACAGTCCTTGCTGCCTGGGATTTGCTTTGGCTTTATTTTCCCCTAAATTGAATCTTTGAAGTGTCTGCAAAAATTCTTAGTTCTAACTGCACTTTTCGATGCTATCCCAGGGTGAAAAAAATGGGAAATGAGAATATTGAAACAAGTATGACAGGAAATAAAAGCTAACAAGGGTGTTGAAAGACTGAGTTGCTCTCAGTCTTTAGACAGATGATGGTAGGGGATGAATTAGTCCTTCTCCATCTTCCCTAGAATCTGCTGTTGAAGTCCTGGTCCCCGATAGAGGATCTTTACAGAGGCAATCCACTTAAAATTATGTTTGTCTCTAACCTGGTATCACTAGTGTCCTCAAAGTAGGAGGAATTTGGACACAACACAAAGGAAAGATTTTGTGGGCAGACATGGGCCCAAGACAGTTGTCAAGAAGCTGAGAGAGACCTAAAAGAATCTCTCACACAGCTTTTGGGAGGAACAAGTCTGCCAAAGCTTTGATTTTGGACTGCTGTCCTCCAGAATTACAAGACAGTAAATTACTCTTTAAACAGGTTGATTTGCAGAACGTCCTCAAGTTAGTCCTGGCAAACCAACATTGCTGTACCTATCAATTACTTCTAAGTTACTTTTGTTGCTGGGATAACACACCATGACTAAAATCAATTTAGGAAAGACAGAGTTTATTTTGGCTATCGTTCCAGAGGTGAGTCCATAATGGCAAAAGAGCCATGGCTGCAATTGTCTGCCAGAGCAACAAGCTGAGAAATCATATCTTCAACTGCAAACATGAAGTAATGAGAGAGAGAGAGAGAGAGAGAGAGAGAGAGAGAGAGAGAGAGAGAGAGAGAGAGAGAGAGAGAGAGAACAGACAGAGAAATATAGAGACAGAGAGATGGAGACAAATAGAAAAAGAAGTGGAACAAGGCTATGAATTCTCAAAACACACCCCAGGAATGTACTTCCTCCATCAAGCTTCTATTGATGATTACAAAGTAGAGTCAGAGACAGGTTGATAACGGGTAGTTTATTAGGGGAAAAATACTCACGCAAGGAAACCAGTGACCATGTTTGCACCTAAGCGGGATGGACCCAGAAATGCTTCCCAGTCAGCTCAGCCAAGCAAGAGAACCACATGCTCGCCTCCCTCCTTCTTAAACCCTTGTTACATAATTGTGGCCACACCCAAGTGGGCATGGTCATTGACACCTATCATCAAGGTTTCTCCCTACAAGCCTCCACTTCCCAAAGGTTCCATAACCTTCCAGAACAGTACCACAAACCAGGGACCAAGAGTGCAAATACTTGTGTCTACTGGGGACATTTCTTGCTCAAAGCACCACATACCTCTCTTTGGTCCTCCTAGGTCCTTGGCCTTATCATAATACAAAATTCAGTTATTCCAATTTCAAAAGTCCCTATAAACATCTACAGTCTCAATGCTGTCTGAAGTCCACAGTCTCTTTTGAGACTGAAGGCTGTTACGATAAATCTTTCCGCCAAAAGCTGCCCAAGCCCCACAGCCATGTGTGCGCTCTATGCCAGCCACCCACCTGAATTAGGGCCCAAATTAATGCACAGAGAGACTTGTATTAGGTTCATATGCTGCTTGGCCAATGATTAGGATTCCTCATCTGTTAGCTCAGTCTTAATTATCATAAACCTGTATATTTTATAAGATATCTTAGAGGATGCCTTTCGCTGGCACCCTCTTTTGCCGGTGGCTCACATGGCACTGCTGGAGGAAGAGCGGTGGGGAAAAGGGACACTTCCTGTTTCTCCTTGCTCAAATATGAGTCTCCTTGCTATGTCACTTCCTGCCTGGATCACCACTTCCCTACTACACTTCCCAGAATCCTCTTTGACTCCTAGTCTTGTCTAACTTGCTGTCTCATTGGCCAAACAAGTACTTTATTCAATAATCAATAAGATGAACATACACAGTACATTCCCCATCAGAAGGCAGTCTTTTAACTGTTACTCCCTTGTTTTTTTGTTTTTAAAGTGACTTACATGCTTCTAGCACACAATGGTACAGAATATATGCTACCAATCTGAAAAGGAGGAATGGGAGTGTGGTGATAAGATTCTGAATCAAAGCAAGGCTGAAATCCAATAAGACAATAACAAAATTCCCTAGCTCTGTGGCTGATACCTAGGGCTTTGTTTTCAAAAGGCTTATATGGTTTTACCTGTCCAGTTTTGCTGTCTATAACATATACTCCCCCAACACACACACACACACACACACACACACACACACACACACACTCATTCCACTCTCTATATCAAGTTCTCAGCAGAATTCTCACAGCTCTGATATTGAGGTCTTTCCTGTAACTCACTTTCATAGCTTCATTCAATGACTTCTCATAAACTCATGGCTACCTCAGGTCATTACCCTGAAGCCACTTCAGCACTGCCACATTGCCTGACTTCAGCAGCATTTTAAAAACATGGAGGAAGAATCCATGCCCCCCCCATTATGTTTCCAAAGCCAGTACCTCATGGATGATACTGCCAGGTTTAGCTAGCAGTTTGGGGTGGACCCTGGCCCCCTTCAACCACATTTTCAACAGCATTTGCTTATTGACGCTATTGCTTTCTAGGAACAAGAATCCTTAATTCTTTCTCCTTTCACAGGCTGGATTCCTAGCAGATAGTGGGGTCTCAGCCTGAGGGCATTCTTCCCATTGTACCAGTGTAGAGCTAAAGTCTCTCTTTAATGTCATTAAGTTCCTTAATAATTACATTCTCTCATTTAGCACAATCTTTCACTGTTAATTAAGCTTCCTAGCATTCCTTTTTCTCCCCAAACTGTACAACATTTTGGATTTCTTTTTCACATTCCCCCTTTTTCACTGTGGACATGTATAAGAGTTGCCAGTAACCACCATGTGACACACTCAGTGTTATCCTGTTTTGAAATTCTCCACTAAAAGGAGGAGTCCACTCATTTCTCTTTAGTCCTAGGCAAGTTCTTAGGACACAGGCAGACAGACTCTGCCAAAAATCATAAGAATGGCCTCTAGCCCAGTTCCTAACAGATATGTTGTTTCCCTCTGAAACCTCTTAAACTTCCACAGTCCACATTATTCTCAGCACTTCTGTCTCACAGGCTTCTACTAGAATGGCTCATTAAGTGATGCATACGGAACATTTGTTGTCCAAAGTTCTGAAGACTTCCACATAAAAAGGAAGAAGAGGAATAGGAGAAGGAAGAGGAAGGGGAAGGAGGAGAGGGAGAGAGAGGAGGAGGAGGAGGAGGAGGAGGAGGAGGAGGAGGAGGAGGAGGAGGAGGAAGAAGAAGAAGAAGAAGAAGAAGAAGAAGAAGAAGAAGAAGAAGAAGAAGAAGAAGAAGAAGAAGAAGAAGAAGAAGATTTGTCAGGTTCCTAATATAGACAGTCTACTCTCTGGTACCAACTTTTAAATTAGTTCCTCTCTATTGCTGTGACAAAAGACCATGACCAAAATTGACTTATGGATAATGAAAACCACCACACTGTGTGTCTAGGTACACCTTTTAAAATCCCATTGCTTTCATCTCCTTATCTGTAGCATTGGGATGAATGGCCTTTGGAAGTCTTCATTTCTTCAGGTCAGGGAGTGGGACAGCCTCTCGCTAGCTCTGCAGAGATCTTCCTACACAGCCTTTTCTTTTATCTTCATGACAATGGACCAGAGATAGGTTGGGTTTAAACCAGTTTTTACTGTCCTTCTTGGCCATCCTAATGCATTCTTCAGTAATGGCTTAGAAAGCAAAGGAGGCTCAGAGTAACTCACATGGAAAGAAAGAAATATACAAGTTCATATCTTTTCACAGTAAATTCATTGGCAAAAACTAACAATAGATTCCAATACAAGTGCTAGGATGGGGCTTCAGACAGTGGGCCCAATAACAAACATCAATGTTAGGATATGGTTCTCCAAGTTACGTGAAAAGTACACGTCTACTCTTCCTTTCACGGTCTATTACTATTAAACTTTTCAGTGTTTCTGTTCTGTTCCATCTCAACAATAAAATGATTACAGCAATAACTTTTGCATCACTTATCAAACTCTCATCAGCATGTCTCATTTTGCTATAAACCCAGAGCATTAACGCATCTTCAAAGCCAGAACATAGAACTGATGCCAAAATCACAATGAATGAGAGGTCCATTTTGGCAATGGAAAAGGGCAATTCTAAATGCTGTAAAGCAGAGCTGGTGCATGGCAGCCCAGATGACCTTCACAAGAAGCCGAAGAGCTGGCAAACATAAATCTAACATTCACAAGAACAGTTCTGGTTTTGCACCCCAAAGAGATAGGACACTCCTATGAGGGGAATTCAAAGAAGGCATATTGACTAAGGAGGCTTCTTTTATTCATATTTTTTACAAGTGTGTATATAGTTTTAATAGAACCACAAGAGTTGACAGAAGTTGAAGCATTTTTACCACTCCCAGGTCCCTGAAGACCAGAAGGAGTTACCAGACAGTGAAAGGAGAAAGGCACTGAGAAAGGAGATATGGCCAATGATGGCCTCACAAGGAGGAAACAAGACCATGTTGATTACCACTTTGCTTTTGCTCGCCTCCTTCCCATCAATCTCCTGCTGGATACTGGACCACCAGTGAACTGAGCCAGACAGGCATAGAAATCATGAAGCACACTGATGTGATTACAGGGTTAGTTCCTGATACTAGATGGGGTAGAGTTCGTGGCTAAATGGATGGCACAAGATGTCGTGATAAAGAACCCTAATAAAACTTGTTGCATAGCTTCAGATTTTAAGAATAGGAACTTCCTATTTCTGTTCACCATTTTATCCCCAGATACATCATTCATATGCCAACCAGTTCTTCAATTCACTATAAAAACAACTAAGTGGCCAACAATGCAATCCCTTCGGATACTCATCAGCGCAGACCTCATAAGTAAAGGCATAGAGACAGAAGATGTCACTACTTTAGACACTAGTTACAAAGATATTTCCTGGGACACCTATACTTCAGTCTAACCCACCACAGATTTAGGTACCACCACCACTACCAACCTCATACACACAGGTTCAGTCATTTGCTAGAATGACTCCCAGAACTCAGGAAAGCTGCCTACTTTCTGTTGCTATTTTATTGTAAGTGATACAACCCAGGAATAGCCAATGAAATCACTTCGTGGAACCAAGTGAAGGATGGGGGCCATTGGACTTCCATGTACTCACTGGGCATGTCACTCTCTCAGAATTGATGACTGTGTCCACTAATCAGGAAGCTCACTTAGCCCTAGAGTTATTATAGGAGTTTCATTTTGTAGGCATGACTTACTAAATCATTAGCCATTGAGGACTTAACTCCATTTCCTGCCCCAGGACCACCTCCTAAAAGCAAAGGGGACATTCAGAGCTCAGAATGTTAATCCTCTAGTGACCAGCTTCTACTTTCAAGGGATCTGTTTCTGCCCCTACTTAGGTTGCCTCATTAACATACACAAACATTACTCACACTCAGAAAACTTCACAACTTTTGGTATCTCTGTAATAGAAATGGGAACCAAGACAAATGTGTTTTTAAAATCATATCACAGCAACACATTGTGCCACAATGCCTGGCACACAAGGGACAGAAAATATTTTCTTATGAATGAATGAATAAGATAGTCATTAGTAGGCTACTCTGGAATTATTTATTTCTCTCATAATAATCAATTTTTAATGAAAAAATTAAGTCTAAACTCTAATATTCTGAAGCCCCCCTCCCCAGTTTGGAAATCCAAAGAAGACAAACCCTGATGGTTTCCAGAATCTGAGGACACTTCACATCCCTGAAAGGTTGAGTGCAGGTAGACTGATGGGAGAAATATGAAGATCTTTCAAAGATCGAAGCTGACCTATTGATTTTCCTATCTACCCTTTATTTCTTCTTTCCATCATAACCCAACTGGCTCTGATGCCTTTTAATGAAGCAGGGAAGAATGGCTGGATATGTTCATGGGTGGTGGGGTAGCAAACGTATATTGTGCCACCCAAAGGAATTTATACTCCAGATGGTTTCCAAGACTATGGGTCTCATACTCGAGTGATCAGTATTACATATCACAGGGTAAACTGGGTTTTCATCAGGAAAATCTAAAATCAGGGATGAGGAAAACTGAATGTAGTTAGGCTTTTCTAAAACAACTTGAAGGGAGAAAAGAAAAATGAAAACAAACACGGCCCAGTCAGGAATATAACACACTTTGGAAATAAAATGCAAAAGTCCCTGCATTAAATGGGTGTGGGGGTAGAACTACAGTGGCATTGGGATCCTATGTTGTCTCTGTAAGAGGGCTAGACCATGCTGACCATGTGGTGGGGATTGTTTGTACTTATGTAGTAACTGCCTGGGATTTTCACAAACTGGAATCACAGGGGGGGGAAGGTATGTGTTGAAGTGTGAGCAGACAGTGTGTCATTGCCTACTAGGCCCCTGAATCTGGGACTTTTCCATAGCCTGCTATCTCCCACTGTATCAAGGGTACTCCCCCACCTCAAAGGACCTCAGACACTCTGGAAATGTCCCAACCCTGGCAACTCAGAGCCAGAGGTTTAGGCATACAAATTATACAGTTACAATAATAATCTAAGAAAGTCATGGTCAGGGTGACTATGGATCCAACAGGTAAATAAGGTTCCTTTGAAGGAATGTAGAAAGAAACATGAGCAGGTTTCAGACTTGATCTTAGCAGGAGAAAACGGCATATAGAAAAGTCACCTCCCACATTGTCTGCAACTGACCAACCATCCCACTAGTGATAAGAAAGCTAACCTGGCCAGGCAATGGTGGTGCAGACTTTTAATCCCAGAACTTGGGAGGCTGAGGCAAGGAGATCTCTATGAGTTCGCGGCCAGCCTGCTCTGGTCTACAAAGCTACACAGGGAAAACCTGTCTTGAAAAACCAAAAACCAAAAACCAAAACAAAACAAACAAAAAGAAAGAAAAAGAAAAAAAAGAAAGCTAACCTGTTTTAATAACACCAAAATATGCAGAGTCACAGACTCAGTTAGTTCTGAGTAGATGATGACCATAAAATTCAAGGGTCCCCAAGGACCCTTGCAAGGGTTTATAGTCACAGTAGAAATCCACCTAGCCTACCTTAAATCCAGCATCCCCACAGCAGGAATATGCTGGGATATGGTGAGATGCGAATGTGGGACTGTTACATGGTATTTCTTGGTGAGATTGTAAACAAACATCTATTCACCCCAGAAAGGACACTGACATACCAAAGAAAAGATTTCATCCTGATTAAGCCTGGTGAACCAGTGGATCAACAGAAACAGTTTATTCGAAGAAAGAGTTCTCTTGGCTCACAGCTTAGCAGGTCCAGCTCCTTGTGGTGGGAAACACGTGATGGCTAGAGCAGCTCAGTCTGCAATTGCAGGACCTTACTGTGGCAGGTCATACACATCTCCACAGTAGAAAGGAAACAGAGACCTCTGGCTGGGAGCAAAGCTGGATTACAACCTTCAAAGGCTCTTCTACCAGCCATGCCCCTTACCCCACAGGATCCACAATCTCCCTAATCAGCATCATCTATGAACATGAGCCTGTAGCAGACACTTTCAAATAGAACTGTAATAGAGGACCACCAAGTAGCATCTGGCTCAAGATGATTTGTAAAGACAAGAAAACCATAAGAATATGTCTTGGGCTGGATGGAGAGATGGCTCAGCTGTTAAAGACTAAGTTTACAACCAAAAATATAAGAATATGTCTCTTCCCGGGGTGGTGGTGGGGGGTGTGAGAAGAAAGATGTTAAATTTTCCCTCCATTGATGGATGGAATTCATTATCACTCTCGTGGATTGTTGGGCTTATCAATGGTTAGTAACCTCCTTCTAGTAGCAAACAAAAATGGGCAAAGCTCTATGCAAACTCTAAGTTCTCTACTTAAATATGCACCCAAATACTGAGGAGATCTCCTCAGAGGATGCTTTAGCCCCCTAACACTCACAGCTCACTTTCCTGTGGAAGTAGGTGTCCTTCTGCTTGAGTGAAAACCCAGACTGGTACTTGGTCAGCTGGCCGATGCAGCCTTCATGCACGTGATACAGCCTTTGATCAACAGTACACAATATTATCGCTTCAGGTCTCCAAGAACAGACTGTAATAGGCAGCTTGCAAACATGAGATAGATGCTCACTATTGGAAAAAACCTGCCAGAAGTTACTGTTCTAAACTTAACGGATGATGATCCCAACTGACTCGGGAAGGTTGGGTGCATAGATGAGTGGAACTTTTTTTTCTGAAGAATGAAACAAAGAGAATAGGGTTTCTAGGCTCCATTGAATCAAAATTTCTAGAGGGTGGGGTCTTTTGAAGGTCATCTACTCCATCTTACAATAGCAAAAGGCCCACTCACTGCCCATTCCACAGTTTTAAACTACATTTTTCTATACATTGCAAATGCTATGCTTTGGATATGAAATGTGTGCCCTCCTCCCAGCTCGTGTTTTGAACACTCAGGCCCCAGGTAGTGGCACTATTGTGGGAGGTTCCTTTCACTTTGGGAGATGTGCCCTAGCTGGAGAAAGTAGGTCACTAGATAAGTCTTTAGGGGTATCCCATTCCCAGACACTTTGAGGATTTCAGTCTCTGCTTTCTAGTCAGCATGAAGCGATCCCAACCCTTGGGCACACACTCTGCCTAAGATGATGTTCTGCCCAAGTATGTGGTGCTAAGCAGTCATGGACCTAACTTCCTGGAACCATGAGCGACAGAAATCTTGTCTCCTTTCAGTTGTTCCCATTAGGTTCTTTGTATGTTGGTCATAGTACTGCAGAAAGCAACAAACACAGCTCACAAACGAATAATAGAGAACTAAATGAACATACACAAACACAAACACACACACACAACACACACACACACACAGAGAGAGAGAGAGAGACAGACAGACAGACAGACAGACAGACAGAGACAGAGACAGAGACAGAGACAGAGAGACAGAGAGAGCTGCCCTATCCACCTGCCTGTAAGGTAGATACCTGCCCTAGCCACCTACCTACAAGGTGTGACTTGCACACTTGCTCCCAGGGCACGTCACCTCCTCCACTTCCTTCATCTCACGTGCCTGCAGCTGAGCTCCAATGAGTGTTAGCTCTACATTACACTGAGTTACTAAAAAGAAGTATAGAATTTGGGTCACCTATCTTAATTCCCTGCTGACATGCCTTAATGGAACAATTATTTAATAACACACACTTAGATCAGCAATGCCTTACAGGGTTTAGCTACTTAGATTTTACAATGTTACAGTTTCCTGAAAAATCTTCAATCTTCTGACCCAGCATCCACTGTGTAAATCACTCTCCAAATTCCAGGTCAGTAAAGAGATGGTCCCAAATAGCTGAACATGGCTGTGCCTTGCTAACCAACAACAATGATGAGCTAACTAACCCACAGCATTGCTTCAGAAGCCTCTGCTAGGAGATGGATGACATCAGAGCCCTTGTGACTTAGTCAACTCTTACTGATTGGATCCACCCAGAGGGGACTCTGCCTTCAACACATGAATGTTTTGGGTAGATATTTCTACCCAAACTACAATAGTGCTGCATCATCTCCCAGCCACTATCTATGACCAAGTGTTTCCCCAGACACTGGGAATATCTGGGCCAGATAGCAAACTCTTAGATGGCTGCCAGCTTAAGAAAGAAGCCACACCTCACTCTGTCTGCTTTTATATTATTATTATTATTATTATTATTATTATTATTATTATTATTATTATTATATCTCTAGTACCTACCAGATGCCTGGCACATGAGACACAATTAAATTGTGGGTTGGACAAATGAATAAAGGCCATGATTACTTTTTAATTTTTAAAAATCCCTCCTCAATGCTTAGCATTGTTAAAGATGTGATCAGAAAACACTCTCTGGAAGGTTAAATAGTCTTAGAAAATACAAGAATTCCTACTACTGATGATTTGAGGAAGAGAAATGATAGGGAAAATAAGCTTTTTGTGTACCTTGATGTTGGTGAAGTGATCTCCTGGCCTTCTAAGATTTTCAGCAAGGGATGTGAGTGTAGAAATAGAATCTCTTCATTTCCATACTGTCAGCGAGGGAGGTGCCCTGTCTTCCTTGATGCTTGCTGAAGCCCACCATCTCCAGAACAGGGCATGGGACATGCTTCCTAGAGCCCCAGCCGCCAGCTCCCCTCCACCCCTGCCGGAGACAAATAGGATGACTTCAGTTCTCTGGTTCCTGAACCTGAAAGTGCCATTTGCAACAGGCCATACACTTAACACTTTTTCACCATCAAACCACAAACAATAATTCTCTCTATAATTAAGGCCAAACCTTCTACAGCTAGGGGTTTCTCACCAGTGATACACAGAGTAAGATGCAAAGGAGGGAAAGGCATTCCTATCACATACAGATCCAACCCGTAGCACATTTCACATAACCTGTCCTTCACTGTCTATTCAACTATGCACACTGTTTTGAGCTTCTGGGTAAGATCTTTAATTTATCAGGTAATAGCACTGTCTAAGGGCCACTTCATGGCCCTTGAGTTTAAAGAATTGTTGCATTCAAGCAGCCAATGTTATCAAGGAAGAATATTCTACCAGACCAGAATGCTCAATGTCTTTTCTCACCTCCAACTCTGCCCCTAATTACCCAGGTAATACAGGTGTGTATGCCTGGTGTCTTTAGTGTCTTAAAGGTGTCTTAAAGAATGCCTTTAGAAAAGGAGTTCCTCTCCTTTTCCAAACAGTCCTTTTGGAAGGAAAATACTTTGTTCAACTTATACTTAAGCAACAGGGAATTATGCTAATTCCTGAGAGCAGAGTGTCTACACTCATTACATGGAATTCTTAGACCCAGAATATTATGTGTTTAATAACTTACTCCATTTTGTATAGTCATATATGTATTTATTTTATACCTTGGCTTTCAATCCATTAGTGATGTATTTCTTCTGTTATTCAAATGGGAGTTAATTTGGCTAACTTTGCATTCCTTTGGCATATCCCCATGCATGTGTACATGTGTCTGTGTTTATGGACATTTTATTTTCACTCCAGTCTCATCGTTGGCATCTCCCACCTTAGTCCTAGAACCAGTCATTTATCCAAAACATGTTCCTTTTTATTAAAAAATAACATTGGAAACCAAGACCTGCATAATAGGTGTGCTTGTTACACTCAGGGCAGTGTTAATATACAGCATCCCAGCTGACGAGGCAAACAGATATCTGTTTTTGACACACATACATACATACATATTTCTGTGTTATCTATAAATGCTTCTATACATAACAACCCATGTCTATATCCAGTGAACAACAGTTACATTGAAATCCTCAACTCTAAATTGGTACCCCGGGGGTGATTCCTGACTCCTTCCTTTACCCCTCCATAACATCCATGACAACCATGGGACAGATGCCTGACTCCTCTCACTGCCATGAATATAGATAGATACTCAATTCCAGTATGCATGTATAGCTGCATGAAAATTGCTAATGTGATCCACTGTGAGAAATGTTACCAACTATAGCATGGTGCTTCTGTGTATTTCTTTGAGCTTTTGCCTTGCAGATGTCAGTGGGACACAGTTACTTAGGTCACCCCCCCAACCCCGCCCTTGTCTGCAAACTAAAAATATTTATCACACTTCCATTTCATCCCAAGATTCCTCCAACCCCCTCCATGATTCATTTAGTTAGTATAAATAAGACCTTGTATTATTTCGTTTCTGTAGGCCTTGAAAATCATAATATTATGTAATTAAGGAATAAATAATACAGAATACCATAATACATACATGTTATATATTAATATATTACTTTATATAAAATGGAATTGGATCATTAAACAACTGCCCATGATTTTTTATTCTATCATCTTCACTGCCTCCTGAGCCCCTGAAATCACAGGCCTTTGTACCATCCTGACTGGCTTTCTTTTTCTAGAATACCATATAATGTAATAATACAACACATAACACATAGCCTTTTCACAATGACTGTGGTGTGTGTGTGTGTGTGTGTGTGTGTGTGTATCTTTCCTCATATGCCATATGCCATCCACCTTGCTTTTCCGTTTGTTTTATCTTTGAGATTGAGTGTCTCGGTGACCTGTGTTCACAGAGTATGGTAGGTTTTCCAGTCAGTGAACTCCAGGGACCTGCCTGTCTCTGCTTCCCTAGTGCTGGCAATACAAGTAACACACCAACCCCTGGCTTTTTTACATGGGTCCTTGATGGGGAATGTACCGTGTATGTTTATCTTGTTGATTGTTAAATAAAATACTGTTTGGCCAATAAGACAACAAGTTAGACAGTACTAGGAGTCAAAGAGGATTCTGGGAAATGTAGTAGAGAAGTGGTGATCCAGGCAGGAAGTGACATAGCAAGGAGACTCATATTTAAGCGAAGGAGAAACAGGAAGGGTCCCTTTTTTCCCCTCTGCTCCTGCTCCGGCAGCACAATGTGATCCACCGGCAAGGAGGGACGCCAATAAGGCATCCGATAAGATAAGTCTTATAAAATATATAGATTTATGATAATTAAGACTGAGCTAACAGATGAGAATCCTAGTCATTGGCCAAGCAGCTGTGAACCTAATACAAGTTTCTGTGTATTCATTTGGCCTAACTCGGGCGGGCAACTGGAGTAAAGCTCACATGTGGCCGTGGGGCTCAGGCAGCTTTTGGCAGAAAGATTTGTCATAACAGGCCCTGGGGACTCACACTCCATTTTAACCAATGGAGTTCTCACCCTGGTCTCACAATGACCTGTTATAATGCATTTTCAAACTCCAGTCCTGCTCTCTCTGTTCTGCTGACCTTTGACCCTACTCTTTTAAGGATGTAATACATCTCAACAGTGAACTCTTACAGCAGCTTTTGAAAGCTGATAGTGGTGCATCTCTAGCTTTTCTCTTTTCCAGCAGTGTATAGCTTTCCAAATGATTTTGGTGCATAGCCAAAGGCAAGGACCTCTGCCTTTGAGGCCACTGGGGACAGAAGGAAGATCATGGATGTTAAGTCAAGCAGCCTTTGACATTCTTGGTCTATAAGCAAGGCAGCACAATCTTGGGCATTAGCTTCCTACTCAGAAAACACGATCTTAAAATGTTTCTGCACAGTGCTCTTGTGACAGAGTACCCTGGAGGACACCCCACCCCCCTAGATGGGCAGCTGACTACCTCAAAATGAGTTCCTGCCCCTCTGCTTCAAAAGCTTCTGTGATAGTGTTCACAGTGTACTAACTTTGACCATCTCATTGCCAACATTATGACTGGAATAGCTATTACCATGAAATACCTCAACAGATTCATGAACAGTGAAGATGGGTTACAGACAGAGTGAGGCTACTCTTAGAAAAATTGTTGCCTGGGTAAAGAAATAAGCTTTACTTGACAATCTTTGTAGAAGACAGGATTCATTGTGTGCCCAGAGGGGAATTAAAACTGATCTATTTTTTTAATGACTTAGGATATTAATGAGAATATACTGTCGCTACAGAAGCTTTAATAAAAGAATTGAAGGTGGTATCATTTAAAAGGCAAAGAAGATGCTTTTTTAAAAAAATGAGGCAAATAAATGATCAGAAAGATCATTTCTTGAAGCAACAGTCAGTCTTGCTATGACTATAGCTTTGTAAAATTTTAAAATTTGGATCATACTTTTAGTATACAGTCATATGATATCTTAAAGATTGCCATATAGATGTCATCTTTCTTTCAAAAACCCATCCACCATTTTACAGAAGTACGGGGGTGGGGGGCAAGCCAGAAAACAAGCAAACAAAAAATAGCAATAAAATCAAGTAAAAAATGTTGATAAAGAGGGAGAAATTAAGCTCACATTTATCAAGTGTGTATCTGCTCTAAGCTCCATGCTAGGAATTATACACACTTAAATTACTTAATCCTCATGACAAATTTAATACCATTCTCACTCCACAGAGTCTCAGCAAAGCTGTGCATGTATCTTGCTGGAAGGCATACAGCTAGCACCGCAGAGCCAGGATATCCCCCAAGTGAGCCTCAAATCCAGGCTCTACATCCCCATCCCAGGAATCACCCCACAATAATGGCCTAACTCTTTAATTTCTTAACAGGAGAATGAGCATGAACAAAATTTTAATTTCACAAAATATCCCCCAAGTTCCTAGGCATTTTCTAAGCTGAACCCTAACCCCTCATTAACCCTTCATTGTGTTGTGTAGAGAACCTAAGAATGCCAGCCTGGCTCCTTCAGCCATTTTAAAGGAAAGAAATCATTCCTGCCTTGCTGGACACAAGCAGGCACATTTTCACCACGGTATCTCCTAGGCAGCATCCATCCCACCTGTTGAACCTCCCTGGGTATCATTAGTGAGTCCCACGGGCCTCCAGCTATCAAAAGGTCTGCCTGTCCAGCAACAGTAGCAATAATGAGGTGCGGCAGCAGCTGGGTAGAAACCAGGGACTCACAGGAGAGAGAGGCCAGGCCCTACCAAACTCTCCACAATAAAACTGACAACAAGACTCAGGAAAATGAAAATGCCAGGGGGTCAGATCTGCCCACGGAAACCACTACAGAATCCAATTAAAAGTTGGTGTTGCCCAGCTTCTCTCTTGACAGGTACTCTGTGCACAACTCCTTGTCATTTCCCGGAGGAGAGGTGATGAGCTACAGCCCAGCAGAGAGGAACATTCAGCTCTGCGAGGAGCTGTTGTGGCTGCTACAGCAGCAGGTGCAGGGAGATTTTGGGGAATTAGAGACACTCAACAGAAACAACCCTCTGCCATCATTGCTTGAGCTAGCAGGGAGCGGGGGAAGTGACCTAAATTCTAAGAATTTAATAGATTCGTTTAAAAATGCTAATGATATATTTGATACACACACACACACACACACACACACACACACACACACACACACACGGCCTTGTTCTACTTCCATTTCTGTTGCTTTGATAAGCATCCTGACCAAAGCGACACAAGGGAGGAAATTCACAGATCACTGCCCATCACTGAGAGAAGTTGAGGCAGGAACTTAAGCAACTAGCCACCATACAGTCATATCAACAAACAACTACACACAGCTGCCTACCTGCTTGCTTGCTCTCACCTAGCTTTCTTTACTCTTAAACTCTCAGGCATACCCTGCCTAGGAAATGGTATCACCCAGGGTGGGTTGCATCTTTCTACATCAATTAACAAGAAAATCCACTACAGGCACGTCCACGAGCCAACCTGCTTTACACAATTTCTCAGTTGTGACCTCTTCCCTGGGTGACTCTTGGCTTATCCAGTTGACAGAGCAAACGAACTAACACAGGTGGAATGATCAAGTTGGAGTAATTAGTGTTTCCCTCTCTTCCAACAGTATGCCTTTCTTTGTGTTGGAATCTTGGAATTAAGTCTCTTCTAGGTCCTTCTCCTCACAGGTAAACTGGAAATGCAGGAGTATGTGGAAAAATCACATGGCTTCATTTCTGTCACCCTGCCAACAAACAGAGCAAATAGGCCTTCTTTCTCATCATTACAAGTTGGCCCACGTTCATCCTATAGTGGTTGTATCTGTTTCAGTGACTGGGGCAGGCACGTGCAGGACCTCTTCAGACCTAGACGCAATACTGGCACACTGGCCCTCCAAGCAGGCTCCACTGACCACACTAGAACACTAGACCAGCCTAGGGAGATGTGTGGAATTGGGCTGTAATGCATTGAAGAGATGAATTGCAAAGTCACGCTGCATGAGGCCCAGCTACAGGGAGGGAATAATTACAGCTGTCTTGGCATACATCTACCACACTTCCCTTTCTCGGGCTTTTGGAAATTGAATTAATAAGTAGGGGTTGCTTGGTGAATACGAAATCAAGTATAATTGGATGTGCTCAGGGGTTATTTATACCAGGCTTCAAAATAGCTTGATGAACTGTATTGGCCTCAAACCAAGAGTAAACCAGAATGCCACAGATTCTCTGTGTGTCATCTCTGTCTTCTGTCTGTCTGTCTGTCTGTCCCCCCCCCCCATACACTCCAAGTGTGCATCTGAAGCTCATCTCTCAGGGTAGACCCCTTTTGCACGTGTCTGTCACTAAGCAGTGACACCTGTGCCCACAGAGCAGGTTTGCTTTCACTATGCTTGGTTTATAGTTGATAAAAGTTTAATGGCAGCTGAAACTACTTCAGAAGGAGATGGGGAAAGACTCTTTATCTCTCACCCACTCTTCAGGAGCCCAGAGACAGTGGCTCTCCTGGAATCTGGAAAAAGAACCCTCCCTTCCTGTTCTTATTAGCTAGAGCTATAATGACCCAGAATCGCTGGCCCTTGTGATTCCTGACCCAGTGGCAGAGCCCACATTTCTGAAGGCTGCTGAGCTAGGGACACCAGGGAACATGTCCTGGGGTGATCTGAAGCTGGAATCTGGTTGTTCCGTGGAAATCAAGGAACCTAAACTCCATCAGAACAAATTAACATTCTGCTTCTTGACACGGCTTTGGAATGAATCCTGCAGAAATGAGTTCTCTGGGTCAGTGTTCCATCACACACTGCCCTCCTTACAGAGCATGGAAACAAATCTCTCTGGCTTCCGGATGGAAACATGCACTGCTTTTTAGGATCTGCAAGTTGGTGTGTGGTTCTTCCTCTCCATAACACAGATCCTGTGTGTGAGGACATCTCCTTTTGTGTATTGCCTGCTGTCCAGTTCAGTGCCAAATCTGAAACCATCCCTGGCATGTCTACAGGCCCATCTGTTGTGGGTTTTAGGTGTTAGCTTCACATCACACTGCTTTTGCCTAAGTGCCATGGTTCCACATACATGTGGTTCTGCTTCTTTGTCAAAATATTTTAGCATTAGTTTTGTCCAATTCCGGATACTTATTTAAGCAGCCTGGAGTGCTTTATGGAACCTCAAAGACATGGGAGAGGGATAAATAAATAAATACCACTTTCCCAAGAAAGCTCTCATTTGAGTACTTTTTTTCTTTTTTCCCTTTCTTCCTTTCTTTTTGAGTTCTTAAAAATATTCCTCAGTTCCATGTAATCTGAATGAATTCTTCCTTCTTAAATCCAGGCCCCAAGGCTGAAGCCATCATATTTCTCAGTGTTCATTCGCTTCTTTGTTCCAGCCATGACCCCTCCCATTCTGTCTCCTGGAATGTGTTCATTGCCCCTGCTGCCACAGCATAACCACTGGGACCACATCCCGTCCCCAGAACCCCCGCTTCTTGCGTTTTTGTGGAATGTATAGTTTTTGCTGTGACCTGAATAACTCCATGCAAAAGTAACTTTGATAAATCTGATATGCTTCTTTCCCTGTCCAAAGTTGCTCTTAAGATGCAAATGTTTTGCTCCAAGCACAATGAGTCTGTTGCTTCTCTGTGTTAAAGATTTGGAACCCAACACATTTTGCCTTTCCTCTACCATCATCCCAATGTGTGGTTAAGACCACTGTTGTGGATAGAAGTGTAACTTCTACCCTAGAGCTCGTGCGCTTGAGCACTTGGTGCCCAGCTGGTGGCGCTGTTTGGAAGGCTGTGCAAACAGCAGGCGTTGAATCCTCTCTGGAGACCTTGGGTCCTGCGAGGGGAGTCTAGCTCCTCTTTCTGTCTTCTCTGTGCTTCTTAGGGACTTGACATGACCAGCAACCTCCTGTGCCTATGTGGTGCCATCCCTATGAGGATGGCCGGCATTCTTCCTAAACTACAAGCCAAAACAAAGCCTTTCTCCCTTAAGTCTGTCCTTGGCAGGGATTTGGTCACAGCAGCCAGAACAGGATGCAACACAGAAAATTGGTGTGAAGGGTTTTGCTGTGATAAGCCTGATGGTGTGGCTTGTAGGCCTTTAGAATGGGTTTACAGAAGGAATGTGGAAGAGTTTGGAACTGTAAGCTAGGGGAGCCCTGGAATTCTGTAAGCAGAGCTAAATGGACCATCCTAGTGGGAGTCTGGAAGACAAGGATGCAGAGAGAAATGCAGACAGGGAAAGCCTAACTCATATGATAATGAAGAAGACCAAGGACTTGATTGGGAACTGGGCTAGAAGGCCATTTGTAGTATATTTCTGTCAAGGAATCTGGCTCTGGGAGCTATCAAGATGGCTCAGAAGGTAAAGTGCTTGCTGAGAGTCTGGTGGTGTGAGTTCGATCACCAGAACCCATGTAAAGGTGGAAGAAAACAACCAACTCCATAAAGTTGTCCTCTGGCCCCACAGACACTTACACACACACACACACACACACACACACACACACACACACACTAAATTTTTTTTAATTAAAAAAAAAAAGAACCTGGCTTCTCTCTGCTAATATTCTGTGAACTTGAGGCTGAATTCAAAAGTAATGTAGTAATTCACTGGGCAGAGGAAATTTCAAGACAGGATAGCATTCAGGCCATGTCATGGTTACTGCTCACTGCTCTTAATCAAATTCTGACGTGGGAGAAAACAACAAATGCAGCAAGAGGTGTTGACTTGTTGAGAAGTCTGTGAAGTTGCACATAAGAAGGGGCAAAAGCAGCTAAAAGGACAAGCACTTTAAAGAGAAGCCTGGTGTTCTGCTCTGAGTCAACAGGAAAGGTGCTCCAAGAGCGAGGCCCTACCCACCTTTTGGTTCCAGTTTGTGGAAATGCTAATGCATTTGAGAGGAGAGCACCTGGACTGAGAATGTTGTCAAAGGAGTTCCCTGATCAAATTAAACTGGACATTGAAAATATTTTCTCATATTCACCTACCCAGACATACAGAGGCCACTGTAGCTTTGATACAAGCAGGGGTGGGAGTTAGAGGATGGGAGGGTGTGGCGGGGGGTAGGGGGTAGAAGGTAGTAGAACTTTACAGCTGCATCCATCCACAAAGTCCTGGCTTTACAGGCATGTGAAATGCAACAGTGAGGGAACAATGAAGTCTGTGACAAGGTTCCAGAAGACAACTGAAGCTAGGCCCTAAAAAAGATGTTTTGTGAAGCTGTGAAGGTGAAGTCTAAGTTACAGTGGAGATTCCAGAATGATGGCGATGCTGTCTTCCAATGTAAGCAGCAGGAGTAGACTGTAGCTGGCCCAAGAGATAAGCCTTGTGTGCTGTAGGTAGAAGAGCTGGGAAACAGGGCTAACCAGGGCCATTGGAGTCCAGGTGAGTGTTATTATGAATCCCAAATGCTGGATATGTAGCTGTAGAATTTGTGATTTGGCCTGGCTGGTTTAGTTCTTGCCTTGGTCTAAATTTGTTTGGTATGCTCCCAGTGCCTCCTTTTTTGAATGGAAATATTTACCCATGTCACTGTATATTGGAAATATGTAACTTCTCATATTTTTTAAAAGGGACTCCCACGAGTTCCTATGGATACATATGTATATATATATATATATATATATATATATATATATATATTGTTTGTATGCTTCTGTGTGCATATATATGCATGATGCCTGGGCAGGGCCTGGGGAAGCCAAAAGAGAGTACCAGATTCCCTGGAGCTGGAGTTAGAGGCAGTTATAAGCTGCCTGACATGGGTACTAGGAACCAAATTTTCATTCTCTGAAAGAGCAACAAGAGCTCTTAACAGCTGAACCACCTCTCCATCCCCGAGATATTTGAATAATGCTGGAACTCTTAAAGCCTAGGGGGACTTTTTAGATTGGACTAAATGTACTTTGTATGAGGAGTCAGCCACCAGCCTTTGGAGACCGTGAAAGGAATGCTGTGGTTTAAATGCAGAATAGGCTCTATAGGCTCATGTGGTTCCCAGCTGGTGTCACCATTTTAGAAGATTGCAGAACCTACTAGAAGGACTGGACCACTGAAGGAGGGTCTTAAAGCTTTCTAGCCCATTATCACTTCTTGTCTGCCCTCTGCCTCCCAACTGTGGGTTAAGCGTGACCATCATCTCACCTGCCTGTCGCCATGGCTTACCTACCATGACGATCTATCCCCCCTTAACTCTTATCCAGAATAACATCTTCTTCTCTTAGGTTGCGTGTCATCAGCTGGTTTGGT
This sequence comes from Cricetulus griseus, assembly GCF_003668045.3. NCBI lineage: Eukaryota > Metazoa > Chordata > Mammalia > Rodentia > Cricetidae > Cricetulus > Cricetulus griseus. Next base: position 34,275,685 of record NC_048596.1, on the reverse strand, counting down.
TACAGTGATGAGGTAAGTAACTAATACACGTAGCCTCTTGAAATGAGAGAGTGATATTACTAATTAAACCAAGACCAGAGTTGTTTATTGTCACTGTCCCAAGCAAGCTGGGGCACCTCCTTCTTTGGCTCACACAGAAGGCATATGGAGATTTTGGTGATTCCTTTGTGAATTTAGATGTCTGGCCAGCTTTATGGATTTGGCCAGCTGTATCAGAGAATAAACACAGATCTAATTTTTACTGCCACTGGAGTGTCCATACCATTTTCTACCCCAATAGCAGTAGATGAGGGTTTCCATGAGCCCAGGTCCATGCCAGCTTCTCAATTTTGCCTACCATAGTTAACTTATTCTGTATCTTTATGTCAATAATTAATCGAGCATCTCTTCCTACTCTTCCCAACTTCCTGAATCTTCTCCTCTTTGAAGTTTCACCCTCCTAATCTTCTGTCATTCCCCATTGGACACATCTCCCTGTTGGTATTGAGTGGCAAGAGCTAGAACTTTCTCTAGTGCACGGATTTTTCTAGTCTTCTAAAGTTCTGCATAATGAGGATGACTACACCCTCTTGAAGAACAGGGCCCCTCGATGATAAGTAACAATGCTGTGATTACAAGATGCTGCCAGATGCGGAGTTTAATGTCTATAAACCAATCAGCAGTGAGAAGCCAATCTTCCCACTTGTCATTTGTATCTTTCTTCCAAGGTACAATAAAAGGCATCCAGCTGTAAGATGCACTAAACAATGGTAACTAGGCTATCATTCCAGGAAATTATTCACTGAGTCAACTGCTGCAGAAGCTACATCCAAAATGATTTTTTCAGATTGTAGCAAATCTCTTTTTAAAAAATCATAGCTTTCCATGTCATCTGCCTGAACAGCATCTTCCACAGTGGCACAAACAGTAGTAGAATGTGGATGTTGCCAGTCGACTCTTTCCCTCTCTTTTATGTAGCTCATTCTGTTTATTCAAAGATAGGAGAGAGGATTACCCATCATCATTTCTGACGGACTTTTCTTGAAAACATAAACACTCTTCATCTTTCAGGGAAAAAAATCACTTCTGAAGATACGTTACTGGATAAGGGTAAGAAATAGTTTTCTTCTTCTTTTTGATAAGACTGAGACCATTAAAGAAAACTACAACAGAAAGTAACTTAGCATGGAGTGCCCAGGACCAATGGATACATCTACAACATAATTCCTGCACATAAGGCTCAGGAAACATCACAGAAAGGGGGTAGAAAGATAGTAAGAACCCAAGAACAGGAAATCTTCTATGCGATTTCTTCTATTCTACATATAGAATATCTTATTCTATATTCTACATATAGAATATCTTCTATTCTACACTCTTGGAAGTGACAGGGAAGCTCCACCTGAGATAACTCAACAACATGGTTGTCTAAACAAGATCTGAACAAGGACAATACTAATAGACATAGAAGAGGGAAATCTCATGGGTCCCACCCATTGACAAAGAACTACAGGCACTTAAGGCTCAGGAAACATCACAGAAAGGGGGTAGAAAGATAGTAAGAACCCAAGAACAGGAAATCTTCTATGTGATTTCTTCTATTCTACATATAGAATATCTTATTCTATATTCTACATATAGAATATCTTCTATTCTACACTCTTGGAAGTGACAGGGAAGCTCCACCTGAGATAACTCAACAACATGGTTGTCTAAACAAGATCTGAACAAGGACAATACTAATAGACATAGAAGAGGGAAATCTCTTGGGTCCCACCCATTGACAAAGAACTACAGGCACTTAAAAGATGTTGAGAGTAGGAGAAATAGTAGAGCCTCCAAAGAAGTTATCTAATGTCAAGTGGTCATCTCTGAAATCATATGCATACAAACAAACTAGCTAAAAGGACCCAGAAGGTTATATTTATATATTTATGCATCAAAAATACATAGAACCATAATAATAAAACAAAAGGAGGCCAGGAACTTAAGAGCGAGAAAAGTGAGTAGGAGAACTGAGAAGAGTTGAAGGAAAAAAAATGGGGAGAAATGACACAATTATATTATCATTTTTTAAAAGTAAAAATAAAAGCAAAACTAAATAAAAAGAAGGAGTAATCATTTTCTAAATTGGGTTTTTGTAAATGTGATCATTGCCACTGAAATGCATATATACGTAATAAAAACAAATCTGAACAATACACAAGGTCTATAATGAACATCACCCACAATACTTGATCTGGTTCCCTTTCTACAAATCTAATCAATTCATCATTATAAATCAACTCATCTAAAAGAATTTTAGTTATTTATATCATAAATACCCATCAAATTAGCAACAATGTCTAGAATATTGTGCGGAGAAAACTTTGGAAGCAAGTATGAACTCAGTGGATAGAAGTTCCACATAGATTAGTAATGTCTGCTGCAATCCTGGTTAGGGGTATGGGTAGGTCCTGTGTTTGTCAAGTCTATCTGAATATACTCTCACAGTGTCTTTAATGTCTGCCTAAGATGGAAAATATAGGAACCCTTCACATTTTCATTGCAAAAGTGGATTCCAGAAGTTTATTGTATTATTTCCAAGATAAAACTGTTTTGTATTACCTTTCATTTCCATAGTCTCTTCTGGAAACTACTTAATTAGTATTATAAGTCAAAACTAAGCATGGTATCTCAACCTATTGTTCAAGAAACAGAGGCTGGAGGATGTGATACATAGCCTGTGATCCATGGTAATATCATATTGCAAAAGAAAAATAAATAAATAAGTAAGTGAAAATCAGTCATTAAGCATAGTATGCCAATCTCCAGGTTGGTTGGTTTGTTGGTTTGCTTGCTTGAGACATGATGCCTCTACATAGCCTGGCTGTCTTAGAACTCACGATGTAGACCAGGCTAGCCTTGAACTCAAAGAGATCCATCTGCCTCTGTTTCCCAAGTGCTGGGATTAAAGGTGTGTGCCCACCAACTCAGCTAGGATTCCCTATTTTTATGATAGGTTCACAGGAGCTCAATGAAATTAAGCAACTTCTCAAAGTGTTGGATTCAGTGAGACTTCAGACCCAGAAATCTTATACTACAGATATCATTCTTAAAGATCATACCCATCTCAGTGCCTACAATAATCTGGAAAATACCTTTTCTGCCAAAATAAAAAGTAAAAAAGGCAGACACCTCAGGAATGGATGCTGGTTTTTATCAAGAGCTGCCTATGAAAACAGCTCCTAATTCTTAAATAAGTTCATAATCATGATATGGGAACTCAAACAAAAATACATAAAACTAATCATAAGAAAGATACTGCTTACACATTGTTATACCAACTGTGTCTGATAAAAACTAGGTCAAGGGTGTTTGAACCTTTCCAAAGTGAGTCTAAGTGGAAGAAAGCTAGGCCTTTAGGGTTCTGTTCTTGAAGTGGATATTGGAAGAACAGTCTCTGTCTCTCTTTTCTTTTCCCAAACACTATGAGCTTTGGTCTACCATGTGATCCCACTGTAATCATCTTTCCACAAATCAGCAGAGCCAATCTTCTGTGGGCTGAAATTTCTGAAACTGATATCCAGGAATAAGAAAGAAAGAAAGGAAGAAAGAAAGAAAGAAAGAAAGAAAGAAAGAAAGAAAGAAAGAAAGAAGAGAGAGAAAGAGAGAGAGAGAGAGGAGGGAGGGAGGGAGGGAGGGAGGGAAGGAGGGAGGGAGGGAGGAAGAAACTGTTTCCCTTCCTTGTAGCAACATTCTTAGGCATCTTCTCACAGTGGTAGAAAGCTAACTAGCACATTCAGCCATGTGTTTCTTTAACATTCAGAATGTTTACTCTGGTGAGGTTGACATCGATTCATTTCATCCTCAAGACTTTCCTAGAAAGCAGTTGCCTGTATAATATACATATAGGTGGCATTTTCCCCAGTTTCCACAGCTGATATGTGATGGAGCCATGGTCCCCGCCAAAGTGTTCTATCTCTAGAAGCCAAATTTTAAGTCTAATATGTCACTCTTCATTCAATATTTACAAAGTTCTATTTTAGGTTCACTCTAGGTTGGACACAAGACAATGCCCTAGACTCCCATTAACTGCTTACCCCTTGGGAACTTAGGAGCACTGAAAGATGATGTGTGACACTTGAAATGAGCTATATAAAATAATGACATCATTTCAGGGTGGAAATGTGTCCAGAAACCAGTTATTTGTCTTCCCTGAAAACTTGCTGGAATTTTCTGTGGCTTCCATGATTTGCACTTTTTAAAAGAACTTAGTTTCCAATGTGATGTCCTTCTTGATACCAGCTCCCTTGGTGATGAACTGTATCTAGCTCAAATGCACTGATGTTGGTTTTAAACTTTTTTGCTTCTTCGGTTACCAATGGGCTAAAGATACTGGGGTGATCTATGACATTCCCCCCTGGGGAAAGCTTATAGGTTTGGGAATGATATTGTTAATTTTGTGTTTGGGGGTCTCACATTGGCATCTTGTGTATTCACAAGCATCCAGCTTGCTCCCTATACTCCACAGAGAACTCTTGCAAATTTCCAGGATGAACTTCACTACAATCCTTCACAACACCTAAACACACACACACCATAGCTTTTTACAGAATTCAGAGCATCCAGCTTGACTATTCTCTATCAGACTTCTCCAAATCATCGATCCCTCTGCAGAAGCACCTTGGGCTTCAAATGGATGCCCTGTTTCTCCGTAGGAGCGAATGGGACGTGTTCCAGCTCCTCACTACGTGCTGCCCTCTCTCACTCCTCCCCCAGACTCATCTCCCCATGAAGAGCCAGCTTCCAGCCCTTCAGCCCTTCAGAAGGTTAGACTCTCAAGTTTCAGGCACCAAGGGATTCCTGCTCATTTCTGTCCTGCTCATTGTATTTCCTGTTCAGTGTCCTCTTGGCATCTACATTTAAACTTTCAGGCCACTCTGCTTTCTGTCTTCCACTCGCTGTCATAGCTTTTCACATTCTCTTCGTTTCCTGCCCACAGTTATTCCTCTCCTGAGCCCTGCTATGCGTTGTGACCATCCATTCAAGCGTTAATCAGTTCCACCCTGTGGATATGTTTCTTCCCCGTGCCTATCCCCCTAAAGTGGCCTAGCAATTTGGGGGTGTGTGAGAATGCACTTTTCCTGGGAAGGGACGGTGGCAACCCAGCCTATACGCCAGGTAGCTCACAATCACGCCTGGCCTTGACTCCCTTCCAAAGCACATGGAAACCTCCAATTTTTAAAAATAAAGCATTGCTCTTTTGTTGTCATTGTCACTGCCTTCCCTCTTGGCATTGAAACAGAGATGTTGAATGAGCAAAATCCAAGTTATTTAAGTGACTATAACTTTGCTGCAGACAGTCATTCTCTAAGGCAAAGCTGAGACTGATGTGGTGTTTGAGACTGCATGAGTCACTGTGAGTAAGCAGTATGGAAAATCAGAGTCTTGACTGTAAAGTGGTTCTTTTCTCAACTTCTTTGGTTTGGCCCAATTTGGGAAGAGATCTCTTATTGAAGGAAAAGCCAAATTTGAATAGGAGAAAGGCACTCCCCCTCACTTTGCTCATTAATCCAGCCTGGGGTGTGAATACCAAATGAGAATGTGTAGCAGTCATCTCACGGGCAGAGAGCTGGAAGGAATGTTGCTGCTGGGCCACCATCCCAGCTTGTGACTCTTTACCTACAGACATATTTTTGCATGCTATTAAATATACATTGGGATTTTAAAACAAGAGGTGAAAATAACAAGTGTGAGTTAGGAGCCACTTTCCTGCTCCTGGGCATGCCTTGTGCATATATAACATTTCCCCAAATCTCTTCCCTGTCTGGATAGTAGGAAGTATGTCTGCTAGAACCAGGCAGCACTCTTCTGCCTTTTCAGGAGAAAGCAAGAGCAAGCTCTTAACACATAAACATCAGAGATGCTAAAGCAGCAGCAGAGAGAAGCCGATCCCACTCCCATCAATACCATCACCATGGTCCTAGCCTCCTGCCTGCCTCTGGCTATTGCCTGTAATTCCCATTTTTATGAAACCTCAGCAGGGAGGCGTTGTCTCCTCCATTTTAAATTTGAAGAAACTAAGGCTTACTCTGTTCATTTAATTTTTCCAAAGATAGCAAAAGGAGAATCAGGGGTTGAACCCAATTGTATGTGGCTCCCAAATGTAGGCTTTCCCCAAAACTTCAACACTGACTCAATGTTATTTGCTCTGTTACAGTGGTACCTGTTTAACGCTTTCCCACAGTTCTTCTATAGGGCTTCTTAGCTATGGGAGCCTCAGAAGATGCCCGCTGCCTCATCCCTCTCCCATTTGGTGGAGGGGACTCTTCTGGAAAGAACCTGTTCATTTAGCAGCTGGTGATTTCCCACTTGATTAACACCGTGGGACCTATCTCCAGACTTGAAGATGCTGCCTAATTAACGGCTTACATAAAAGGCTTGACACTTTCTGCATCTGGTTCACACCACCAGCCTCAGTCATGTTTTCACTTCAGCAATAATATTTACATGATTAGGCAGGAGTCAGTTCAGTGCTTTGATAGCAACCTAAGCTGTGCAGGTGGCTTCCCAAAACAGATGCCCTTGATAGGTGGAAAGGGACTGTCCCCTAGCAAGAGCCACCAGGAAGACAGATTTTTTATGTACTTTCCAATGACATACTGTTCTTAGATCTAAAAGCATTTATGGACCATTTTTCCAGTCTATGTACCAGGCAATACCTAGGTCTGTGGCAGCTTAAATAAAGCAGAGAATCACTGAAAAGTCAAACCAGGTTCACTCAGATGTTTCTTCTACTTCCCTCTTCTAATTTACTTTTTATTTTGGTTCAGGATCTAGTTATATAGATTTCTATGTTGTATGGAGAGATCTCGATTATTGACAGCTGGTGTTTCACAAGGCATTTGCTAGGATCTTCCGATGTGTTTTTGTGAAAAAGCTAGAAGCATATGGTTTTTATGATGCCACAATTAGGTAAACTGTTATGTTAAGTGACCTCCATGATGTGAATGGCAAATGTCAAAGTAGAAAGAGGCAAAAAGCTAAAAGACTGTTGTAGGCAATTTTTAAGTTGGCAGTCTTGATGGTGGTACAGGAAAAACACAGCAGTGTCTTCTACAAACTGAAGTCTAGAGGAGTAAGTCTTTCAGGTGACACAATTCTGCTCAATACCAGCATCATAGAACTTAGTAGGAACAAAGGCCAAAGACCCGCCAGCACTGGTTAGTTAGAAGAAGGCTCAATGACTGCCACCAGCCCCAAGTTTAGAATGAGGGGATAGTGCTGTACATGGCCCAGATTGCTGACTTCTGTAAGTGGCTGCACTTGTAAAGAACAGAGACTGGTGAGTGTCAGTTTACTTTAGATATACAGTGTCTTTTCTTGCTTCTTCCTCAGAGGCTAGGTTGTATGAAAGTCAGGCATATATAAATCACTAGGTCCCCTGCTAGAATTTTCTATACACTTGTCAATTCTGGATAGTAACCGTTTCTAAGAATAGGGTACTGTTTGAGGTTGAAAATCTATACTCTTGTAAATTCCATGTTATACTGAATCTGAAAGCCACTGCCACCACCAGAGTTTTATTTAACAGCACATTATGTACCAGTAAGAGAAAATACGTACAATTACACTTTGCCCTGTACCTTTTCATGTTTACAGTCAGATGCCCCACAGTCCTCTTTCAAACAGAACTGGAACACTTGTGTCAGTGTCATTGAAAGCATTAAGAACATAATTACTTAAAAGAATTGCATTACTGTGGGGGCTAGAGAGATGGCTCAGTAGTTATGAATTCTTACTGCTCTTGATAGGAACCAGAATTTGGTTCTAGCACCCACATCAGGCAACTTACAACCACCTGGAATTCTAGCTCCAGAAGATCTAATGTCCTCTTCTGGCCTCTACAGACACCTGCAGAGGATGGGGAAAGGAAGCAGAGAAGGAAGGAAGGAAGGAAGGAAGGAAGGAAGGAAGGAAGGAAGGAAGGAAGGAAGGAAGGATCTTAAAAATTGCAGTGTTAGAAAGATGGATCAGTGGCTAAAAGCACTTGCTGCTCTTCCAGATGACCTGAGTTCAGATCCAACATCCACAACTGCTTGTAACTCCAGCTCCAGGGGATCTGACACCCTCTTCTGGTATCCTTGGGTACCCACACACAGGACACACAAATCACACACACACACACACACAGAGAGAGAGAGAGAGAGAGAGAGAGAGAGAGGAGAGAGATTAATCTTTTTGAAATGTTGTATGATAACATACAGAATTTTTTCTAAGCAACTAACACCCTTTTTTTACAATATGGGAGGAAGGAAAGAAGGAAGGAAGGAAGGAAGGAAGGAAGGAAGGAAGGAAGGAAGGAAGGAAACCTAACCATCACCATATGTCATCACTAGACTCCCAGACAACAACAGAAACTTATTTTTTTTTTTTTTACTTTTCCTGCAAATGGTCTGTGAACAGTATGACTGGCTGAAACTCTCAGTGAAGAATAGAAATTGGAGGTACCCAGTGACGCCACCTTGACTAATAACATCATTCACCAAGTATGAGTAGTGATAATTCTGTCCCAATGGCACCAGCTTAGCAGATGTCTGAAATAATGAAATGAGAAAGATGGTTTATTAGAACAGATCAAGGACAGTCATTCCCTTTGCATGTCTGTCTCTGCATCCTTGACCATCCCCTTTGCTGATAACCCCAGCAGTTTCCCAGCAACTGCGATAACCTCAGAGCATTTCTTTACTTAAGTCTCCTTGAGTTCTTGGCATTTCCCTTATTTCTATTTTATAGCCAATCTTCTCTATCTCAGAAAGTTTCCCAATTTCCTTGTTTCAGTTCATTTTCTCTTAGTTGAAAGAAAACACAGCAGAAAATGAAAAGGTCGCCTAAGACTCTGCATCTAAAAGAAGGCATACTTGGAGCTAGGAAGGACTGCAGTGGGAGAATGTTTGGTTGCCTACCTTTTGGGATGCTCTGGATTTACTGTCTAGTGCTACAAAAACAACAACAACCCCCCCACACACACAGAGTTATTTATTTAGGGGCTGCAGAGACACCTCAGCAGTTGAGAGCATGTTCTGCTCCTACTAAGGACCCTAGCTCTTACACAAGATAGCTCAAAACTGCCTGTAATTCCAACTCCAGGGGATCCTTCTGACCGCCACAGACACTGAACTCGCATGTACCCACTTACAGACACATACATACATAAGTAAAATAGAGAACAAAATAAACATCCTTTCAAAATTAGACAGACTTCATTACAAACTGGTTTTATTAGGAAGAACTATACATATTTAGAATCAAAAAGGCACTTATTTATTTATCTATTTATTTTTTAGACAGGGCCTTTCTATGTAGCTTTGGTTGGCCTGGAACTCTCTTTGTAGACCAGGCTACCCTACAGTGATCCATCTGCCTCTGTTCCCTGAGTGGGATTAAAGGTGTATGTCACTATGCCCAGCTAACAGGGAGTTAGGGACCTTGCTGAAATAATCTGTAGGGCGTTTTTTAAAGTGTAGATCCCACTGGGCTATCTTTATACCCAGTGACACTAGTCCTGAGGTTGAAGGGTGTGGGCCCAGGAAGAAGTAAGAATATGCATTTTCCAGAGTTGCACAGACTAAGGAGCCATTCTGTTTATCCCAGACCACCAGGAACAGAAGAACGTGAGACATTTTCTAGTTTACCTGGGGACAATAGTCCTGTCACACACTAACACAAATTTGAAATTAAGAGGCCCAATTCTCAGTGTGCCACAGAAAACTTCATGCAGATTGACCATAATATCAAGAGTGTGCCACAGAAAACCTCATGTGGGGTGGACCACAATTTCAGGAGGGTGCCACAGAAAACCTCATGTAGGTGGTCCACAATTGCATTCAAAGCACGAATGTTCATGCCATTGTGTCCTTGATGCAATTGGCTAAAGGGCGTGCTGGAAGCTGTGATGGCCCTCCCTGGGGATGGGCACAGTGGTGATACAGGCAGGAAACAGGAATGAGGGTTTCTTTTACCAACCCTCCAGTGTCCCAAACACCTTCTGGTCCAAAGCCCCAGAGAATGTGATATTATCCTGCGTTCTCCAGCCATCGCCCAGCAGGGCCATTTCAGGGGCAAGATGATCTGAAGCCTAATTAAAAGATGGCTCCATAATAGGAATATTCCTTTGAGGATTGTCCTAATGAGGGCTTATACTTTGCAGAAATATGCAAATCCCAGCATAAAAGGGGCTCAGGAGCTGGGTTTTATGGCTGTGGAGAGCTCTGACATTCTCCCTTACTCATCTCAAGTTCCAGCAAAGTCCTTCTACATTTTGCACAAGCATTGACTCTGCCGCCAGTCTGGTCTGGGTTTAAGCAGATGATTGCAAGTTCTGTGGCTTTCTTTTTGCAGAGATTTCTAATTCGATTGCCGTGTCTAAGGCAGGTAACTTGTTCAAGATTGACAGTCTCTGTGCAGTCCTTTTTCTTCCAGACCCAAAATAGAGGCTAGAAGGAAGAATGGCCCAGGTTCCAAATTTTTATCAATTGTCCTGATGGCTGAAGCAATGTGCCTCCCCCCTCACATCCCCGTTGGCTTAATACACTTCGGGTACCAGACCCTTTATTTGCACCGTCTCCCTTGGCTTTCACCATATTCTACAAGTCAGGCAATGATGCCACCCCTAATTTATAAATGGAGAGACAGATGCAGGTTAAGAGAGAGAAAAAATCAAAACCACAGCAAAGCTACATACAGACAACAGATTGAGTGAGGAAATTAATCCCACATCTGGTTCCAAAGGGCTCCCAGGCACTGAAAAAGTTTGAATTCTCCAGTTTTTCAATGAGACCGGATGACTGGGCTGACAGATGGATAGAAATGACAAGTAGAAGAGCATAGATATTATAGGAGCTAGGTGATCATGCCACTCATTCTTCATTTGGCAATTTTTGCTGTGTTTTTCAAGATAGGGCTTATCTTGAAAAAGACAAAGACACTTTGGCTGTCTTGGTTCTCACTCTGTAGACCAGACTGCTATTTTGCATATATGAAAAAAAAGAAAAAGGAAGAAAGAGAAAGAAGTTGGAGAAAAAGAAGAAAAGCAGCGTGGAATCACACACACACACACACACACACACACACACACACACACACACACCTGGCCAAGCACTGCTTCACACACCGCTAACTCCATGTTTCAGAACTTTGGGTTCAATCTAGTTTGACACATACATCCCAAAGACCACACTGTCTGTCAGGTCAGGATGCTATGGTGCCATGGACACACAAATCACAACACATCTGGGGTTCCCGGTCCAGCAACTGACATGAACTTAACTAAGCACAGAGGCTGCACAGCTGTCTTAGATAAAGGGACATAATGAATGTATGAAGTGCTAAATGTATGGGAATGGGTGGGGTAGCTAGGGAAAAAAATGCCTATGAACAGGTGAATTTGAACAGTGCCTGGGAAATGGAAAGGATGGCGAAAGCACAGAAGGAAGGGACAATATGCAAATTAGGAGTGGTCTGAGCAAAAGCAAAGAGATGGATCAGTAAAGGGGACACACATGAGACTGAAGTGTTGCCTACTGCACTAACCTAAGGGGACACACATGACAGAGGAACTTGTGGTGGAGGAACGAAGGAAGGGTGCACAAAAATGAGGGTGCAACCTGCCCGAGGCAAAGCTGAACAGTTTCCAAGGGTTCCCCTGGTTTCATTTCATCGAGCCTACATTTATCTGTCAGTAGAACAGGAAGAAATGTGATCTGATGGTTGTTTCCCAAGGCCTAAATGAGTAGAATCGGAGAAAGCTTCTGAGGTGGTGATGGCTGCATAGCCAGCAGTTTGCAAAAGACTTTTTAAGATACATTTTTGTACTTTCATTTACTTGTACATGTGTATGTCTGTGTGAGTAAATGCCATGTGTATGTAGATGCCCGGAAAGGCTTGAAGATGCCTCAGAGCTGGAGTCATAGGTGACTATGAACAACCCTATGTGAGTGCTGGGAATAGAACTTTGGTCCTCTTAACTTTTAAGTGCTGAGGCATCTCTCCAGCTTTACTTCTGAGTTTACATCTCATTCTACACACTCAATTGTGAAGAGATTTAACTTTAGTTTTCCACAATGATTTATCTACCCACAGCCAACCTTCAGTGTGTGAGCCTAACATCACTCAGGTCTAGTGCTCATCCTTACTATTGGTCCTGGGGGCTTATTTGGTACCAGGACAGTGGAGGAGTGCCTGTCGCTCTGTGTGTGTGCTGTAACAACTTTGGCTGAGATGTTCTGCAGGCTGGCGGCTCTCTGCAATTGAGCCACCTCCTCCCCAGGACTCCTCCATGTTTCACACGTCTTCTCTTGACTATTGGTACAGAAGGACAGATTATCCTGCCTTCATAACAAGGGGCTTCTAGGAAACTCTCTGGGTTCTTTGTCACCATTCTGCTGATACTCTGAGCACAGAAGGCTGGTTCAAACAATCGCTTTCTGTGTTGCAGTGGGCTTAGATCATGTGTCCCCTACAAAGCACTCACCCACTTGGGTTTTCAGGTTTGCGGTCACATTGGGTTCTACTCGGGAACCAGTGGCAACTCCAAACCATTTCGATGATGTCACCTAGCACTGTTCCCTCTGGGGAGCAGGATATGGAGCGTCGGAGCAAAGGAGGGCCACAGCATCTGAGTGCTCTCTGCCTCTCCTTCATCCCACGACCTCCCCAACATGCACCAGCTCTCTTCTCCCTCTCTGTCCTCACTGGCTTTATCAGCACTTCTGGAAATCTCATGTCCTTTTAGAGCTGGAACCCTCACCGTTTCTGCACCAGCTGTCCATGGGGCCCTAACTTCAAAATCAAAGTCTGTTTTCCCTGATCTCTGCTGAAGCTTTTCTGACACAAAGGATAATAATTCCTGAATGGATTTGAGGGGAGAAGCAGAGGCCAGGAGCTGTTGGGGAAGAGGTGACAGGTACTTATATTAAAAATATCCTGGAACTATGTCCTCTGTACCCCTTTAAATTTACTTTCTCTCTCTTGGGGATGCCATTCCACCTCTTCGATCACAGGAATAAATGACTCCTCTTTGCTCTTGTGTCTCAGCATGTCATTCCTTAGTGGCTGCTGTAGACTGGGCTGGAGGTAATATGACAAGGCGACCTTAACATCTGTAAGCAGAGACTCTTACCTCCTCAGGAGTCACATCACTAATGATTCTCTGCAAGTTTCCTTAAGGAATTCAGCAGAAGGATCCTAAGCTTCAATTATCAAAGCATGTGACAAGCAACGGTCATGGTAGTTGTGTAACTGGTGGTCTGCTGCACAGCCTTTGCCGAAACCATAATGTAATGCCCGAAATCTGAGGCTGTGGGCTTGACAAGCTGCGTGTACTCACACACCTCATCCTGCTACTGGGCTTCAGTGTGGCTTGTTCATGCCTGGCCCTGCCCTACTGCTTGAGTTTCCCATCCCTGCCTCATGTCTTGGATGAGATGCTTGAGTGATTTTTTTTTTCCTGGAGTGGGGCAGGTTCTGTTCCTCTCTTTCTAGTTTAAACTATGTTCTTCTCTCTGTTTCTGCCTCTGTCTCTGTGTCTCTCTCTCCCTGTCCCTCTCCCTTTTCCTCTCTCTCTTTCTCTATTCCTGTCTCTCAACTACAAGACCTGAAACAGAAATAACTCTGTTTTGTTGTTGTGTCTGGGTTTTGGTTTCAGATATTTGAGAAAAACAAACCTGGATTCTTTTCTTCACTAATTGCCTCTCCAGGTGAAGCCCTGGAGTTTCTAAAAATAACTCTTTCTTAGAATGGGCCCCTCAGCTTGAGTCGGTGCACACCCATGGGGATGACTTTCTCCCACCACAAGTGCTCACAAGCAAGGGCCAGAGAACAGACGGGAGTTTCTCCCTTGCCACAGTTTAAAGGATTCCTGTGTGTCATGGATGTGCCAGCCAACTGACTCATAATGATCATTTTGCCAACAGTCACTGGGGAAAGAAATAATTTCTTCTTGTTAATCATGCTACTCAGATAGCTTCAAAATGTCAGGCCTCCTGCTAGAAGGGGCCTTCCCTGGAGTAATAATAGCATTCTAGGGGAAGGTAGAAGTTAGAGTCGGATATGTCCCACATTGCCAAGTGAGAGAGGAAGCAATGAGCAGTGTGTACCTTTATCATCTTAATGCACTCATTTTATCTTGTTATTTCATTCTCTTTCATTTTTTCCAACACTGGGGTTGAAACCAGGGCTGCATGCTAACAGGTGCTCTACCTCTGAGCTATATGCAGATGTTCACCTAAAAAATGCTGAGTTTTTGTTCATTTTCACCCACTTGTAGTTGACTGTTGCTTACTTGAACCTTTACTATGTAGTAAAGCATACAAACCAAGCCACGTGAGATCCTGCAGTGGGCATGTGTGTCTCTAGACCCCTCCCATCCTCCTTTACAGTGATGATAAAGGAAGTTGCCTTCTACTGGAAGAATACAGATTTGGGTCACTAAACTATGACTGTTATACAAAGAAAGGGGCTTCGGAAAAGCCATAAATCACCAACATCTCAAGCAGTTCTAGTTTCAAACAAGACCCAGCAATGTATTTTCTTAACCGTGTGTTTATCAATCACTACCATTGTCTTCTGCGCACTGTACAAGATGCCCAGAAATGTCTCTCTAGACATCTTCTCTCAAAGTAGAGCATACCCTTGTAATAAATACCCTTCACCAAGGTAGACATTTCCCTTGGAGCACACAGAGGTATTTTTAACTCAAGGCTACATTCAGACCTGTTCAACCTTTCTCAACTCCTCTGATGACGTCAATAAAGCCAGGACAGACCACACACCATACCCAGTCTGCCTGACTGAATGTAATGTGTGGCAAGACTCACCCACACAGAGAGTTAAACAGTGAGATTTTCTAAGCAGATGCATGCTGCGAGAATCAATAACCTCTTCGAAAACCAGCAAATTGGTTTCAAGTGTTTGGTTCACTGGTTCCATCCCACAGCTGCAAATAAGAGGCCACCTCCTGAGTGAAAGGGAAGGTGGTGATGAATTCTTTGAAAATACATTCTCATCAGAATGCCTGTTCGTGCTGCAAGGATGGCATTTGTGAGCATTTTTTGTATTTAATTTCAGGAAACGCTCTTTGTTGAGATTTGGGTTTTGCTATTTGTTTTTTTAGAGAGAGTGTCTCATGCAACTCAGGTTTGCCTGGAACTCATTCTATAGTCGAGGATGATCTTGAACTTCTGATCTTCTTGCCTCTTTCTCTTGAGAGCAGGTGCTAGAATTGCAGGGCATGCACCACTGTGCCAAGTTTACGCAGTGCCAGGGCTCAAACCCAGGGCTCCTTACATGCCAGGCAAGTATTCTACCAACTGAACTACATCTCCAGCCTTTGTTTTATTACAATTTAAACAATAAAATATTTTTCCAGGGTATATGGTCTTGGCTGGTTTCATAAAAAAATGAACCATGACAATATAATTATATAATTGCACATTTTCTGGGTGCTAGACTTTTCTTAACTTCTCAGCCAGACTATTGTTTCCAAAAGGAAATTAATTCTCAACCAAGATTTATCTGAAACAAGAAACCAATCTACCAAGCTCTACTCTGGGAATATTCGACAGACAGCCTGACCACTGAAAGCAGCTTCTGTGTGTGTTCCTGGCTCCCAGGCAGGAAGCTTGTGTGTTCTCCCTTCCTTTGTCTTTATTGCCTGAAGACTCTCAACCTTCTTTCTCGCTGGTGATCAACGTCTGTCATCACCTCCACGAGTTACCTTTACTCTCCTTATCAGAAGGCTTTGGAACAATCCTGAATCTCTGGAATCTTTCATCTTCCTCCTCTTATCATGAAGTGTTTACAGAAAGTTTCACCAAGTGTACGGTTGGTTACTGCTGTAGTCTGGACCATAGAAAAGTCTTCCCCCCGCAGGGTAGGCTGTCTTCCATAGACGTTCACATACTCTCAGTTGCATATGTAGAGAAGAAGCAAACAGACCTAGCCAGTCATATCAATGAGTTAACTCGTTCCTTCAATGGTCCCCATGGCTCCCCTCTATCCCCCCATCACCCTGCCCCAGCTCAGGCTCACTGTCAGAACTGCAGACCTTAGCAGTGGCTTTAAGGGCCTCTTTCCTCTGTGCGCCTCTGTTGAGATGCTTACTGTTGGAGTCCTCTTTTCCCCATATCCCTGGCATCCCTCCTGAGTCACAGGGACTTAGATGTCAAGGATTAAACTACTGTCTTGAAGATATGAGTTCAATAATGCCTAGGGAGATGTCTCAGCTAGTAAAGTACCTGCCACGTGAGCACGAAGACTTAAGTTCATATCCCCAGCACCCACACAAGAAATCTGGGCACTATAGTTGTTGGAAAACCCCACCCCAAATCCACCTTCAATATTTCAGCAACAGAGGCATCATCACCAGCCACCACAATGTGACACATTTCCATTGTTACAAGTCATGTATTCTCCCTGTGCACATGTGCTATACCCCTTTATAAAAAACCGGTGTCACCATAGGCTGCTCATTTTCCCTTCCACCCTCTCTCAGAGGCAGCCTCTGTATACCACCCTTCCCCAATAAATCTCTTGAGGGAGGCCTGTTGCATGGTGTGACTTTGTGGTGTTCCTTGGCTCCAATCCACCAAAGTACCCCTTCCTTCCACCTTGAAACCCTAACAATAGTAATGCATATCTGTGAAATTCAGTGTGGGGAAAGTGGAAACAGGCAGCGCTCTGGATCTCACTGTCCAGAGTGAGCTAGAGGTCCAGTGGGAGACCTTGTCTTAAAAGATTAAGGTGGAAAAAGATTGATGAAAGCCACATAATGTTGACCCCTGGTCCACAGAGCCAAAATACACACACACACACACACACACACACACACACACACACACACACACACACCACTACCACTACTACTACCAGCACCAAGATATTAAGTTATACTTTATAGGATTGCTAGGAGTAAAGCTAACAATAATAATGTTTTATATACCAATACTTTTATATCTACTCATATTCTTACTTGTAAAAGAAATATTTATGTTAATATTAGTAATGATAATGTTGATATATTGATTATTAAACATTGGTGTTTGTAATTATATTTTATTAGTTATAATAAGTAATATATTAATATTACCATTACTACTATTGATGTTCATGTGTCATCTGTTGTCTAAAAGAAACTGTAAGTTCTAAACAAGCGAATTATGCCTCAGTGTCTGAAAACAAAAACTAAGCTGAAGCTTCCTTCTATTCCTCTGCTCAGTTTTTACTGGGTTCACCGTTCTATGCGTTTATTAACTCGGTGATACTTGATGACACCGTTAGGTACACGATTAGTGGCTGGGACCAAAACAACTGAACAAGGATGAGCGCACAGTCCTAAAGTAGCAGGAATCTTTCTAGTGACAGGGTCCAAGGAAAGCTGGTGACGGGAAGAATATTCCAGGGGAGGAAATAAGATGTGTAACAGCCCCAGAGGAGAAGAAGCTGACATGCATGGACCTAGGATGAACCCACATCAGGGTATGGATAGGGAGGGAGCGGAGCAAGATGAGGCCGGACAGGTGTGCTTGATGGGACTTGACAGAGGAAAAGTAAACACAGTCATTAAAAGTTCCACTTGGAAGTGGTGACAGGACAACTAAGAAGTTGAGAAGGTCTCAGAACTCACAGGGAGCTGAACCACCAATGGCAAGAGTGCAAGAGCGCCTGTCAGCAGGCTCCCTACAGACAGCCACTGCTGGAATTCACAGTGTATTCAGGTGGGTGGAGGCAAACTCAAGAGACTGTGAGATGGATGAACACACAGAGGATTTGGGGACGGGTTGAACAGGAAGACTGCACAGCGAAAGAGTCAAGAAACAACTTGTGTATCTCACCTTGTCCTATTTGAACTACTGGGTTACTGGCTTTATTGTTTAATGTTGTCTGTTGTTCTTCAGGTATTTATTTTTCTTTCTTCATTTTAAGGAAAATCTTCCTATTGCTTCAAAACTAACAAATGCATAAAGCCCTTCAGGATTGTTTTACCAATCCTTTGAAATCCAAGTCCATTTTAGTGCTTTAAGAATCCCAGATGATTTAGTTACAAGGTTTGGGGTTTTTTGTTTATTTCAGTGCGGAGAGGCAAGCTAGGGCCTCGTATGTGGTAGGTAAGCGTCCTGTCACTGCACAATAATAGTCTCCAGTCATGTTTATAATTTTAAAAACATATCTGATCACTCCCCTTGAGTTTACTTTTCTGCAAAGTACAATTTCCTTCACTGAAACGGTGAATCTGGGTGTTTGATATAATGGAGGATTTTTTTCTGCCACAAATAAGGAAAGTTAACTTACATCAGCTTTAATGCTAAAGGGAATGTGTTATAAAAATATAGAGGTTTCTTGTGGACACTGCAGAAATGCACCCAAGACAGAAATGGGTTGGAATCCCTCTGGATCTGGATTCTCACCCCCTTTCTGTCCATTCCTCCCTGTGCAATGACTTCTGCCATTTGTCTTTGAAGGCTGCCTTCCCCTTCTCTTAACTCACAGAGTGGTTAGAACAGCTCCTGTGTTTATGTGATCTGGGCTTTGCCACATAAACTGGCCCTCGGTCTCTCAATCTTACAAAGCAAATGTAACCTGGATACAGGCGAGGTCCCGCTCTGGTCAGTGAAGTGTAAGTGGGGGTGGGTTGGTGCAGGAGTTCAAGGAAGGACTAGCCAATACCAATTCTGAGTTTCCAGAGAAAGGAAAATTGTTATAAACTTGGCAAACAGACCATGCAGAGAAAGAGGGGAACAATAGTTCCTTTGCTTTGGTGAGCATATGTTAAGAAAAAACCATGTTCCTGGAACAGGCCAGGCTCATAAATATGAAAGATAGGGCAAAAATGTCCACCTTCAGGGGCTGGAGTTCTGTTTAGTGGTTATGGCAATTTCTACTCCTTCAGTGGACCCAGTTCAGTTCCTGGCACCTACATCAAGTGGCTCACAACCATTTATAACTCCAGTTTTGAGGGGATCAAAGACCCTCTGACCTCTTCAGGCATGGAGTGTGCCAGGTGTACACACACACACACACACACACACACACACACACACAAACATTTCAATACTGACAAATTCTACCTTCAGAAAATGCAACACACAGCATAATAACAGCTGGACCTCTCTAAATGTGGTCCCTTACCTTTAGTGTACACCCAAAACCTCTGTAGAGTACTGCAGAGAAATAAACATGTGTGATAAGCTCACTCTGACTATGATGTCAGCATTAACTCTCATCTTGAACAGTTAAAGAAAGAAAAAGGCAAAGACTTAAAGCTTTATCCCCAGTATCTGTTAGATGGCAACAAACAGGCCATAAAATACAAAGAACTTTAGTATTTCTATTTACTAACATTCACCCATCTGTAGACAGAAAGGAGTCTATCTATACATTTGCTAGTGGGAAAAAGAAATGCACAAACTCTGGCATCATTCCAGGAAAGGGTCTAGGTTAAGCCCAGACTCTATGTGCAGAGTTCCTGTAAGGGCCTAGATTCTAGTACACAGTAGCTCTGTGACTTAGGGGAGGGATCTCGATGGACAGTCATGCACTTCCTGATCTTCCCCTATAAAGTCCATTCAGTGTGAAGTATGCATGGGAAATAATTCTAAGTTTATTGTTAAAAAATGAAACCCAGAGGAGACAGACCACATAGAAGTGTGGCTTGTAAAGAGTTAAGGAAGTGGGAGCCCACTGGAGCTGGTGGGAAGCTGGGAAGCTGACCTGGAGAAAAGACTTCCAGGGAGATGCTGTAGTGAGAGATAAGGCCAGAGAGGAGCCTTCTACTGAGGGCTCATAAACATCATAAAACAAGTGGCAGCCAGAGGAACAAAGAGAATAGATGTAAACAGGCTGGGCCAGGGAAAGACCTGAGATTCCAGAGCTGTGGTTTGATGACCTGGTGATTAGCCTACAAGCTGTCTGTTTCCAATCCACCCCAATGCATGACATGTTGGGTTTCCCACATTGCAGATTTCACTGTGTTTAATCTTTACTTTTGAAACAACTCACATGGGTTGGGGGGGAAGTTGTGAAATACCTAGTTATTGTAGAAACTTTGACCCACAAACAAGAAAAGTTTCTATTATTTTTTCAGCTTCCTTATCCAGCAAATTACCCTGCCATAGTATTGCCCCTCAAATTCTTTTATGCTTCCTTTTTATGATGTTACAGTCAGATCACCTGTCTCTCAGGAAAACTTTAATCTCCTTTCCAATTGATCCTGTACTTGCGCCTCAACCAAATTTGATTTTTTTTTTTTTTTTTGCATTTTCAGATTTCAGTAAACCACCATGCGTCACATCTTAAATCAATAGTGTGATTTTTGAACATTCAGCTGTGGTTTCAATTTGATCCCAAATGCCAAACAAGGTTGGGATGCCACTTTTTTAAAAAAGATTTATTTATTTATGTGTATGAGTACTCTATTTGCATGTACGCCTGCATGACATTATAAATGGTTGTGAGTCACCATCTGGTTGCTTGGAATTGAATTCAGGACCTCTGGAAGACCAGCCAGTGCTCTTAACTGCTGAGTTATTTTTCTGCTGACCAAAGAGACTAAGAGAGAGCCCCCCCCCCACCAGAAGGAAAGACAAAAGAGAGCCCATAGCTGGAATAATATAGTTATAAGGGAATGAGAAGCTGGGGGAGGGAAGCCTAGGAGCTGGGGAAGTTTAGGGTGGGGGTGGGCCAAGAAGATCTATAGACACTTGTAATACTGAGGAACCCTGGAAGCCAGCGTGTGCTTTGGTATGCACCAAGTCATTTGTCCTGAGTTTCTTTTGGACCTGACTATCATAGTGATGCATAGTGCCCAATTCTCAGCCATGTCCAACCACACATAAACAGGTGGACAATTTGTGCTATTAATGTGTTGTAGAGGATGGAGGCAATGGGAAAAACAGAGTCTGAAAGATTCATCAGTGGAGAAATAATGAAAAGAATAAAACGGTTGAAGAAAAGTTAGTGTTATAGTTAGTTACATCTTTCCCCTCCTTCTTGTTTCTTTTTTCTAACTCTTCCTCTGATCCCTCAAACTTGTTTAGCAACTATGTTTCTCTAATCTATCAGTCTATAACAATTCAATACAGTCTTTGATACTTTATCTAAACAAAACCTAGACGATCAATATCAATTGCCATTACTATCATTTGTGACAACTATCAATCCTTTCTCCAGGCTAGATGGATTGGTGATCAGGGAGGTTATATTCTGACCCTATGAGTTTGATAGAAAACCCTCTACCCAGATTTATGACATAACAGCATGCCTATGCTTTTAAAGTCTTCCAAGTACTACTGACATTATGGGGAAGATAATTCTTTGTATGACTGTCCTGTGCATTGTGGGACATTTAGCATTACTCACTGATCTGATCACTAGACTCCAGTAGTAGCTTTTATAGTCACCAGGTGTTTGTAGAGACTGTCAAACAGTCCCTTTGGGGAGGTGGACTTGAGCATGAAATATCCCCACAAGCTCATGTGGCCGATTCTTGGTCCCAGCTGGTTGTGATATTTTAGATATGGTGGGCTCTGTAGGAGGTGAGGCCTACCCGGAGGTAGCAGGTCACTGTAGCATGCACATCCTAGGGGTCTCTGTCTTGCCATGCCTCTTCCCGAATCCTTTTACTCTACTTCCTTGCTGCCATGATTTGAGCAACTGGGCTTCATCTTCTCAAATAGTGAGCCCAAATAAATAATTCCTTTCTAAGTTCATTTGAGTCCAGTAATTTGCTCATAGCAACAACCAAACTAACAGTGAGATAGGGACATCACTCTTGGTTGAGTGGACCATGCTTTTTCTTTTGGGACACCAACCAGCTCCCAAATCATGACACAAAAACTTATTATTACTTTTGAATGCCCCATTCTAGCTTAGCTCTTATTTTAATATTCTTCTCTTTATCTACATTTTGCTTCAGGGCTGTTTACCTTTCTTTCTTTTTCTTTCTTTCGCTTCTCTCTTGTCTGGCTGGCAGCTACCCGGCTTCTGGCTCTGTGTTTGTCCCTCTTTCTCCCTCATTCTCTCCTTCTCTCTCTTTCTCTCATTCTTTCCAAGCTTAGATTTCTCCTTCTTCTTATTCTCTCTGCCCAGCTGCCCCACCTATCCTTCTCCTGCCTAGCTATTGGTCATTCAGCTTTTTATTAGAGCAATCAGGTAACACAAATGCATCACATCTTTACACAATTAAAAAAATAAAGCTTAAGCACATGTAGCACGTCTTTACATCATTAACAAAGGCAGCGGCACCAATGAGACACACCTCCACACAGTGAAGGTGATATTCCACAGCGTAACCAATGTAATGCATCTTTACATAGCTAAATATTCCACAACAGCTAAGGACTACTGACCCGCGTTCTGCTCCAAAGAAGACTACTGTGTGTTCCTTTCAGTTCACACACACCCCATGATATCTAATAGATACTTCATTGTGTGCTCTCTTAATCCTCCCAACATCCCTGAAAAGTAGATGACAGTGCTTACCATTCACATTTCATAAACAAAGACACCTGGGCCACCAGGACCACAGATTATAAAGTAAAACTGGAATAAATGAATATTGATAATTTTATTTACTTCACAAATAAACATGTTGCTTTTGGCCCAACTATAGCTATTTTCTCACAGAAATTAATCTACATAGTGACCTATTATCATGTTCACTTTGCACATAACCTAAGCCTGAGCACGGAACCATTACACTACACTATCACAAAACCTAAATGCCTTCAAGACTCCTTTGTTTTCCTTCGTTACACCATTGACACACAAGAGTCGATTTTTTAGAGGGGTTCTTTTTAATCTCTTGACTGGTCTACTCTAGTTATGTTTGAAATGAAAGTATAGCGAATAGATGTGTAGTATATAGAACACATTCTAGATGTACTTTTAAAACTTACCTTTGTATCTTTAATTCAACTGAGCACAGAAAAGAGACCAAGGGTACACACACCTCAACAGATGTTTATGGAAAGGAAGACAATGAGAATTTAAAGTTTTGTCTTTGTGCATTTCTAAAATAGGCATACTTAAAAGTTATATACATTATAGCTTTTATTAAGAAGATATGAGTTAATTGAACAAGGAGAGTGTTTGAGGTAGAGATAACTTGTGTTAGGCAAGGTTTCCAATTTTGAATTGCCTATGTAGTAATAAGAGTCCTACACCCACAGATAGCTGGGACTAGATAAGTGGTTTTCAGTTCCTCTAATCTGTTAATCAACATGAGTAATAATACCCTTTTCCAAATTTTGAAAGACTGTTAAATTTAGGAGAAACTTTTTTTTGCCCTTAAAACTTAAGTCTGCCTGTGCTTATTTCAAGAAGTTCTATGAATAGACATTATAGTGATACATGAGAGAGTAGCAAATTAATATGTGGAACACAGCTTACAAATCTAAGTAGCTAAATGTACTTATCCGGGGGTATTGATAATCATGCAGATGTATCATTTTCTGCTTGGTAAAAGAATGAAAAATCAGAGAGTGGGAGAGATGGATTTTCAGATAAAGGTGCTTGTTTGCAAGCCAGATGTGGTAGTTTGAGCAAGACTGACCCCATAAACTCATAGATGTGAATGCTTGGTCACCAGGGAGTGGCACTATTTGAAAAGATTAGGAGGTGTGGCCTCATTGGAGGAAGAGTGTCACTAGAGGTGAGCTTTGACTTTTCAAAAATCCAAGCCAAGTCCAGAGTTTCTCTCTGGGCCAATGGCTCAGGATTTAGCTCTCAGCTACTTCTTCACCACCATGTCTGCCCACCTGCCACCATGCTTCCCACCATGATGATATTAGAAACCTTGGAAACTGTAAGCAAGCCCCAATTATTGTGGCATCTCTTCACAGCAATAAAACACTGACATCCAATGAATGAATTTGATGCTGAAAACCCTCTCAATAGATGAAGAAAACCAATTCTTGCAAGTTGTCCTCTGACTTCCATTCACAAGCTGTGGTGAGTGTGTGTGTGTGTGTGTGTGTGTGTGTGTGTGTGTTATAATGCATGTAAAATGAACACATGTAAAAAATAAATATTTTATGACTTCCAAATACTGTAATACTGACAAGAAGACTAGACTGAGTTCCAAAGTAGATCTTCACTTGATTTTTCTCTATAACTCTTGTGGTGGTTTGAATTGGAATGTCCCTATTCCACCACCTAGGGACACTTGGTCCCCAGCTGGTGGTGCTGTTGGGGGGGTTTAGGAAGACATATGGCAAGGAGGGTCGGTGAAAGCTCCTACTGTCTTCTAACTTCTGGTTCACTCTGTCTGCTTCATGCTTGACCTTAGAGATGTTATCGTTCAGTTTCTTGCTCCTGCCACCCTGTCACAGTGCCACCCTGTCACCATACCAGCATGCCTCTCTGCCACCCACCACCATACCACCATGTCTCTCTGCCACCCTGCCTCCCTGCCTCCCTGCCACCCTGCCACCCTGCC
This sequence comes from Cricetulus griseus, assembly GCF_003668045.3. NCBI lineage: Eukaryota > Metazoa > Chordata > Mammalia > Rodentia > Cricetidae > Cricetulus > Cricetulus griseus. The sequence continues at coordinate 34,251,231 of NC_048596.1, read as the reverse complement.
TCCCTGCCACCCTACCTCCCTGCCACACTGCCACAATGCCACCTGTCACCATGCCTCTTCTGCCACTACAAACTCTCCCTCCGGAGCCATGAACCAAAATAATTTTTTCCTCCTCCAAGTTGCCTTGGTCATGATGTTTTATCACAGGAACAGAAAAATTCCTAACACAATAATGATCAGTGTATTATCTTCTGAGATGGGGTCTCTCCCTGAGCCCAGAGCTGGCTGATTAGACAGATTCTCTACCCATCAAAATCCTAGGATCTGCCTGTTTATACCCCAGACCCTCCAGCATTACGGTAAAAAACATGTGTGCCTTACCCTGGCTTTTATGGGGGTGTCAGTGATCTGGTCTTCATGTTATATGACAGTTACTAACTGAGCCACCTCCTCAGCCCCACTACTGAGTGTTAATGGATGAAGACAATGGGGAAAGCATTAAATGTCACGAAGATTCAAAGGGGATGTGCAAGGCTGCGTTGGAGAGACAGACTGGCTAGCTGGTGACCCATGTCTCTTTATTTCTCCTGGTACCTGATGCCAGGCACAGGATGTGGAAATATGAGGCAGGAAACCACTTTGGATCTCGCCCATAAAAACTACCACCCAACCAGACATGTTAGTGCATACCATTAACCTCAGCCCTCTGGAGGTGGAGGCAAGCACCTGTGAGTCTGAAACCACCCTGGTCTACATAGAATGTTCCAGGTCCACCAATGCTACAGAGTAAGACAAAAGCAAAAACATAGATAACTTCAAAAAAACAAAACAAAACAAAAACCTACCAGCTGAAGAGTAAGAATGGAAGTTCTGTAGGAAGACAGAGCCCTAAAATGGAAGCAGTCTGCATCCTCAGGAAACTGACCAGCTGAAAGATGCTGGACCAGAAACACCAGCCAGTATACATGTGCATGAAGAAGGAAAAAGATACAGAAAGCCTTTGACATTTAGGAGGTGTTTGTTATATCACTCAGCTAACCTTGTGAATGCATTTGATTCAGCCTGAAGCCCCAAGTGCTCAGCACCTAGCCTAGCACTTCCAGCAGCCATTTCAGATAAACTGCTTCATGACCTCTCCCCACTGATGCTATCTCCAAGCTTCCAAAGACCACACCACAGAGCCAAGATTTCTAGCATAAAATTGGACTATGAATAACACCATTAAGATCACATCCGAACTAGAATATCTGAAATAAGTAAATCCTTTTGAACCAAATGCACTTTAACTTTTTTAATTGTTATTTTATGTTTCTGAATGCATGTATGTCTGGGTGCCACATGCATGCCTGTTGCCTGTGGAGGCTGGAAAAGGGCATTGGATCACCTGGTACTGGAGTTAGGCATGGTTAGGAGATGCCATATGGGTGCTAGGTATCAAACTCAGGTCCTCTGGAAGAGTGGCCAGTGCTCTTAGTGGCAGAGCCATCTCTCCTTTCCCCCAAATGTGCTGTAAATGTCTGGGTTTTGCTTCTGTATGCATTGCCAATTAGAGATAGCAATTAGGACAACAACTAGTGTTGGACCTGAGAAAAATACCATTTCCACAACTGTCTGATTAAGCAATCTCTATTTAGTCTGGCCAGTAAGCTGCCTCAACTTAAGCCTGGATTTCAGAGAGCAGCCCCTCCATGGCTTTTGAGGTCCCTTTTATGAGGAAGGGTTAACAATGATAGAAAACAGCTGTTGAAATAATTGACTGTTATCACCTGGACTAGAGTCGGGGACTCAGGGCCCAAGGTTGCCTGTGAGGGTCAAAAAGTACAAGAATAGATCATATGGAAGGGGTGTCATCACAGGTGTTTTGGAGTTTAACAAGGCAAAAGGGTGGGTATACGTACATCATGGGATTACAAGTTCAGCATCGCCTGAGAACATTAAGCTTGGAAAACAGAAACTTATAAGGTATGGAGACTTAATAACAATGTGTAACAATGTGGCTCCATAGCAACAATGTGGTTCCTGTTTTGGTTTCACACTAGCCTGTGAGAAAAATATGTCCAAGGATTGCCCACACACACACACACACACACACACACACACACACACACACACACACACACACACACACACACACACCATCTCCCATCTCATCCTGACCAGGTCCATTTCTGACTGTGGTTTATTAAGCATCTATTTTGTGAATGATTATGCTGCCACCAGTTATTTAATCGGGAACAAAGCAGTCCCTGTCCTGGGGTACACCCTGGTGAGGAGATGCACACATAGTCAGTTCTATAGTGTGAATCCAGTAGATGTACCTTAAAGGGGTGTGTGTGACTTTGCATCTACCTCATTTAAAAAATCATCCCCGGCATGGATGACTAGCCAGGAATATGACATCACCAGTGCTCCCAGACAATATAGTCAGCTCCTCCTGAGTCAGCATCCTTTCTCCTGCAATTGTTTGCAGCAGGAAGCTCATCTGAACATTTGTGTCGCACTGGAAAGCTTCAGTAGCTTCCCGAGTTTTAGGAGCCTCCCTCCTCTCTCCAGGAGGCAAATGCAAACAAGTGGGAGCAATCTCTGAGCACATTTCTAGTCCAGGTTAGACAAGGCATCACTCCGACTCCTTGTTTCTGCTCTCCCTCTGGAAATATGTCCTATTTTGAAGTGGTCCTAGTGTCAAGTGTCACTTGGCAGACATTAATCAATAGCTCTCATGAAACACCAGCTTAGGAGAATGCAAACTATAGGTAACCCCTTTCAACTAGAATTTGAGCTCTGTTGCATCCCACATACATCTGCATGTGCTGGCCAACATCTGCTAATACTATGCAAATACTTGGGTAAATAAGTCATGCAACGTTATATTTAAAGTAAATGTCAATTTCTTTTATTTCTCCCTGACTACACAAATCTCTTTGTTCTTCAAACATCTGGCCACTGTGGTCAGCATTGGTCAGAAGGTTCACCTACAATGATTATCACTGGGGAGCTTGCCTGGTGGCCATTTTCTATGTGCAGCATTATCTTCACATGTACCTTTTGAGAATGGAGTTGTCTCTTCGTCATACATGGTTTTCACTATAATTATCGACATGAGGATTTACCTACATACTAAAATGGATCCATAACTCCAAATTTGACACTCTGCTAGCCATTCACAGGTATGTGCTCAGTAGCAAACAAGTGTGAACATCCCCGTGCACACTCCCAGCAGAGGTTAAACAAGGCATTTCTGCTTTTTTTATTTCATGTCTCCAGTCCTAGAGATGTCTACCTGACAGTCTATTGAGTACTGGACTTTGTGCATTTTTGTGCTTTGTTTGGTCATTTTTCTGTTCAAATTGTACTGAAACTTAAAATGGAAGTGCTGTCTTGTGTTTCTAAGAACAAGAGTTGTGACAGACAGGAAAATGTGCTTGAGACTTCATCCAAGCATGAGTTATACAGGGTTAGTGAATCAAGAGACATACAGAAAGTGTAAAACAAAACACTTGACCAGAGTGCACAAGTATAAGGATCTCCGACTAACATTTGCTCCTGCAAATATTTTTTGATAGAGATGCCTCAGCATTTCTAATAATACTCTAGCAGAACACTATTTTAGGAGACTTAAGTCACCAATGTAAGAAAATGACCATTAGGAACTGATACACACATAATTAGTACTCAGAACTAACAATGCAATACTTTATACATTAAATCCTCCCTAGATGATAAGGAAATATGGTCATTTGTCAGATGCTGCTGACTCCATTAAGAAATTTTGATGTCTGCCCATTTGATGAGTGATGCCACCTGAGTCGCTTAGGAAGAACAGGATGGGGGGAAAAGCCATGCTGTCCATGCCTCTTGGAGTCAGAACCACTCTGCCAGGGTGTCGGGGAGAGGCAGTGGGGGGAGAAGTTGATGTGAATCCTCCCAGCTAGTGAAATAGTTGCTCCTCACTTCCTCACATGACAAACTCATTGACTAGTGGGACAGTTGAAACAAAAATGATGAGAAACGAGGGTAGTGACAAGATTGGAGTGGTGTCCTGTGGTGTCTTACGTGCCAGTAGTTCTTTGCTTTGATTTCTAGGAGGTAAGAAACTTTTTTTGTCAAAAACATGGAAGCTTACATGTTTTGAAGCATAATTATATATTTGCTTGATCAAAGTCTAATAATTCGTTTTTTTCCTTTTTATTAAAAATAGATTTTTTTTTCATACAATATATCCTGGTTACAGTTTCCCTCCCTCTGCTCCTCCCAGTTCCTTTCCACTTCTTCTCCCATCCAGAACCACTCCCTTTCTGTCTCTCATTAGAAAAGAAGGGATTTTGAGAGCCCATCCCATGTGAAGGGATGCTCTCTTGACCTGAACACATGGGGAAGGGCCTAGGCCTGGCCCAGGATGATGTGGTAGACTTTGGGGAGCCCCTTTTGGGGGCCTTACCCTGCCTGGGGAGTGGAGTGGGGATGGCTAGGGGCAGGTGGGATGTTGGGAGGAGGGGAGGGAGAGGGAGAAGGGATTGACATCTGAAGCAAGCTTGTTCCTAATTTGAACTAATAAAATAAAATAAAAAAAAAGAACAGGCTTCTAAGAGATAGCAAAACATAATGAGATAAAATGTAATAATATAAAATGAAAACCACCCTACAGAAGTTTGGCAAGATAAGCCAGCAGAAAAAAAAATAAGAAACCCAAGAGAAGGCACAAGACTCAGAGACCTACTTGTTCACACATTCACGAGTCCCATAAAAGTACTAAACAGAAGCTACAGTACCTTACGCAGAGGACCTGGACCTGGTGTAGACAGTGTAGGCCCTGGGCTTGCTACTTCAGTCTCTGTGAGGTCATATGAGCTTTTCTCAGTTGATTTAGAGAGCCTTGTTCTCCTTGGGTTATGGGGGCCCCCTCTGTGCCTCCCACTCCTTTTGCCCCATCTTCTGCAGGGTTCCCTGAGCTATGAGAGGAGAAATTTGATGGAGACATCTAACTGTGTAATGTCTGGCCGTGTGTCTCTGATGATGGCAGAATAAGGCATCCATCTAAACTCATTTGATTTTTAAACTGATAAACAAATAAATGCTTTCAATTTAAATAGTAAAATCCAGTATCGATGAAACTCACTTAGCACAGAACTAACACTGCGACCTCATGTCTCCTGGGACTTCATCCTTACTCAGCAGTGAATCACTTCCTTCTCTAGGCCCTATTTAATCAGTTTTAACATGAGAACAATTCAGATCATATCACTTAGGGTTATAATGAAAATCAAATGATTTCATATATGTACAAGGCTTAGCACCAGTTATATGCTGTACATATAAGAACTCTCACCACCATGAACCTTTTTTTTTCCAAGACAGAGTTTCTGTGTGGAGTCCTGGCTATCCTGGAACTTGCTCTGTAGACCAGGCTGGCACTGAACCCAGAGATTTGCCTGCCCCTGCCTCCTGAGTGCTGGGATTATAGGCATGTACCACCACTGCCTGGCTATGATACAACTTTTAAATGAGAACAACAAAAATTCCTGTGGGTGTGCTTCTACACTGAACAAACGTGTCAAGAAGCAAGAGAAAAATCATAGCAAGTATTACTGCAGTAACCTCTGGGCAGCAGGGTCACAGTCATTACCGTTCCTTTATGAGGCTTCTTGTTATTTCCCACAATAAAGCTTGAAACATGGTGTTTTAGAAGCTGGCCAAGATAAGAAGCGGGCAAGCCCACAAATAAATACTCTTATGTCTTCTATTCCTTCCAATGATACATTGTCTCATCATTATCCCGCAGACAAACAGACAGGCACGTAAGAACAGATCATTTCCAGCCAGTTTTGACTGAAGTTACAGCATGTTTAGAAGGTGTCTCCATGGTCAGGAATAAAAAATAATAAACCTTCATCCAGGAAGAGCTGATGATGGAGATCTGCAGGTAGTGGCAAAATTAGCACAATATACAAATAATCACAGAAGATGGATAAGTACATAAAGAAACTCAGCTGAGGGAGAAAAAGAAAACACAAGAAACATTGCCAACTCTAATGCCTGGTTAGGCAGGGTGGCACACACCTTTGATCCCAGAACTTGGGAGGCTGAAGCAGGCAGATCTCTGAGTTTGAGGCCAGCCTGGTCTACAGAGTGAATTCCAGGATAGCCAGGGCCACACAGAGAAACCCTCTCTCTAAAAACAAAAACAAACAAACAAAAAAAAACAATAATGCCTAAGAAATTCTTCTAAGTTTATGTCAAGCACAAAGTCACAGATTTGTGAAACTCAAAAACACCAACACCAAGCAAGATTAAAACAAACAAACAGAAACACCAACATCAACAAAAAAGATGCCTCAAATAGACATATTTCTTTCAATGTGGAAAATTATGTTTTACAAACACTGAAAAAAAGATAAGGGATACAATTCTTTTTTTTTTTCTATAGAGGAGAGCAAAGATAAGGACTATAACTAATGTGTATTTTAAAATCTACACAAACAAGAAATGTTGTGTGGGTATTTCTCATTGAGAGAAATGAGCAAGCAAGCTAGACCTCAGAGCCATTCCAATTTCAGTTCTTCGGAGATAAAGAAAATATAAATATTTTTCCCAGACAAAACTGAGGGATCTGTTGTGAATGAACTGGCTTTTAAGAAATATTCTTGGGCTGGTGAGATGGCTCAGGAGGTAAAGGTGCTTGTCCCACAAACCTGATGACCTGAGATCTACTCCCTGGTTACACAAAAGTTAGAGGAGAGAAATGACCCAACAATTTTTTTTCAGCCTCCGTATCGGTCCCTGCACATCCTGCACACACATACACAGATATAATAACATCTTAAATAGAAATGTCCCGCTTCTGGGGTCCTTTATAGTTTCTGCTGTATAGCTGGCAAATATATTCTCCCATCTACAAGCTATGTTTTCACAGTGCTGAATGTTTTCCTTACTGTACATAAATGGCTTCACTTAAGGACAATTCCAAAATCAAAATCCCAATGAGTGTATTGTGGATACAAACTGATTCTGAAGTTGATATGAAGAGACAAAGATTGATAATAAACAACATAATATCAACACAGCAGAAAAGAGGAAGACAGACACCAGAGACCTCAAGGTGTATTATAAAATTGTAACAATCAAGACAACATGGTATTTGGTGAAAGAATAAAGAAACGAATCAATGAAACAGAAAAGAAAGCCAGTAATAAACCCAAAGGCATACAGATAGCCAACCTTTACAAAGAAGTAGATGTAATACAATGTAGAAAAGAAAAGATTTCAATAAATTACACTTGAATAACTAGGAATTCACATGCAAACCCCTTTTCTTTTAAAGAATCTAGGCATTGCTCAGAGAGACACGGAACTATGGACACAAAACCGGAAAACTCCTTAAAAATAAGAGGAGGAAGTCTGAGTAACTCTGAATTTGAAAATTATGTTTTAGATAAAACACAAAATAAACAATTTGCAAAGGGAAAATAGTTAACTAGGCAGAATTTGCTAAAACTAAAAACTTCTGTTCTATAATACATATTAAGACCAGGAAATGAAAATCCACAGAGAAAAATGCTCAGGCAAGACACGTGATAAAGGACTAACATGTCCTCTGAAACACATAGGGAATTCATACACCCAACAATACAAAAACGGCTTGACACAAAATATGATCTAAACACATTAACACCACATGGGAGAAGATATACAAGTGATAAGCTTATGAAAAGATGGTTAGAGACATGGAATTCAAATTCAATACCATCACACCCATCTTAGAACAGGCCAAATCCATAACAACACAGAAGGCTTTACCACGGGTGTGGAGCAGGAGATTTCTCAGTCCTTGCTAGTAAAATGGTACAGCTCCTTTGGAAGGCAGTTCAGTAGTTTCCTAGAGAATTAAGCATACTTCTATTTTAAAACTCAGCACCCGTGCTTCCTGATATTTACCCAAAAGAATAAAAAAAATGTGTATGTTCACATATAAATATACACATGAGTGCTTACAGCAACTTTACCCCAAATGAGAAAGGAACCAAGATACCCTTTAGCAGGAGGATGTGTGAATAAGCTGTCATGGGAGCTGGAGCTAAGAGTGCATACTGCTCTTCTAGAATCTCAGGCTCAGTTCCCAACACCCACACCAGCTGGCTCACAACCACCTGCAATACCATCTCTAGGGGTATAACACCTCTGGCTTCTTCATGGATCAGCACATAGTCACACACACAGAGACCCAGTCACAGACAGACACACTAATAATAATAATAATAATAATAATAATAATAATAATAATAATAATAATAAACACCTTGAAAAATAAGCTGCCACATAGCTGGACACTGGAATATTATTCAACACTAAGAATGAGATGAAGCATAATGCTATAAAATGACAAGGAGAAAACTTAGGTTTGTATTAGGAAGTGAAAGGGTGTTTGAACAGACTACATACCATGTGACTTCAGCTTTGTGACCTTCTGGCAAAATGACAGAAAAACAAGCCAAGGTCATTGTTTTCCAGGATTGGGGGAAAGAGACATCTCTTATTAGGTGTAATGATCCTGAATACCTATCACTGCATGTTTTTCTAAACCCATGGTACACAGGACAATAATGAACTATGGTAAACTGTAGATAATAGTAATGTGCCAGTAGTGTCTTGCCAGTTGCAGCAATGATACCACCCCAGTGGGGAGGCAGATGAAAGAGGACACACCAGTGTAAGGATTCGGGTACATGGCAAATCTCTATCATCCATTCAATATTGTTATGAATATAAAATTCTAAAACCCAAAGTCTATTTCAAAGTCTATACTTTATTAGGAGCTGGAGATAGTGGCTCACACTCATCATCCCAGCACTTGAAAGGCTAAGGCAACAGGATCACCACAAGTTCAAAGCCAACCTTGGTACATAATTTTCCACACCAGCATGGCTACACTATGGCTACACCATGGCTACACCCTGTCTCAAAAGCAAACAAAAATAAACCTGTTAGGTTTACAAAAGAAGAAACAATGAATTAGAGTTTACTGAGGCAAGTGAGTCTTTCTATGTGGCCAGTCTCTTTACTTGAGGGCTCCTTTCCAGCCATGCTCATGGGTTAATGATTAATTTAGATTTATTTTGAAAAATTGTGAAGACACTTCTGAGAAAACGACTACCAGATTCTATAAGGAATTTTCTATTCACACTTCCTACTCCTCACTCAACAACTAAGTTGTCACTGATGACTGCTATTTTCAGTGTTACCCATATAACTGCAAAGCTGACATGTACTGAAGGAGCTGCCAATGACCTTGTGTAACCCAGGTAGTCTGGGAGCTACCTCTGCTGACCTCCTCTCGGATCAAGAACTGTGCTTAAAACGGTGCTACTGAGCTACCTAGCAGTCATCGCCCAGACAAAATTTCCAGTGGGGTAAACTTATGACGGGTCAACCACTAGTAGTAGCTACTATTCATCCTCCTCAGGGGCCTGTGTACCACATCTGACTACAGGGAAAGGTTCACCCAGTGACCACAGGACAGAATCAAGTTCACAGAAAAGCTAGGAATTGGATCCATGGAACTAATGAATTGGATGGCTGTCACTATCCAGTTAGAAGAAGGATCAGACCATTGCAAACTAAAATCTGGTCAGCTATAAACACAACCAAAACAGAGTTTAGGTTGACTGACTGCTGTTTTTCAGCACAACAAAAGATACTTGTGGTAATTATTGTGTTAATTCTTCTATGTGTAGGTGTCTGTGTGAGTGCATGCCACAAGTATGCAGGGGCCTGCAGAGGCCAGAAGATGACATTGGCTCCCCTGGAAGTTACAGGTGATGGCAAGCTGCCAGATGTAGGTACTGGGAACTGAACTCTGGCCCTCTGGATGAGCAGCAAGCACTCTTAGCCACTAAGCCATCTTTCTGGTCCCCCAAATGAATTATTAAGAGCTACTAGCTGTGCAGTTAATAAACTAAACTTAATGTATTGCTAGAGCTTACTAAGAATTTATTCTTTTTCCTGAAATGAGTCAAAGCCAAGCAGATCTTGCCAGTGTTGGTTCAACCCCATTGGGCACACTCATGCAACTGGAATCCTTGAAAGCCTTTGGAAAGGTGTTGAGAAAGGACCCTCATCACAGTGGATTTGAGTCAGCCAGGCCTAAAAGAACCATTAATTTTTTCTTAATCATAAGCATATCATACTTTAGCATCTTCAGTGTGGAGGTAGTTTGTCACAGGTTGTGAATAGTAACCAATTCTGAGTTTTAGTTTACTCTCTGCCCTATCCTGGGATCTTTACATGCTCATATATTATCTTTAGGACCTCTTAGAAACAGATTTTACATCATTATCCTCAGGACTCTTTAGAGACAGACAATACGATAGGTATCTATAGTTGAAAAATCTAAGGAACAGAGAACTCGATAACTCATCTGAAATCACACAACAGGGTACTGCAGAGTTAGTGCTGATCTGCCAGTCTTTGTTAGAGTTTGGGGTGGGGGGAGGGTCAGCAAATGTTTTCTGTAAAAGATTGCATAGTAAAACTGGGGCTGTGCTGGTTGCTCATATGGACTCTACTAACCTCCACTATGAGGGACCCCCCCACACACCCCTGACAGCAGGCATAGACATTACATAAACAAATGAACACAACTCTGTTACAATAAAACTTTATTTGCAAATACTGGAAGCCAGTGGGACTTAGAATTCTTGAGAGCTTTTTTGGAGGTTCTAGCAGAGGAGCACAGGTACTCATATACCCCTGACTGAAGTCTGGTCCTCTTCTATTCAGGGAAGATTGCCCTCTTCCACTGAGCGCACAACTTCAGGAGAGACACACACCTAGCCAGCCAGGTCAGCCGAGTCAACCCTGGTGATACATGGGATGATAGAAGGCACAGCCAGATTGCCTTCACATCCAGGACTTAGAACTCTTACCCACCACACCATTAACATTTTCCTTCTGAGATTCACTGGAATACATATAATCAAGAAAATAAAATGCCTTAGCCACAGGAAGACACTGCAATTTAAATAGTAGTCACCTACACCTTTATTGATTAAAAAAAAAGATATAAAACACACACCTGCATGGGGACACTTTCATTAGGGATGTGAGAAAGATTTGCTTACTTTTTCCCCCCTTAAAGTTGTAATTTATAACCAGAGTAAGCTTGATAGGTTTGCTTGACTGTATAAACTTATATTTGCAGCGTTCCAGCATATAACATCATTAAGCTCATTGTTTAATTTTTTTCTTTCAAGACAGGATTTCTCAGAGGAGCCCTGGCTGTGCTAAAACTCACTCAGTAGACCAGGCTGACCTCAAACTCAGAGATCTGCCTGCCTCTGCCTCTGAATGTTGGGATTATGTTCCACCTTGCCCAGCTTAAGCTCATTATGTTAAAGGAGGTACACAATCCACATCTTTTGTGGTGCTGATGCTTTGCCTAATCTAGCTGGAACATGTGAGGTCAAGGGATGTTGTGAGCAACTTAGAATGGCTGTAGTCTGAATCTGAGAGCCTCTTTGCTGAAGGAAGGACACTAAGTTTTCAGAGCCCAACCACGTCGTAAGTGGTGGTAGCAGGGAGTGTAGCATTTTATTATGGTTGGTGTTGGTCTAATGCATTGGTTCCTGTAATGGGACTGAATTGGGTTTTCCCCAGATTCATAAATTGAAGGTCTAATCCCCTTCAGAATGTATTCAGAGATGGGTCTTTTAAGGAGATGGTTAAGGTTAAATGAGGTTATTAGGGTAGGACCTATATTCAAGAAAAGCCCTGTACTTATAAAAGGGCAAGATACCCTAGTGTGAGTGTACTTACTCTGTCTTTCCTTCTCCTCCTCCATCCCACCCTCCTTCCCTCCTTTCCTCTTTCCCTCCCCCTCCCTCCTTGCCTATACCCTGTCCTCACACACAGACAGTGCCATGTAGAGAAATGGAATTAAGTCAGACATCCATAAACTAGGAAGATGGCCTCACCAGAAACTAACTGTTGTGGGACTGAGGTTGTTCAGAGATTCACCAGTCTGACTCAAGTTTTGGGTTCAGTATTAGATGTTTTAATATTAATTTAGATTATTAAATTAGGTGTTTTCGTATTAATACTGATTTAGTTCCAGTATTTAACTAGAAGCTTTATTAAATTCTGATGCTGGTTAATCATGGCACCAGGACTGCAACCCAGAATGTTTCTAAGACACAGTTTCTAGTCATATCCTAGGGCTTATAAAGTCAAAAACTACAAGATTACACACAGTTTGTCTAATAATACATATTAAAGATACAGATATATCTTGCAGTTGCCCCAGTCATTGAGCAGAGTAAGCAAGTTTGATTACAAAAGCAGAAATAGCAGTTAGTCTTATGACCATTAGAACAGCAAACTTTACAAAATCAGTCAATTTTAAGAATAGTCTTTAATGTTAGGGGAAAAAAGGAAGTGAGCTGGTAGAGTACAGCATGTCCAAGTCAGGGGGCTTAAATGTTAGAGGCATTTTTTTGCTTTTTGGCCTCTCAAGCATATTAAGTCTGAGTGTAATGTTAACCATCACATTACCAACTTTCTTTCTACCTTAATTTTGTCTTTCTAGATTCCAGAACTGCTAGGAAGAATATCTGTCATTGGAGCCACCCAATCCACAGGTTTGGTTTTGTTTTTTATGCCAGCCCCAACTGACCAATAGAAGTTACCAACATTTGAATGTAAAAGAATATGTTGAATTTCCAATTCACTCGGCTTCATGCTCACAGTGGAAGATAAAATCCTTCAGCTTCCTGCTCCAGCTGACATACCTGCCACCTGCCGCCATGCCACCATTCTCGATGGTCTCTTATCCCTCTGGAACCATATACCCAAATAAATTCTTCTGACATAATTTTCCTTGATCATGGCAACAGAAAGGTAACATTGATAATAGGTAACAATTCTTCTGTGGCCCTCTGTTGGGGATGGAGGGTTTGCGTTGTAACTACTCTGATGAAGTCAGTTGGGTACCATTTCCCAGATTTATAGTTAATAGCTGTGATAGATTCTAATCACTAATGGCCTCCACTAATGTCCCTCATAACTTCCCACTTTGCCCCATGACTTGTGGTGCCACCCCTATTCTCAGCTCACTGAAGTCACTTAGTCTGGCCACTTGATTGTAACAAACATGGCAGAAACTTAGATCAGCTTCATGATTCTGTTCAGGTGGCCTTCCAGAAGAAGAACATGAGTGGCATATGGGTTATAGCAGAGTCATCTGAGCTGTCGAAAGGCTGGACAAGTTACCCTTAACCTACTTACCAGCTGATTACAGATACATAAATAAGCAAAGCTGAGATTAATCAACACACATCAGCAGAATCAGCCGGGGAACTATAGACTTTGGAAAAACTATAATAAATGCTATGATTTGAAGCCTCTAAGGACTGGGGGAGTTGCTCTACAACACAGTTAACAGTTACAGGAACAGATAGCTGAGACTGATTTCAATGATTGATGGATTTCAGTGAGTTTTGTAGAAACTTTAAATTGCAAACTGGTGGGATACTGAAAAGAAAAAAAATAAAGGGAGTGTTTACACAGTTAGGGGTCTGGGAAATGTAAAGTCAAAACTCAATCTGGATAGCTTTTTTGTTACAGGATGTCGACGCCTTTAATATGACTGATGAATCTTCCAAAGGAAGGGCTGATAAGCAATGTTTCCCAAACCTGTGTGGCCACCTGGTGCTGAGAATCGTGCAAAATGTAATATGTCATAGGCTACACTTTCAGGTACAATTGAAGATGAATCATTTTTCATCCTGCTTCCAGTGTTCCAGAGGGTTGAAATATGCACACACTTGAACAAGCTAGGGCAACAGATTAGAATAAAGGAGGCCAGGTAAGATTGTGTCAGCCAAGAAAGTAGTCCAAAAACAGATGTGGCAGCTTTGTGATGTGACCCCAAGACCCAGGACTTCGAGCACTCAAGCGATAAACATAAAACCCTGATAAACATAAAGGCTTTGGTGGTGACTAGTGACCTTCACTAGAATTCTTCTCCTATAACATAACCTAGAATTCAGATTACTTCTTTCAAACACAGAAATGGCATAGTTTTATGTGCCAGCTTTGGCTAACCTACACTGGCCCACGGTTTATTTAGACACTAGCCTAAATATTGCTGAAATGGTGTTTTGTAGATACTTTTAACGCTCAAAGCTGGTGTATTTTATAGCCAGAAAAACAGATTAGTCTCCAAAATGTGAGTGGGTCTGTGGGCAGGTCCATGATGGGTCTTGCAGAATCCATGAAAGTTGTGAAGATCAGAGGCTGAGGTCTCTCACAAAAGAATTCTGCTTCAACACTGAAATTGTTACCTGAGCTAATTTTTAGTCTCCCCTGCAGAAATTGGGCTTTGCAAGGCTCAATTGTAGCAGGAAAAATAAAAGACTCAGAGCCAGATATTGGGGTTCAAACTTCAAGCAAAAGATCAGAAAAGCAAAGCAGCTCTTACTCTACCTCAGACTGAAAGGACTGATTCTGTCTCCACAAGCTCTTACCAAGCCGCAGAATGTTGTCTCTCCTCAGCATGGCTGGAGAATCCTGAGACTTCAATGTCTTCCTATCCTCCATGTGACTGAAGAATGAATGCCTGAGACTGACTACTGAAGACCCTGCTCCTATCTTTTATACTCCTCTAGTGCTGGGATTAAAGATGCATGATCCCAGGTGCTGAGATCATCTTTGTGTGCGCTGTTTCTCTCTCTCTTTTTTTTTTTTTAGATTTTATTTATTTATTATGTATACAACATTCTGCTTCCATGTATATCTGCACACCAGAAGAGGGCACCAGATCTTATAATGGATGGTTGTGAGCCATAATGTTACTGGGAATTGAACTCAGGACCTCTGGAAGAGCAGCCAGTGCTCTTAACTGCTGAGCCATCTCTCCGGCCCCCGTGAGCTGTTTCTCTTTAGAACTGGATCAAACTTGTGTAGATCTGGGTGGCCTTGGACTCATAGAGATCCGTCTACCTCTTCTTAATCTTGAGTCCTAGCTTCTGGCTGCTGGGATTAAAGATGTGTATCACCACTGTCTGATCTCTATAGCTTGAGGCTGACTTTGCTTTCTGAATTCTGAATCCTCAGGCAAGCTTTAATAAATCATAAATACTATATCACCACACTCCATAATGATATGAGCAAATTCATTAAAATGGATTCTCTCTCTCTCTCTCTCTCTCTCTCTCTCTCTCTCTCTCTGTCTCTGTGTGTGTGTGTGTGTGTGTGTGTGTGTGTGTGTGTGTGTGTAACTGAGCATGATGCCTTTAATGGCATATGCCTTTAATCCTAGCATTTGAGAGGAAGACGCAGGAAGATCTCTGAGTTCCAGGCTAGCCAGACTCACATGGTAAGACCCTATAGCCCTTACCCAATAAATAAGTAAATAAATAAAATAAAATATAGTAAAACTTCTGGAAATTCCGCTCTCACTGCCTCTTGTCTTGGATAGGTAAGCTAGCATTATTTTTCCAGATGTCCTCTTTGGTTCCTGAGGACTTCTCTGGGCATTCACCAAGAGAAAGAGCTCATAATTGCATTATCATGATAGATAGCCAAGAGGTGACACTGCTCACATTCCCTGTTTAAGAGGAGCAGATGTTATGAGTCACCTTGGGTGGCATAGTCATTTTGCAGCTATGCAATGTTTGTAAGGAACTGACAGTCCCTTATGAGCCACAGTAACCCGACTTGGCAGGGCCCTAGCACCTATTTATGGCCTGAAATACAGGGGAAGAGGTCACAGGAGGTGGTTCTCTTTTCTGGAACTGAGTCAGACATGATAACACTGCAGGTCAGAGGTGACTCCATGTTGGATTTACTGAAACATGTTCTCTAAACAACTTCCTGGGATTGAGCTGAGCTACTATAAACTGTGTTGATAATCCAGTATCCAGTAAGCTAGAAAAAAATGAAAGCACTGGGAAAAGTCAGTGACAAATAGGATTGAAAATGGGAGGGAAAGAATAGGAAATGGAGTCTAGTGACTGGAACGCAGACCTGGAACAACACCCCAGCAGGGGAGGCGCCCTGTTCAGATGTCCATCTCACAATGTTGCAATAGCCACCAGAACTAGTTTTTTGAAAACAAATTATGTGCCAGCTGAACATGGATTTCCTATGCCTTATTCAATATCTAGTTCCCAGCATGAGCTTTAAAATGTCCATCTAGGGCTGAGCATGGTGGCACAGGCCCTTAATCCTACCACTAACTCGGGAGGCAGGGATAGGTGGATCTCTATGAGTTGGAGGCCAGCCTGGTCTACATAGATAGTTCTCTCTAGGCCAGCCAGAGCTACCTAGAGAGGCCCTTTCTCAAACAAACAAACAAACAAACAAACAAACAAACAAACAAAAATATCTACTTTGGGATATAAAGTACTTCACATTTGTGTAGTTAAAGATTATGTATCTAGTTGGGACTTTTTTTCTTTTTCTGTAATGATAGTTTTTTCTTTCTTTCCTTCTTTCTTTCTTTTTGAGACAGGGTTTCTCTTGGAGACAGGGATTCTCTGTATTGCTTTGGAGGCTGTCCTAGAACCTGCTTTGTAGACCAGGCTGGGCTCCAACTCACAGAGTTCCACCTGCTTCTGCCTCCTGAGTGTTGGGGTTAAAGGTGTGCACCACCACTGCCTGACTGGTTGAACATTCTTATGAGTAACAGTCATTTAAGTTAAAACAGTAGAGTTATTTACACGCAAACAATAGTCAAACAGCACCAACACTGAGGCAAATTGGCATTACCCATTCACAGATGAACTCCACTGGGGTATCTACTTCCAGATAACACAGAAAGGTCAGTTGATGCCATAGTTACTGGGAGTACATTCAAGGGTTAAGCAGCTGTCCCAGCCATCCCGGCTGTGGTTCCACTTCTGCCAAAGCCAATAAGACAGCAACAAAAAGCAACATGTGAGCACTTGACTATTCTTCAGTACCTTTCTGTTCAGCACCAGCCAGGCATTCTGATGCAGGCCAGCAAACCATTGATGAATAAGGATGTTGATGATGAAATTATTAAATACTTAATGCCAGACAGTCTGTATCCCCCCCTTCATTATTTGATTCTCATCTCTGGACTTGAACTACATACCCACTGGCCCTAAATGGGTCCCAAGTCCACTATCTCAACCAACCACAGATCAAAAGTATTTGGAAAAGGGGCATTTATATTAAACATCAACAGCCTTTCCTTGATATTACTTCCTAAACAATGCATTATTTCAAGTAGTTATAGAGAATTAACATTCAATTAGGCATTATAAAAGAGACAATTTAAAGTATAAGGGGAAATATGCTTAGGTCACATGCAAATACAACACCTGTAAAGAATAAATTGAGTATCCTCTGATTTTGTTATCTCTCGGGGATGGACATTCCTAAAAACAGTCTCTAAAAAAAGACTATTCCCACTCTAGTAATGGCCTTGCTATATATCTAGGGGTGGGTAGGAAATTCTAATTACTACCACAGTGTTGGAATCAATAAAGTGGAAACTTGGGATAGAGTGATAGGGTAGAGAAGCAGGTGAAATTGAGACCTGTATTTTAGACATAGTACTAGTATTCCCCAACAGAACTGATGCATGAGGTATAACACGTGGTACATGAAGTTACCAGCATGTGGTGACTTGGTGTTACTGGAAAGAGTCAGACCCTTCAAGAGCAGACACATAAGGGAATAGAACCGCACCAAGGCATCTCCTAAAAGCAGGATAAAATGGCTCATAACCACAACCTGCAGTGTTACCTTAACATAACCTCAGGAGCCAAGCAGTCGAGACAAGACCTCAAAAATCTTAACATACTTAAAGAAGATACATATCAGCCAGGTGAGGGGGTTCTCAGACATGTAGGCATATATATAAAAAAACAAATTAGAAAGATGCAATCTCACAGTTCTGTCAAATACTGCATGGCTTGGTTGCATTCTGGATGCATTGGTCCTGGGGCAATGAAGGAATGAAGAAAAGGCACACATCCAGTAAAGCTGGGATCTGGTGAGCAGTATGTTCCAATGGAAATTCACCAACTACAGCAGCAATACAGAATCTCAGTTTATTGGAAATATCTAAATCAAGAAGGTGGGTTTATTGTATGCATCTGAACAAGGAGTGGATTTATTGTGTGCAGCTGAACAAGGAGGCGGGTTTAGCCAATCTCAGTAGGAGGTCTCCATTGCAGAACAGTCCCAGAGTTTAGTCAGCACAGAG
This sequence comes from Cricetulus griseus, assembly GCF_003668045.3. Classification (NCBI taxonomy): domain Eukaryota; kingdom Metazoa; phylum Chordata; class Mammalia; order Rodentia; family Cricetidae; genus Cricetulus; species Cricetulus griseus. The sequence continues at coordinate 34,233,062 of NC_048596.1, read as the reverse complement.
AGGAAGCTGTGGTTCAGAGTTTCTAAACACACCATCAACACTGCCACTTGGACCAGAGGAAAGGTTTGTCAGTTCCCCAATCCTGACAAAGGCGTTGCCATTCACATGGGTCTTAGGCATTGGAGACCTTGTTATGACCTTGTCCACATCAGCAATACACATCCAATCAGGACTTCATCAGCTCCTACATTGTTCCTTTCCAAATGCCAACCAGAGGAAGCAGGCTTTGCCAAATAATTTTAATTATTATGGTCCCATTGGCAGGGCTATGACTACCGTAGGAATTGATAAAGGGAATTAGGGCCAATTGACTTCAAGCAGCCTGGACCTTTTGCAATATAGACCTTATTGTGGAGATGGATGCTGATTGCTTGGCAAGTACACAGGCATAAGGAAACTCTGGCTACTGCAATCACAAGCAAATGGCTATTAATAGGAAGAGTAGGAGCTGAGAATAAAAGGGCACACATTGGGAAATCACTGGTCCTTGCCAAGGTGCAAGAATTGTAGTCAACTGAAGTCCTCCCTTCTATGGAAATGTAAACCCTTTTAGTGCCTTTTTAATTAAAGGGCAATAAGCCTTGTCACACACCAAATTTTGGATAAGAAAGGCCTGTAATGAATTTTCTTCAACCTTGGCTCTGGGTAGCAAAGAACCTAGTAGATAGTTCTCGATGGCCAAAATATCAACATTAAATTTTTGTTAGCTCTTGCATAATTCCCTTAAAGAAGAGTATTCTGTGACAATGGCATCCCATTGACTGACCCTAGAAAATACTTATTAAATGTCTGTTAATGCATGAGATTTATCAAGGTCCTTAAAACAAATAGGTATTTCAGATGATTGACTGCAACCAGCAAGCATGCCAACACTTCAAGAACACTGACAAAAACAATCTAAAAACTGATTCCACTTTTTCCTGAACTCTTAGACAAAGGGCATGGAAGATTTAGATCTATAACTATGAATATTAGAAATCATGATGCCCTCAAAAACTACTGATTTTCATAGAGGGACATACCTTAGTGCTAAATGGCTAGTGTTAAAAATAAAATTAGGAAGTCAGGCGTTGGTGACGCATGCCTTTAATCCCAGCACTCGGGAGGCAGAGGCAGGCAGATCTCTGTGAGTTCAAGACCAGCCTGGTCTACAAGAGCTAGTTCCAGGATAGCCTCCAAAGCCACAGAGAAACCCTATCTCGAAAAACCAAAATAAATAAATAAATAAATAAATAAATAAATAAATAAAAAATTAGGATAGTTTTTCTCAGGTCCTCTCTATTGAGCAACCACTTTCTCTTTTAGCTGGGTCTGGTGTCTTTTGGTTTTTTAAGGTACTATGGACTGAGCTGTGTTACCTTCAAGTCCACGTAGTGGGGTTGGAATGCAAAGTGATGGCATTTTCACATGGGACCTTTGGAAGGTAATTAGGACTTGGCGAGGTCACGAAGTTGGTCCCGTGCCCAGGTTAGGACTCTCATAAGATCATCCTCAGAAAAGCTTGCTCTCTATCCATGTCTATACATGAAAGAAAGCCATGCAAAAGGCTGTGGGCTGCCAGTCAGGAACTGATTCCTTACAATAAATAAATCAGCCAGGATCTTGACCTTGGCCTCCAGCCTCTGGAACTGTGAAGAGTGAATGTCTGTGGCTAAAACTACTTGCTCCTTGGTTATTTGTTATGCCAGCCTGAACTGACTTCTCATGGGACAAGCATGGTTCCACTTGTGGAATTCATTGCTTCCAGTCAGCTATGACCTGCTTGACCAAACTTTGCTTAAATGAAACAATTCAGCGTGATCTCTAGTGCTGTTTCTTTTGCTTTGACTGCTGAGTGTTCATTACCTACAAACTCCAAAATAAACTTTGAGATTTGCAATTTCATCATTTACATTTGTTGTGCACAGTTATAGTCGAAAGTGCTTAATGGAATGAACAGTGCAGGGCAAAACTGTTGCGTTGTTTTGCCTGAATTTAGTAAAAGGAGATCAGACTTCCATGTCCCTGACATCTGAATTAAAATAAAGATCTTAAAGTACTCTTCAGTTCCAGGAAGGAAGAGTTCCCTGTAAGAAAATAGGATGGTAAGGTCTAAAGTGATGAAGGCTTAGAGAAAACAAAAACAAACAAGCCACAGAAAGGGATAGATAGCATTTATTTTGTCTTTGGGGGTAGGTCAAAAAGATAGTTTTAGTTGCTTCCTGGGAATTTGTATTTGGGAGCACAGAAATCCTGTGGCTAATGCAATCTTTAGAATAACAAAGTAATTAGTATTCAGGCCATCAAGCCTACTATTACAGGGGCTGGGTGACACAATAAGAACAAACTGCAAAAGACTATTATTCACAGACTAAATAAAGTGACTTCTGGGAGGTTTTTGGCATTTGTTGCATTTGCTATAGCTAAGGGGAGTTAGAAGGGTGCAGGGAACCTTCCTCCCTTTCAGCAGTTTTTCTATGAATTTTATAGCAAAGTGTTCAAGACTAGGACCTGTAACAGAAGGGGTTCAAGGAATACCTGATGAGTCCCACTTAGGAAAGGCAATTTTAAGATTACCAATTACTAATAAGGCCCAAAGGAGGAGGGGGATGCATTAGCAAGTAATGACTTGTTATTTCCTGTACACTTAATGCAACGTATACATTATGAAGGTTCCCAGATGTAAGCGAGGGAAGGAAATGAAACTTAGTTATAACGCAAATAAAGGAAGCGTTTACTGATTTCAACTTCCACCTCTGGCACAGAGCCAAGGGCGTCATGTGGGGAATGTGTGTAATGAATACAAATCCTCTAGGGGTTGGGTGCCGGAACTTTAGGAGTGGCAATAAGAAAGTGAAAAGTAAAATAAAAACAAGGAAGGAAATGACATGAGTCTCTTGTCACAGGGTTCCCATCTAGAAGCATAGTTATGTGTCTACTATCTCTCTCCCAGGAACATTTTATAACCTGCCCAAGCACAGTGGCTCACATACTTTAGTTAGTAGCTCTTTGTGCAAGATACAAGCTGCAATTGTCATACAGTTCTAAGTACTCATACCTAAGTCATCCTTGTGATCTAGTAAGAAAGACTGCATTATTCCTCCTAACATAGATGAGGGAGTAAAACAAAAGTCTTGTTTTTTGTTCTAGAATGAACAGCCACAAGCGGAATCCCTCAGATCTGTGCCCAGACTCAGTGCTTTCTCCGTCTACCATGTTAAGAGAACACACACGGAACAGAAGAACGTGCTGGTCCTATAGCACCCAGGCTTGAGCACAACCTCCCAACTCTATATAATTAGCCATGAATAATCCATACCTGAGTAACCAGTGTCACACTCTACCATCGGACTCCTAAGTTGTTTCAATAGCCCACCCCACCCCTAAAGTACAAGCCACACCCTGGCTCAGAAAGAGCAACTTATTATAGTAGCCATCTTGTGTCCTTATTCGCTGAGAAATTGTGTAATAGCTCACTAGCTTTTTGACTCTTATTCTTTGCACAGCTTTCAATCAACCGTCTGTGAGCAACGCTGGTACAGACAAGGCTTGTTTACAATGAATGAATGACAGGGCAATTTCCCACGAGGAGCAAGCTTATGGACCAGCAAGCTCCAACCTGTTAAGTGAATTTGAAAATGCCACCACATCAAATAGTCTGAAAGTGTTTGCAAGCTTTGTAGTTTTTCCAGGATATGCACAAGAGTAACAAACCTACTCATATGCTTTGTTAGCTTGACCGGAAATAATTTAAAGGGTAACTTTACATGAAGATCCTGAACGAAGTTTTTTCCTTTCCCCCTGAAACTTCCTAGTTCAAGTCCCTGATCCTCTGTGATCTGCGTCTGCTTTCTGCACTACTCTTCCATACTTTCCTCGTTGTCTGACTTGCCCCAGCTTTACCGTAAGACACAGTGATTCAGGGGTCCTTTCTTTAATCAGTTTCTTTGACATTCTCCTTTACATCATTTAGTTTGGCAAATAACATGTCTTTGTGATTTCTCACAGGAAGCAGCCTTTAACCTTGTCAAGAAAATATTCTCCCTGAGGGTAATGAAGACTCTACTGTGCAAAAGTACTCTCATACTATAGCAAAATCTAAGCGGTGGGTAAGTAACAGTCATAGATCTTTAAGATAGGGTCAAGTTAGGAAGAACCCATCAACAGCGACCAAAAAATTAAAAAGGCAAAAGGAATAGGTTGACATTACGGGGGGCATCCCCAGCAAGACTGCAATACCTGTGGGTCAGTAAGGGGTGCAGAGATGAACTGCTCTGGAGATAGCTCAGGGAACGGCATCTGCTTTATTGTATGTGAACACTACTTACAGAGAGGAAACTTATTGATTGTGATTGGTTAGCACATTACCTCCTACTGGACAATGAACACTCATACCACCAGGGTCTCTTAGCATGTAAAAGGAGACAGAGTGCACACTCATCAACAGGGCAGCTTTTGGCTACCCATGCTACTTCAGAATTCAGTGCTCTGACTTCTGGAAGTACTTGGGAGCATGATATGCTTTTTATTTAGAAGTCTGGTGTGCCAGGTGGGCTGGCCTCCAGGTCATGCCTGCATTTTTTCCTACAGGAATAAGACACCCCACAAGTGAGCAGTAGTAGAAAGCCTCTTCCACCCTGGGGGTGAAGGGTTAGGAAAGCGGTATCAGCAAGATGGCTGATAAGAGAGCCTGGTACACTTCCCTCCACAATACAGCAGGAAAATAAGACAACAACAAACAGAAAGCAAAGCCTCTCATCCAATGCATCCCTGTTTGGTGCCAAGCACTGCTGTCCAGTAGGGATGTGGCAGCTATTTGCAGAGCACAGAGATGCACAGTGGCCTTGTAGTGATGGGAAGATAAACCTAGTCCTGGAATCAATCTTGAGCCTGGATGGATAGCACTGAGGCCAGGCAGTAAGCTCCAAAGAGGAGACTGGAGAAGTTGCTACTAACTCCAGGGAAACCTAGAGTATTTGCTATGGAGAGACCAGAGGCAATTGTACCTGTTTGGGATATGACGACACTGCATTGCTCTGAAGATGGAGTTCATCCATGCTGTACTCTGCCCATGATAGTATCAAATGCTGGGTTATACTTTGGGGACATTTGCCAGCTTAGGAAGAGGCAGCCAAGAGGGTAAGTAGCACTCTTGATAGGCTCAAATAGCTGCCACATCCCTACTGGACAGCAGTGCTTGGCACCAAACAGGGATGCATTGGATGAGAGGCTTTGCTTTCTGTTTGTTGTTGTCTTATTTTCCTGCTGTATTGTGGAGGGAAGTGTACCAGGCTCTCTTATCACAAGCTTGGTAAGAGAGCCTGGGCCACCTTGGCAGGTTGAGCCAGAAGCAGACGGGCCACTGCAGGAATTCCAGACTGGGACCATCTTCATACCTGAAACTAGATTGCGGTGACTGCTGATGCACAAGCTGCCACGTAATTAAAGAAAATGGAAATCCTCCTGCAGGAAGAAAGTCTCCTAAGCATCCTGTGTTATTTCTACAAGTGATTATTCAACATGATTCTAAATATAATAAATAATATCAAGAAGACAAAAGCAAGAGATTACAAGAAGCTCAGACAGTAGAGAAAGATCAGCAGTGGATCTAGATACCAGACTCACCAGCAACAAACTTCAAAGTCACTAAATGATGGGGGTTTTTTAAACCTCTTTTTTTATTTAAAACAACTTATTTTTCATTTTACATACCAACCCCAGTCCCCCTACCTCCCCTTCTCCCCCCACACAGTCTCCCCAACCTCCTACCACCCATCTACTCCTCATAAGGGGTAAGGCTTTCCTTGGGGACTCAACAAAGTCTGGCACACCAAGTTGAGACAGGACCAAGCTCCTCCTCCTGTATCAAGGCTGAGCAAAGTATACCACCAGCCAGTTCAGACCTATCCCAGGGGCACGCACTGGCTTTATGATGAATTGTTAAAACTAGGTGAGAGAGTCATATGTATTTGGATACTTTCCATTTCAGTATATGCTATAATGTTTTTTATAAGGGAAAAGGTCAGAATTGCAAAATGGCTTAGTTGGTAAAGTACTTGCCATGCAAGCCTAAGGACCTGTGTTTGGATCCCAGACCCCATGTCAAAAGTCAAGGCATAGTGGAGCACACTTGTCCTCCCAGCACTGGGGAGGCAGACAGGAGGATGCCTGGAGCACATTGGCCAGCCAGCCTACCTGAGATGGTAAGCTCCAGTGCATTGAGAGAACTTCTCAAAAAATAGAATTGAAAGTAATTGAAAGAAACATTCAGTGTTGATCTCTAACACCCACATGCATATACTTACAGACAAACACACAGTGTTGGGGTGTAGGGATAGGCAGATATCAGGGAGAGGAGGTGAGAGAGAAGGGGGAGTCCTTGAGCCAATTCAAGAGGATTTCATCTGTCTTTTTGGTAATTGTAACTTTCTCTGGTGTAACACGCATAGCCAGGAAGTGTAGCATAGTAACAAAATGTTGCTTACTTTTACAATGGAATAAAAAAACTAGTTTGTGAATTGGGCTCCAAATAGAAATTATTTGAAGGACATATCAAATTAAAAAAAAAACCTGAGTAAAAATTCTATGGCTGAAAAAACGTAATAACCAAATGAACGTGGTATCCTTTTAGAGCAGTGGTTTTCAAGCTGTGGGTCGAGACCCCTCTGGGGTGTTGAATGACCCTTTCACCCGGTCACAAGCAAATATATTGTATATTAGATATTAATATTGCAACGCATAGCAGTAGCAAAATTACAGTCATGAAGTAGCAATGGAAATAATTTTATGGTTGGGGGTCACCATAACATGAGGTTATAACATAAGGATCACAGCACTAGGAAGGTTTAGAACCACTGGTTTAGAGTAATCTGTACACAGATGAAGAGACATGTAGGGAAGAAAACTAGTGAACAGGGGAACAGATGTAACTCCTGTGGAGGTGTAGGGACACAAAAGGTTGGGAAGTCTGTAAAGAAAGTAGGAGGGTAGAAGAAGCAGAGAGAGGTCTTAGTGTACTTCTGAGATCTGGGAGGTAAAGGTGGGGAGAACAAAGCCAACAGATCCAGGCAAGATGGCTGAGAACATCCTAAATTAATGAAAAGCAACAATCCTCAAGGCATTCCATGAACTCTGGGTAGAATGAAGAAATCCTTACTTTGGCCTGCAATAATAAAATTCCTGAGATAGAGAGAGAAAAATTTTAAAGAGTGCCACAGTAAAAATAAAATTGCTTTCAAGAAGCATTGAGGGCCAGTACCCGTCTCTCAAGAGACACCAGTGGAAAGATTGATGCCAATGGATGATTTCACCAAATGGATGCCTTAATTAGGGAAGGGAAGGATAGAGATGATGTAGGGAGACTTCAAGACCACCGGCCATGGTTTACTCCTGGACCTGTCCCTGACTCTGTGAACATGCTTGAGTTATATACTGATGTTTTCTGCATTCTGGTAATCACTCACATAAATTTAAAGACTGTGTCATAGAAATAATTACAATTACTCAATAACCCTGCTGCCTTAGCTTTAGGTGAAAGCAAACTTGATTGTGTTGTAAAATCTTCGCTATTCAAGGGAAAGGCTTGAGAAAAAGGAGTTTTATGGGCCCCCATTTACACCCAAAGATAGCTAATCTATCTTCACTTTTTGTGATATTTGCTGTAATTTTTTTTAAAAAAGTGTTAAGTGAGAGAAATGAAGAAATGTCACCATGTGACAGAGCTTGGGTGGAGGAGTTTTTTAATTGGGGGAAAGTGAATGGGAAGGAGGTGGGGAGAGAGGAGATGGGCCTCAGGAATGACAGAAAAGAAGGGGAGGGAGAAACAGGCAGAGAAGCACACAGAGAGACAGAGATAAGAGAGAGAAAGATGGGAGGTGGGCAGGGCCCTTTTAAAATGGAACATAGTGAATGTGTACAGGTGGTGCTCTTAGTGGCTGCAGCTGAGGATGTATCCTGTCAGTACCCCAAGAGCAGGCCAGTACAGATGCCTGAATGCTAACAATCCTAAGAAATCCTAAATGTAATAAATAAATAAATAAATAAATAAATAAATAAATAAATAAATAAGTAAATATGCTAATCACATGTGTTAAATGCTTAGTTGAGGTGTTTGAAAGCCAGTTTTCGTAATTGTCTACTGCCATTGGTATTTGTGTTATTTGTTAAAACGTAATAAAGAAAAATATAATAAAAAGTCTGTTCAGTTTATATGCAGAGTAAAGCATTGCTTATTGTACTGTTTCAGATAACTTACTTATAATAAACCTTCTCTGCTTCCAAAATGATAGGAATGAAAACAAAATGCTACTCTTCCACACAATAGTGCCAGGCCTTATCTATGCTACTTGTCACACTCTCCAGGGCAGCCATTAAATCCAGAGGAGAGGCTAATTGCACATAGTAAGAGTTTTAATTGATGAGTACCTGACCATCACTGTCATTTGCACCTTCCAGAAGTATCCCAGATGGCAGGGTTATAGAGTAGCATAGCTGAGAAGAGTGGGACTAATTGGAGCAATTAATTAAAAGAGCACAATTAGCTTCCATGGCAGGGAATTTTTAAAGCCTTCTTTCATTGCTTGAGGCCTGTGAGGGTTTTGTTGAGTCTACTACACTCAGGTTGTCTGCACTGAAAATTAACAAGGAGAGACTAGGAAAGGGGCACTGGGCTCACTGGCAACCAGGTAATGGGACTTGGCCATTTTCCTTCTGGTAAATCAAGAGCAGAACAAAGACCCAGGGCCTAAATGGGAATACTAGATGAGGGTCCACATAACAGCTGGTAAAACTGAGAACCTGGACTCACTTGCCTATTCCTCTATCTATGAAGAAGAGAAGTATATTTCATCTGTTTGCCACAATTCGGAAAAAGGATAAATCAATCATTAGCACACTGGCATGGAAGAATGCTGCCCTTCACCGTGAGCCTCACTGCTGTCCAGCCAACATATGGGGGATTTAAAGATTTCATAGATGGTTTTCAGAATTAACCCTGATTTCCTTCTCTTTTGTGACTCCACCTCTGAATGACACTAAGGAATCAAGAACCTCTAGAAAGAGTCAGCAAAGGACCATTTTCTCCACCCCTCCCGGTTCAGCAGCCTGAGCCACTTCTCACATACCACCTCTCCCAGAGCCTCCCAAGAAGCCTACCATACAGGGGCAACCACACAGATCCCTTCTATAGGAAAAGTCAAGGTGTCATGCTAATGCTTCCTCTGAGTCCCCTGCCACGAGGGAAGACAAAAGAAAACCAGAGGGCTGGACTGTCTGACCCCCTCAGACAGCTTTCTTGGGAAAAAGGCAACTGGTTAAGCCTGTGTTCATTGTAAAGGATCCACTATTTTGTAACCGTGTCCTGTACAGTCCGCTAAGAAACATTCTACGTGTTCTTGATTTTCCCTACCTTGATTAATCTCTGCCCCAATCAGATTGAGCGAGAATCATAGGCTTTTTAAAGAAGACACTGATGAACCCATAATATGAGTTAGCTTCAGAGGAAGTTCCTTTCCACAGAGGCTTTCAAAGCCCAGAACACATGACATCTGAAAATGAGGAACTCGTGGATTCTTGGGTGCAACTAGATCTTTGCTTTAGCATTTAAGTGCAAGGTAAAAATTGCCATTTCACATTGTTTTCATACTAATTCCATAGACTTAAGATGCTTTGGAGTAGCCAGAAGGTGATGTCACACACCTTTAACCCCAATAGTAAGGAGACAGAGGCAGGTGGATCTCTGAGCCTGAACTATAGGATGAGTTCCAGGACAGTCAGGGACAGAGAAACCCTGTCTCAAAAACACAACCCATAAAAAAAGGAAAAAAAAAACAGAATAGAACAAAACAAAAGGATGCTTTAAAGTTATATGTAGCAGCAACATACTAGCCAGTTCTGTCGAAAGGAAACCAGTGAGTGTTCAGAAAATAATACAAAACTCATTTTAAAATCTCTTAGCTAAAAATGTGAAATAGGCAAACTTGTGGTTGTTACAGAGGGAGGGAGATAAATTGACCTTTTGTTTTCCAGCTTGATTAAACACTTAGCTGTGAGAGCAATGACTGAGCATCTGATGTGTTTCCCCTTAACCTCAAGGGATTTGCATTTTCTTGGCTACCCCCAGCTGCACACACATAAATCATAACTGCTTGTGTTCAGTAAATATGTACATCACATAACCAATCAAAAATTTATGACGCTTCAGTGACTGCTGCAAAATGCCAAAAGGTTTTAATTGCTTTGTATACCCAAGGCTTCAAGCTCACTCTATCAAAACCAATTAAGACAGTGGCCAAAACATTTGTAAGCACAGAATAAATATGTGTAAGTTCAATTACATCCATTACCAAAGCCATATCAATGATTAAGGGTGAGAGAAAATGTGTCAAAATTGAAATAATATAATCTACTTAGATGGCAAGAGGTACTGATAGCCCGTCTTAGACATCACATGCACATCTTACCAGGCTTGTAAAGGATACAAGTCTATAAGAAACTGATATTTGCAAATAATTTCTATTATGTGTGTTGGAGAGTTCCCCAATTCAAATCTAAAAGCTTGTAGAAGTTGGTACAGAAAGCTGTCTCCATTTGTTCCCGTTGAATTAAAACTGTAAATAGCTTTAGTCTGAAGCATGCTCACATCCCAGTCTAAGACAGAAATATAACCAAAGATAGGTAGCAAGAAGTGATGGCTTTCCCCAGTTCTCAGTGCAAGTCCTGCAGGGGTCTGATTGCTGCCACAGGGAGAAGAGTAGAGGAAGGGGATGGGGCTTTCTATGCCAGGCCTTACACGACAGCAATAGAGGCAGCAAACACATTCAATGGCTGCCTCCACTGCTGACCATTATGTAGGTAAGTCAGCGATACTTTCAGTCATAACTAAGATCAATAGTATCTAACACTGACTAGGAGTGAGTTTTCCTCGTGAAAGAATATGGGCAATAGTCAGTGGACACTCTAGTCTCCATAACTCTCCCCATCTTTGTCTCTGGTTTGTTAGCGCGTGCTTACAAGATGAGAACCACAGTGCAAGCATCCCAGCCCGAACCCAAGGCTAGAAGGGAAGAGGACCCACTGTGGCAGAAATAACCTTTTCCTCCAAGCTCTCTGCAGCATTTGGCTTACAGATAGATTAGAAGAACTGCGTCGTGTGGCCACTGTGGGCTGTAAGAGAATCTGGGAAAACGAATCTAAGAAACAGCTGTACTGTTCTTGCAGAAGGCAAGATGAGGAACAAAATGGAGAACAGCGCAACAATGAGGAAATGGAAGTCCATAAATAGCTGACCTGAGACTTTGAGGTAAAATTATTTAAAAAGGAAATATTGTTTTTTCTTTTATAAATAAATGGGAATATTTCAAGAAGGAGCAGAGCATGAAGCAGGAGTGAAGGCATATCTGTAATCCAGCTCTGGGGAGGCAGAGACAAGACAGTTAGAGCAAAGGGCCAGCCTGGGCTGCATATTAGACCTTGTCTTACAAATCAAACTCAAAGGCTGTACTTTGGAGGAAAAGACAATCTGGGGCTGGGAAAAATGGCTCAGAATTAAGAACACTTGCTGTTTTTGCAGAGGACCCAAGTACAGTTCACAGCACACATATTGGGCACCCACGACTGCCTATAGCTCCAACTCTTCAGGCTCAGAGGGAACTTGTGTACACAGGCACACACCCATACAGAGATACACACAACACATACACACAAAAGAAAAAAAAACACCCATACAGAGATACACACAACACATACACATAAAAGAAAAAAAACACCCATACAGAGATACACACAACAAATACACATAAAAGAAAAAAAATTGACCTTTTTAAAAAGCTTGTTGTATTCAGTTTAATTGAACATATAATACTTTCTCCCTTTTACTATTTTAAACAAAGCATTTATCATTCCTTATCTTCATTAAATATGTGCTATGTGTCTTTAAACGTCTAGCATTGTTTTGCATGCTTTAATTTCTCATCGGTGTTCTCGTGTGGCGACGATCCCTTTGCAGTTTACTTGTTTTGCCTTGAGCTCACGTTGCTCACAATGTTCCCCTCTCTTCCCAACCTCCCACAGACCTGAGGATCAAATCCAGGGCACGTACACACTTGTAAATTCACACCACTGAGTTACACCCCCCAGTTCTGAGCTTATGTTTTTTAAATACATTTCTTATTTGGGGATAACTTTACATTTTATTTGAGGATTCATACGTAAGTACACTGGATTTACAGCCTTTCTCGCCCACATCTGCCCCCTCCAGCTGGGGATATTTTTAGATTCACAGAAAAGCTGCAAAGGGTAAAGTGTGTATGTTTCTACATACCGGCACTCACTTCTTCCTGCTAATGCACTCAGTGGTAGAATGCTTGCCCACCATGCCCAAGGTTTAGGGTTCAATCCCCAATGCTTCAGAACAAACAAGCAAACAAAGAAAGCCTCAAAAAAATAAACATATAATCTGGGATACCATGTTTTATTTCCCCAGTTGTGGTTTTAAGATTTGTGATATAACTCACTCCAATGAGTTATAATTCCATTCTTTAACTAGACAGCAATGAATTGATTACCCTATTGTAGTTGTTTAGGTTGTACCTTTGTTTTGTGTTCTAATACTGTCAGGAAACAGAGAGCGCCTATTTATATTTCATGGTAAAGTTAAGCTTGAATCTCCCAAATTGGGCTGTGACTTTCTTTCCTACTCCCTATCCCTCTTAGCCCCCATACTTGTGATTAACTTTTCTAGCTTTCTCCAGGTTTTCATGTTTCCAAGCCTTGCCTGTTGTTGCCATCCTTCTCAACCCATCCCTAGCCCTAACAAAGATGTGGAAAGTTGTGTGATTTAAGGAAAGAATGGGGTTCATACAGAAAGCATGGACTTAGGATGTGTATCTTCTTGTTCACATAGGAAGCATTGCTATTCATCTTTCCTATACCAACACTGGGTAAGTACCCAAAGGTTTGTGCTTAGCTTCTGTTCCTCATCCCCGGTGGTGATCTCCTTTATTCCAATGGCTTATAAACTAAAATCCACAACTGCAGCCCAGGCTTTTCTCATTATACTTTTGACCCATCTAACTGCTTCATAGAATCCTCACTTGGATGCCCCATAGAATGCCTTAGAGATGAATTCATCATTTGTCCACAGTGCCTCTCTTCTGGTTTTCCCTTCTTAGAGAAAAGCATCCGTCCATCACTGCCCAGGGATGCAGAGAGATGCTTCTTTTTCCCAGTATCAACCAGAGGAAGCACCAACTTCTGTCCATGCTGCTGCCTTAGAGGTTCCACACTGGCCAAAGGCATTCATTCACTAAGCTTGCGTTTATTCAGTACTTTTTCTGTATTCTAACCTGCCCTGGCTTCCATATTAATAGTTGTTTTGTTGTTTGTTGGGTGGGATGAGGTATACAGTCTTGCAATGTGGCTCATCATGGACCCCCACACTCAGCATCTTGCCTCTGTGCACCCCCCGCCTAAACTCTAATTACAGGTGTGCATCTAATTACCATGCCCAACTCCGCAAGTGTATCTAACTTCATTATTCATTTCTTGCCTGCCTGTTTATGATGGAAATCCAACTGTGTCCTGTCTTAGCTACCCTTGTATCTCTAGCTCCAAAACAAAACCTAACTGCCTTGGCCCGAGGGGTCAGTCAGCGGGAGCCCTGGGAGAGGGAGTGGGAATGAAGGGGCAAGAGACTCGAGAGATGGAGACAAGACAGTATTCTGATCAAGTCTCGATTTATTAGACAGATCAATACAGGTTAAGTAGGGTGAAAGGGGCTCTCTTGACAAAGACATGGACATATGCTTTACAAGAAAATAGGCAGATGTAAAGAAACAGAAACTTAACTGAGTGTTAGTTCCTAAAATAGTAATGGAAGGCATAAGATGGCATTATTATGCTATCTTCATTCAGGGTCCTCTACACCTAACCAAACACAAGGGTTGGTGATGAGCTAGCTCAGTGGTAAATCACTTACACCATGGTAAGTTTTTTTAAAGGGGTAAGGGAGAACAGAGTGTTATACATCAGCTTACACTGACATCCTGGGTGAACGGGCTTCCCTGGACTAACTCCATCAGAAGCATGAAACAGAAACATTAGGTGCTCACTAATCAGAAAACAACTTGTATGCTATTTTTAGCCTTCTTTACTATTGTCTATCAAACAACATCTAAGATACCATACAACCATACAGAAGAGACCCTTGCATTTAATAATACATGTTCCAGTGCTAAAATATGAAATGCTGGACAGTCAGTCAAATTGAACAGTGATTAAAAAAAGATGAGACAAGATGAAATTTACCATTTATGAAGAGCTTCAAGCAGAAAGTTTAGAGGTGACATGAGGAAAGCTCCTCTAACCCTAGTCTAGGTACCAATTGGTGAGATGGAAAGAATGCTGTTTAGAGGCAGGATGCTCTAATTTTCTCCATATCTGAGGGTTCCAGATGCATGAGAGGGATTCAATTAACTTTAGATGGGGCTATTTGGGGAAAATTCTTTACAAGTATATACAGACTTGAGGAGTCATTAGTCTCTAAGTGATATCATGTAACAAGTCTTTACACAGAATTTGAATGGTATTAGGTATTGTATATAGAGATGATGTATGTTATATGCCAACACTATACTTAAAGGGTTTGAGCATCAGACTCTAGTTCCCAAAATGTGTCCCAGAACCAATGCTTCATAACAGCCAAGGTACAACTGTATGTGAAAGTGGAACGCCAAAATATTTTGGCTAGGATTCTAACTTCATAGTATGCTTTTCAAGCTAATAAAATAACCAATATACAATGAATGCTTAAATTCTAATTTGCCTTGCAACCATAAGGGCTTTAGAAGAGAGCATTTTTATTTATTCAATTAACTGAGTGGTTCTACTTAGCCACCAGGGAAATGCAAATTAAAATCTCATTGAGATTCCTTCTCACCCTAGTCAGAATGGCAGCCATTGAGAAAACAAACAACCTCAACTGGTGGCCAGGAGGAGGAGAACAGCCATGACAGAAATAAGTATGGGAAGGAGTCCTCACAGAAGAAAGAAAGAAAGAAAGAAAGAAAGAAAGAAAGAAAGAAAGAAAGAAAGACAACTAAAAATAGAACTAATTTTAAATTTATCGTTTAATTCATTATTTACTTATTTTGAGATAGAGTCTCACTATGTAGCTCTGACTGGTCTGGAACTTTCAACATAGCCTAGGTTGGCCTCTGACTTACTCTGTCTTCATGCCTCTGTCTCCAGGCATGTGCCACTAGGCCTGGCTAACACTGCCATCTTAACCAGCTAATCTCATTTGAATGCTTTCAGAGTAACTATTACCTTGGCTCCCCTACTTTTCTCAGAAATTCCAACTTAATTGGTTTAGGACAAAGGTCAGCCATAGGCACATTTGGTGCTCTGTGTTGATTCTAATATAAGCCAAAGCTGAGAAACACCCCAGGAAGAAAGCCACCCACAGTGTTAACTGAAGATGTAGTAGGGCACCCAGAAATCCTGATACATGAAGTTTAGGACCATCTGTTTAAACATATTTGGCAATATGTCAGATGTCTAAGTAAATTGACCCCCTTTCTAAGACTCTCTTAAAGAAGTAGACCAAAAAAATCAAAAATTAATATACTGAAATATTGGCAGCAACATCATTAGTTTTTAAAAAATCAAAGAATATCATTAGTCTGACACATTTACATTGAGGAATGTTCAATGGAAAGTTCAAAATGGAGATGGCACTGATGATATTTAAACCAAAGTAGGCCATAAGAATACCTACTACAGTTGGAGTCACATGATGTAAGAAATGCATGCCTATGAGAAAATCGAAAAGTCCATTAATGAGTGGGAGTCGCAGGCTCAGGGTAGAATTACCCTGTGATCACCCCCTTTATATCTTCCTGTATTTTTATTTTATGCGCATTGGTGTTTGGCTGCATGTGTATCTGTGTCAGATCCCCTGGTACTGGAGTTACAGACAGTTGGGAGCTGCCATTTGGGAACTGGCAATTGAACCCAGGTCCTTTGGAAGAACATCCAGTGTTCTTAACCACTGAGCCATCTCTCCAGCCCCCAGAAACTTTTCTTAATATGTTAAATATATCAAGTAATCCATGGTATAAGAACAATATAGGCAGTCACCCATAGACATTTGTAGAAACATTGTCCCATCCTGAGTACTCTCTCTTATTTCTCTTTATCTTCAGGACATTCCCCTACGAAAGAGAGCCACTCTGATGTCTCAATGTCCTATAGTATTTTTTATTTATAGTTGCATGTACAATATTGACTTTTATTTCATGGCAGTTCATGGCTCACCCAAGCATATTGCAACATTGCTCTCCAATTTTATATTCCCCAGGGAAACTGTCTTAATGTCATGATTATTGAGTTAATTGTTGCTTTGATGATTAGGGGTAATGTTTTTTCAGAAAATGCACAGTGGTTCTGGTGGGTATGGACAGGAGTACAAGCTGAGTTACTACACTAAAGATGGAAGAGGAGAGCTCTATTTTCACACTGGCTGGAAGTTAGGCTGCTGGCATTGCAGGGTGACCATCCTCCCACTGTGGTCACTTATCAGCTGTGGGTAAGGAAAAGGGCTCTTGCTCAACAGTTTCAGAGAGGCAGTCTTGAGACTTTATTGTTCAAGTCATGAGGGTTTTGCCTACCAGCAAGAAAGGTAGAGTAGTTATCATGGAACTCTCACTCAGAAGAATACTGCAACTTATGTAGATTACATTCAACCCAATTAGTGAGAAAAGCCAAACCATGAGCCAGTGTGATTAGAGAGTCCACATTTGTTAAGGACAAAGACTATGCACTATATAGAGAGACTGTATCTTAAATAGGCCTCAGAGGGATTGCATGGATATTAGCTCAGGAAAACCTATAAAACAAGCTGCTGGTCTCTGATACTTCCCCCCACCCCAGCTCAACACACTGGCATTGTCTCAGCACCAAACCCAGATCAGACCTTGGCTTTCAAATATCAACTAATTTTTGATAACTCTACTACTACCTCTTACTGACTCTAATGCCATTCAAGGGTTGCTTTGAGGTAACACTCCACATAATGATGTGCTCACATTTTGGAGAGAGAAGTGAGGTAGATATACAGACTCCAGAACAAAGAAACTTCTTGTGTCTGGTTGAACCAGCAGCATCCCTCCTTACAGGATCCCTCCTCTCTATCAGCACTTTACTCTGATCTCGTCACAACTCTGCCAGCAACCCAGAAATTCAGCAATGTTTAAAAAATGGCTCTTTTTATTTTCTTTTACTTGTTTATTTGAAAGGTCTCTAGCTGTCCTGGAACTCCCTATGTAAACCTGAATGACATGCCTTGAATTGACAGAGATCTGCCTGCCTCTGACTCCCGATTAAAGAACATCCTAATATTTTGATTTTGGAGACATTGTTAGCAATCATTGTATAATAACTAACAGCCACTTTGACACTCTTTTTTGTGTGTTTGCTTTGGAGTTAGCTAAACACTTTAAATGAACTTGGATGTACCATCACTACCACCACCACCATCATTAAATCAGAAACACAGACACCTCAAAATTGGGAAAGGTTTTGCCTCATACTAGAATAGGTGGAGCCAAGACCGGCCCCATGTAGCTCCAGGAGAGGCTAAGCTCTGAATCACTGTCAAAGGAAGAGGCAGGCAGAAGGACCGCAACTGTAGTTGGTTATACCTGTGTGCAAAGTCTACACTCTCTTTTATGCTAATCACGTGTTATACCTTTCCTACGTGCATCTCAAAAACCTCAGTAGGTATGTTTAATCACTCTCAGAACCCCATATTTCACATGACAACACTGATATTCAAAGGGGTTTGATGAATGACCAAAGGTCCCCAGACTGGTAAATTGTAGAGTCAACAAAGAACCGACATAGCCAGATGCCCCAGTGGCATTTGACCCACTATTTCTGACTTACTGAGAAGTCTGGCTGGAAGTGAACAGGTGAGAGAGTCTTCTAAAGTTGTAACTTAACCTTGAGAAAAGAAGGCTCCACAGCACAGAGAGAAAATGGATCAATTACTCTTTCTCACGAACCACAAGTTAATCACTGGGGGACATAAGACCAAGAAAGCTAAAAATGGAATATGCAAAAATAGAGTCGTTCTTTGGGAGCATTGTCTTTTTATAGAAGCTGAGACCCTCCCCACTGACAGCAGACACAAAGTGGAGCATGAGTCCTGACTTTCAGGTGTCTGTTGGAGCCATGACTCACCAGTTTATTTCCCTGCTTATTTGATGAAAGTGAGAAGGGCTGAAGACAATTTTGGCAGGCTCTATACAAGGTGGATCAATATTTTCCATTTCTCCATTTATGGAGCCCTACAATTCACTAGCTGCAAGAACAAGTTGACCAGGTGAGAAAGTCCAGCAGACCCATAAGTCAAGGCAAAGAGAGAGAAAGGAATGATGGAAGGAAGCTGAAGAGTTGGAGGGAACAAAGCAAGAAGATGCTCACAAAGGAGTCCGCTAACTACTACTGTGCATGTGTTCTAGTGCAGATAGATGATGGGCCCATGAGAAGGTCCCCTCACATACTCAGGGATAGCCCAGCACCCATCTTGCACTCTGTTTCATAGTCAAGAACACCTAAAACCATAGAAAGCAGGTGCTTCAAGCAATCCCAAGAGAGAACTTAGAATCTGCTGCAGTCATTGGCATCATTCCTTCTAAGACCTGTCTTAGTAGACAACTGGTCAGTCATTGGAGTTGAGGTTGACATCTCAGGCTTCAGGCTCTCTGTCCCTTTTAGTGCTTTGCCTCTGGGGTCTGCATTTATTCCCAGAGAGGTGAAAGACAGCAAATAAAGGAGCAGGGATTTGCAAAGCTGATCAAATATTAGCCAGGTGAGTAGAAGCCTCTACCTTGGCCCAAGCTTGCCCTGGTGGATTAGGATGAGAACTCTCTATCAGAAGTCACTGTTTAGGCTCCTCAATTAGACAAGAAGAGACAGGATTGGTATAAACTTAAGAACATGACATCCAAGCCATGACATGGTCAGGGAATTAGGAAACACCCACAAGACCAATGACCCTATTATAGATATTAAAATCTGTGGAAAGCATCGAAAGTAAAGATGTCAAAACAAGCAAACAAACAAACAAATGACACCTGGACCATTGCAGATCCAAGCCAGCTTGTTTGGGAAATAAAGGGGAATTAGGAATGGTCACCAGAAATCTAGCTGTTCATTCTGAGGAGTTCTTAGAGACAGAACCCCAGCAGGAAACACACATTCAGGCTTCAAAGGCTCTGCCTGCATCACCCAAGTCTCCTAAATATGATTCTTCCTCACCAGTTTACCAATAGGCAGCCAGTCTACTTATTTTCCACCCTATTTCCACCCGAAGCATTTATTACATTTATTTCTGGACCACCTAGCACACTGTTGAATAACCCTTACCTAAAATGCTTGGGACAAAAACTTGCAGGTTCCAGAGCATCATAGGTGAGAGGTGCTCAAAGTATCTCTTGATTTAATGTTGCAGAGCAAGAAGACATCCTTCCGTGAAGCAGGTGCCAGCATATCTGTGCAAACAAACAAGAGATAGGGCCTGGGGTGGGGTTGCTGGATTGTGTAGCTTGCTAAGAGCCTTGATAGGAGGTCACCTTCAGGAAGAAGAGGAAGAGAGTGCAATCCAAGTATCCAAGCAGTTCCAGGGATGGAAAGATGTCACTGAAGGGAAAAACACCCACCCTCCAAGTCTGACAACTTGAGCTTAATTCCAAACTTCCGAGAGTTGACCTCTGAACACATGGTGTGGTACTCAAGCACTACATGGATGAACTCCTGCATGGGTGCATGAATGTGTATGTGTGTGTGTGTGTGTGTGTGTGTGTGTGTGTGTGTGTGTGTGTGTACACGTGCATGTGTACAGCAACACACACAGAGTAATAATCAAATAAAAATAATTTTTTGAAGTTTTGATTTTATTTATAGCACTTTATGAAAAAAAGTAAAATGAGTTTGAAACGTTAATTATAAATGCTATATTCATTTGCTCTAATTTTTTAATGTATGAAAATAAAAGGAAGATGAGACCCTCCAAAATGGTGGGTAAAGGAGAATGGAAAAGACACAGTAGGGTTGAAGGGACTAGCTCCTGTTTTGGCAGCCATAACAGCCTAACACGTGCTTGCCTGAACTTGCCTTGGTCACTAGGAGGTCAGATGCCTGCCTCACGGCAAGGAACCAATCAGAAGTTAGCTGGTGGTGCTATGCTTTATGGCTCTGGGTGTGCTTTACGGACAAGTGCACAACAATGATGTGCAGAGCATAGCAACCACCCTGGGAGGGCCTATGGGCCATAACAACCAGTTGACCAATCAACACAGGCCAAGTCCTCCAAGCCTGGAGGCACACCAATCCTGAGCCTGTGCGTACCTCTAGACACTCCCCTTATGCTGTTCTATAAGATCTTTGTCCCAGGGTTTCTCGGGGTCTTTTCTCCAGCCATCCACCATGGTGGGTGGATGAAAGGCCCGAGCTAATGGGGTTAGCTCATTAAACAATAAAGCCTCTTGCGATTTGCATCAAGTCCTCACCTCTGCCTGGTGATTGGGGTCGCTGCATTCCCCCAGGGTTTCACCCCATAGGGGGTCTTTCAGGGTCAGCAAAGGGCATTGAGTATCCTTCTCTAGCACTCTCTGCCTATTCCCTTGAGGCAGGGTCTCTCTTGGGACACAGGTTTTCTCAGTTAAGGCAGAAAGCAGTAAGTCCCAGGGACCCTCCCATCTCCACCCACCTTGGATCTGGAGCTATAGCTCAGCATTGGGTCCCTAGATTATTGATTTTGTAACAAGTGCTCCTAATTGTAGAGACAGACCCCAAGATAAAGGTTCTAAAAACCACAAATAGAAAAAGAGAAAAATTTTCAATCTAGGAAAAGACCCAGAGACACTCATAGGAATGGTGCCACCAGAACTCCAAAGGGTCAGAGTCAACTAATAAATTCCAGGGCTTTCACCACCATCTGAATGTCCCATCAGATGCTCTAAACGGACTCACATCAGCCAGCACACAAGTGTTTCTCCAAATTTAAAATTTAAAGCTTTTGTGCACAGAGAATTTAATTCACAACCAAATTCTGAATCAATTTGCCAGGAAATGGACAGCTTGTTCTGTACAATGGGGTATATTTACATTTCTGAAACCCCAGTGAGGGCTCTGAAGAAGCTGAACACCTGGTGCTCACCCACCTGCTATGTTTGACACACAAAATCCCCTTCCATTTGAAAAGAAAAGAGAGCTGTGCTTTATACTTCCATTGGACATTTACCATCACATATTTAAGTATCTAGTAGTAAAACTAACAAGTTCTGAGGTTCGCAGTGTTGGCTAGAGAGAGAAAAACATTCCAAACGTACATTGATTGTTTCCTTCCATTAACTGAAAGCGAGATGATGGAAGAGGCCCTGTCACTACAGGCAGAAGCTACCCTCTCATTAATCCCAGCTGCTTAATTCAAACAACCAAAAGCTCCTAATTTCATCATGTCCTTTCAGATACCCACATCCATTCATTGGGAAAGGAAGACTTTTAAATGGTTAAACGTCATGTTGGTTGAATTACTTCTGAGGAAACAGTCCTCATAGCAAAGTGATTATCTGAAGCAAGTTAGTGACAGGTTCCCTCTCCCCCTAATTTTTAAGGTTCTCGTGTATTAAGATGCTGATTCCTGCAAGCCTCATCATCTGGCCAGTGAAAAACTGCCAGAATTTAAGAAAATACAACCCCACCTCTTCCTGGGACAGAAGTAACACAGGGAATCAAGAGGGGAAATGACCTATTTCAAAGCACTGTAATGAAGCCATCTGCTATGAAAGATCATAGCAGAGGCAACAAAACCTAGAGGTCATTCAAGACACGCTTTCATGGCTGAGGCCATAACTCAGCAGAGTGCTTGCTTGCCTTGTGTGCAGAAGATTCTGGGTTCAATGCCAGCATGCACATATGCACACACACACACACTAATAATTCTGGTATCTGGGGCTGAAGAGGTGGCCCAATATCCATGTCAGGTGGGTCACAGTTGTCTGTAACTTAAGTTCCAGGGGACCCAATGTCCTCTTCTGGATTCCACAGTCATGTATGTGGTATACATACATACACGGGTCCAAGCTCAAACATGTAAAATATAAAAATAAAGTGAGCTTTTTTTTTAAAAAAAGGCATGCTTTCAATAAATGTGTTGTTATATTAAGGAATCAGAAATTCTTGATAGAAAAAGGGAACAAAGCAAGGATCAGTTTATTGGCCATTTACATGGAAGAAGTAGTGCAAAAGTGAATCTCTTCTGCAATTATGTTTTCCCCTTCCCTTCCAAAGGAAGGGCTAAGAGAAGTTCTTGACCATGACAAAAGTGGCTTCTAAAAAAAAACCTGCTTTGAAAAGGGAAAAAGTCTTACAAAGTCACATCACCTATTATCACTGCCGGTGGCTGCTCTAATTCTCCCTTGGATGAAAGGGCAGGTCTTATACACACTTAGTCTTTTCAAAATTCTCTCAGGAGGCACGCTTGTTCTGTCTCGAGTCACACATAATTGAGTCCTCAGACCCCAAGGCTCCTCAACTCTCCATTGGTGTAAATTCCTGCAGACACTTTCCCTTCTGGTTCGGTTTTGCCTCAATCTCCCCATATTCTGGTCTCACCTCCCACCATTCCCCCCATCCCTGTACTGATTCTACTCTCATGAAGCAGCCTCTTTGCCTAATTTCCTAAGGCATCACTTACTTGTGGCATGTGGCATATGACATACTTTATGGAAGGTCTGAAGCACAGTGAAGATTATATCATAGCACCCTGCACACTCTGGTAATATAAAATGTAATAACCTATTTTATGCTGCTTAGTTAAGTGAAAAATGGAATGAATTTGTATGCACACCCTGATGGTGTTAACATTACCCATGAGAAGGTTTTTTTTTAAAAGATAGAAATATGCAAAAATGTGACAAGCAGTTAAGGTAATAAAATCACTATTAATTTTTTCTTCCCCTCCTTCGAATTTTTTGCCTGTTCTTTGAGGTGCTTGCTCCTTCTCATGTGGAGGCAAGGTGGCCTTTCTTCTGCCTAGCACTCTGCACTCCCTTTTTCTATGGGTAAGAGAATGCTGTCTTTGCCTAGCTAAGGGAACTAGTCTGGAGCCTATGGCTTTGCACTTGGACACCTGCTAAGCAGAACTGTGCCCTTGAGGTTCATCAGAGGTGACCTCTAGCTCAGTGAAGCTTCATGCTTCTCATGCATTCAGTGACAATAAATGATGAGAATGGATGACTGCCTGGGACTTATTTCTTTTCCTTGGTGGAGCCAGACTTTGGCACGAGACCAATCAAGGCCATTATACAAAGGTCCTGTACAATCTGATGGCAGCCAGCCGGCCTGGGGGAACTGTATCATCAGAGCTCCAAACACCCTTTGTACAAATAGCTAAGAAAACTCACTTCTGTTGTGTGTATGAAGGAGGTTGGAGCTGTTTCTGAGAAACTTCACTTTTTTTTTCTTTTCAAGCAGGTAACCAGCAAATGAGATTCTTTTACTTTTAGTTCTGGTCACTAGGACACTCAAGGACAAATTTTTATACCACAGGAATGGATTTTCTAAAGCTAACTTCACCTTATTGCTTTCACCTTTTCTCTTTAGTCCACACTTATGCTGTTTTTTTGAGAGAGAGAGAGAGAGAGAGAGAGAGAGAGAGAGAGAGAGAGAGAGAGTCTCATATAAACTAAGATAGCGCTCAGGCTGGCACCAAATACTTGGTCTTTCTGCTTCAGTCTCCCAAGTCCTTGGATTATAGATGTGTACACTTAGCTATATTGTATGCATTTAAAAACACGCCTTAAAGTCTTTATAAAATAATTTAAGTGTCCTTCTGGGTTTTCTTGTTAACTGTATACAACTTAGAGTCACCGGGGAATAGAGAACCTCAACTGAAGAATTTTCCCAATCAGGCTGGCCTGTGGCTACGTTGGTGAGGAATTGTCTGGATTAATAATTGATGTGCCAGACTCCATCCCACTGTGGATATCACCATGCCTAGGAAGGTGAAGCTAGGCTACATAAGAACAGCAGAGAACAATCCAGTAAAGCAACATTCTTTCATGGCTCTCATCTCCAGTCTCCTGCCTTGAGTTCCTGGCTTGGTTTCCCTCATGGATGGATTATGACCTAAAGTTTAAGGCAAATCATCCCTTTCCTTTCTAAGTTGCTTTGGTCAGGTGTTTATCACAGCAACAGAATGAAACCAGGGCAGCAGTTACAAGAGAAAGTTACAAAGAAAGAGAAAAAAGAAAATAACGGAAAATTGCCCACGGGAATGACGGCCTCCTGTGATCAGAACCTCCTCTCATTCTCTAGAACAGGCATGGCCCGCATCTTCCGTGGCAGAACAGCACTGATAAAAGAAAGGAGTGGTTGTCCCACCAGCAGTGTTTTCTCCAAGAGCCCTAGGCCACTTTCCATGATAAGGCCGATTTCTTTTCTAAGTTCTGAGCTGGCAAAATGCTTTCACTGAGCATATTCAAAGAGTTTTCCTCTGTGCTTTGTCCCAGGAACGTGCATGTGTGGAAGACTGCCTGGTCACTTGATTTGCATCAGCACAAGCACACACTAATAGTCATCAATGTTTTCAAGAGAAGGAATATCGTAGGTGAGTCATAAGAATTCCTCTTCCAAGTGCCTTCCTCAGCACACTGATAGATTCTAGGTCCGCTGAGCTGGGGGAACAAAGCATTAAATAACAAACTGGAGCTCCATGAAGGCCTTATGGACAGCCTCCATCTTGTAAAGCAAAGGATCTCAACCTGGAGGGTCATGACCCCTTTCGGTAGGGTGTCCAAGGACCTTTTCACAAGGGTTTCCCAAGACCTTTGGAAATCACAGATCTTACATTATGATTCATAGCAGTAGCAAAATTGCAGTTATGAAGTAGCAATGCATTAATTTTGTGGTTGGGGTCAGCACCACAAGAGGAACTGTATTAAAGGGTCACAGCATTAGGGAGGTTGAGAAGCACTGCTGTTGTGACTCAGAGGTTCTGTTGGAACTCAGAATGAAGCATTAAGAAGGAATCCTCTTGAAGCCAGGAGTGGCGGCATGTCAGTAATCCCGGCTCTCAGGAGACTCGGGATGGAGGAAATGGACTGAAGCCAGTCTGAGATGTACAGGGAGAGGCCACCCCAAACAAGAGCAACAGCAGCAACAATGGATGGACACTCCTAAGCATGATGAATAAGAGAGATGTTTACTTTCAGGCTTAGAACATTCCATACAATATGATCTAGAGTTATTTTGTTTTTCTCTTGCTAAATTATTGTTTATTGGGGATCCACTACTTGTGACAGAGTTAGTCTATGTAGCCTCTGTTTTGACTGACTTCCTTCAAACCAATAAGCTTCCTGAGTCAGGTGTAGTACACACTGCAATCCCAGAGGATCAGGAGTTCGAGGCCAGCCTTGGCTATATTTGTCTCAGTTTCAACAAACAGTAAACTAAATCAACAAGCTTCCAAAGTTGACTGCATTGTCATCAGTAACAGCAATTAAATGGAGCAGGTTCTTACCATGTGTCTGGGACTCTAAAAAGTTCTTTATTAAATTACTTGTGCCATGAAGCTGCAGTAGTCTGCATGTGTGCCTCCCTCCAAAATCCTCAGAGTCAAGCTCTGAGCTCATGGCAGCATGGTTTGGATTTGTTTTTGTTTTGTGTTTTGTGTTTTTTGTTTTTTGTCGCAGGACAAGACCTAGCACAATTGTTCACATGGGGCACAGACCATTCTAGTTTCTGTGACAGAAACTGTCAGGTATCTTTATAGTCCACATCACCCCCTCTGCCACGAAGATTTCTGTGTCCTGCCTTTGCAATTGGGGATTGAGATCTTGGTCCCTTTCTCTCAAGGAGAACTGCTCGATTCCTGTACAAATTTACTTACTCTTATTTTATAACCTTCTCTAGAATTCAGAAATCAGAATATCAATACACGATCACGGGAAAACCCTTACCAGATGTAGAGACAGGAATCATCTCTCCCAGTTGAATGAAAGTGAGGCCCAGAAGGAGTTAGGGACGTTTTTGAAAGGGCGTGGAGCTCATAAATGGCAAAGCCTGGATAAAAACCCAGATTTAGAGTCCAAATGGCAGCACAGGTCATACCACATAAAGGTGACGAACATCATAACATGAAAAATAAAAAACCCAGAGACAGATAATTGCGCTACAAACTTCAAGCTGAAGATCAGAAAAGCAAAGCAGCTGGCTACTAACTTCTTACCTCTACCTCAGGCTAAATGGGCTGATCCTGTCTCCACAAGTTCTCACCAAGCCTCAGACTGTAACTTCTCCTCAGCATGGCTAGAGAATGAATGCCTCTTACCCTTAATGTGGCCTGAGAATGAATGCAGGACACTGAAACCTTGCTCCTGTCTTGTAAACCTCCCTAATGCTGGGATTAACAGCGTGTGATTCCAGGTGCTGAGATCATCTTTGTGTGAGCTGTTTCTCTTTAGGACTGGATCAGCCTTGTGTAGATGTGGGTGGCCTTGGACTCACAGAGATCCATCTACCTCTTAACCCTTAGTCCTAGGATGAGAGGTGTGTACCATCACCTCCTAGATCCTGGCTGCTTGGATTAAAGGGGTGTGCCTGACTTCTATGGCTTGTGGCTGACTTTGCTTTCTGAATCCTCAGGCAAGCTCTAATAAATCATAAATAGTATAGCACTACAGAGCATAGAAGAGTTGGTGATTATTCTAGAGTCAAAAAAGCCCCTTTTACAAAAAAAACAACACTTTGGAAATTTATTCTTTCCCTCCTAAGCAAAATAACTAGGCTCACCCTCTGGACAAACACACAGTAATACTTATATGGCAGAAAACTTTTCTAATCAATATGGGCCCCAAATCTCTACAATACACACTCACAAACTCACAAAGGCACTCAAACTCCTGTTGCTAGCTCAATTATTACTGATTCCTGTCCAAGAGATGTAAATTTGTATGTTGATGCTACAAACTTCAATGTTGAATCACTAAACACCATGGGCTTATTAGGTCTTTCATTCCAGAACATCAACGTCTTGCAAAGTGGGAAAGCTAGACGCTCCAAGAGTGCAATTAACAAGCTTTTTCTTACTATGGAAGGGAAAACTAAGTTGCCAGTAGCTCTAGAACTTCATACTACAGATCAGGGGAGTTGGCTCAGTGGGCAAAGTGCCTGCTGTGTAAGCATGAGCACCCAAGTTTGGACACCAGCACTGTCACCAAAAGCTGTTCACGGTCATGTGCCTCTGTATTAGTGGGGCAGGGGAGACACAGGCAGACCCCTGCTTCTCCCTGGACAGCTGGTCTAATCAGTGAATTCCAAGTTACATGAGAGACCTAGTCTCAAATATGAACAGGTAGATGTAACTCTCACTGCCCCCTCATCAAAAAATGCTCATTTTTGCAACAGAAAGCTACTACAGGATCTACGGCTATTCCAAATGAAGATAATAAGCCACCTGGGGCATCCAGCCACAACTGGTGCTTCTACAATGTATCAATCTATGAAATCTATATATAAGGCTCAGAGAACATCAGGGAAAGTAGAGTAGAAAGGTTGGAAGTGCCAGAGAACAAGACGTGTCTTGCTAGATAATGCCTTCTAAACATAACAGGGATGCTAAACTCATGAAATCTCAACAATAGATCAGCCTAGACAAAATCTGAATAATGACATCACCAGTCAGCATGCCAACATGGATGGGGAAAATTCACAATGTCCCACCCTAGATAAAGAGCTATAGACATTCAATGTGAGAGTCAGTTTTCTCCAAGGACTAGAGTCCTTAGAGATTATCCAATCCCAAGTAGTCACTCTCAACACATGTAATAAGAGAAACTCTAAAGGGGCTTGGGCGTCGATCAGATATAGATAGATAGATAGATAGATAGATAGATAGATAGATAGATCAATAATGATTACCAAGGAGACCAAGAACTTGAGAGGGAATTGGGGGAGACATAGAAGGAATTGGAGGGAGGAGAGGGAAGGATAGAAGTGATGTAAATACAGGTTTTATATAGAAAATTCTCAAAATAATTAAAATTTAAATTAAAAACATAGAGAAGACTATGAAACAGGAAGAAAGAAAGAAAGAAAGAAAGAAAGAAAGAAAGAAAGAAAGAAAGAAAGAAAATGGATATTTCTGCTTCCTGACAGTCAGATCAGCTTCATGCTCCTGCTGTTATGCTGTCCTCACCATGACAGACTGTGTCTGCCCTGGAACTATAAGGCAAAGTCAACCCTTTCTCCCCTAAAAGAATAATAAGGTGAGGAATTATATAAGAGCTCACCCAACATCAACTTCTGGCCTCCACATGCATGTGCACACCACAGACATACAAAAGAAGTTGATATTGCTCTGATAAGGTCATGCTTCCTTCTCCCTCAGATGACACTGGGCACCGAAGCAATCTGTTCAAGAACCATCTCAGAATCCTTGGAGGCCATGCCAGATTCAGGTAGGATGGCTCTCCCGAGCATCTCTCAGGGTTCCTCTAGATATAACAACTCTGAGGGCACATGCAGATCTCAAGAAGAATGGCAATGGCTTCTGCGACATGGGAAAAATTCAGTGTTTGCTACCTCTACTGGGGTGTCTCCAGGAAGAAGGCATAGGATAGAAAAGGAACCTCCAATGTCAGCCATCAGAGTATACGCTTAAGATTGGTGCCTGATCCATGTTGTATCTATCAGTGAAGACACAGGATGCTATTCAGTAGTTATAGCACACAGTGAAATGTTAGCATTAACTTCTTTCCAAGAAACAACATTTGTTCAGACGTGGCTTGTACGGAGTCCAAGACTGTGCTGCAGTTGTGCAGAGAAACTGGCAAGACATGTGCTTTCATCACCCTGGGTATGGGTCTAGGTCTTTGGAGAGATTTAGGCAGCTAAGAAAAGTACAGTAAGTATAAATGAGATATAACTTATCCTCATTTGTCATTAAAGGACTTTTTAAAGTACAGGCTGGGGGCTGGAGAGATGATTCAGTGGTTAAGAGCACTTGGGGTTCTTCCAGAGTTCCTGAGTTCAATTCCCAGCAACCACATGATGGCTCACAACCATCTGTGATGAGATCTGGTGCCCTCTTCTGGCCTGCAGCGATTCATGCAGACAGAACACTGTAAACATACTAAATAAAGTACAGGCTGGGAACCTAGGGTGGGCCCTTAATAGTATGGGAATTCCATGAACTTAGGTGTCAGTGAGGAGGCCTGGGAAATCTATGGGGCCTCTTGTAGTGGATCAGTACTTATCCCTAGCGTAGGAATAGACTTTGGAAGCCCATCTCACATGGAGGGATACTCCCTGAGCCTAGACACAAGGGGAGAGGGCCTAGGCCTACCCCAAAAGTTATGATAGACTCTGAAGACTCCCTAAGGAAGGCCTCACCCTCCCTGGGGAGCAGAAACTGTATGGGATAGGTAGGGTTTTAGTGGGGGGCAGACAGGGGAGAAGGGGAGGGAGAGGGAACTGGGAGTGACATGTAAAATAATCTTGTTTCTAATTTAAATTTCAAAAATGGAGAAAATAAATAAATAAATCGAGCTGAAGAAAAATAGTACGGGAATATTAACAGAGTTGGAGAAAAAAGTTAAAAATAAAGAGTAGTGCTTTGTGATCCCGACATTACCAGATATAAGGACAAGTCCACAATGATAACAATGTCACTAACCCTTTTACCCACATGATGCTGGCCATCAGGAGCAAAGGTAAGTATGAGAAAACACAAGATGGTTTTGTGAGATTCTGCTCGGGAAGAGGGTGTAGGAACTCATCATGATAGATGGGAGGAGGCTCCAAGGGCCAATACAAAAGCATTAGCCAAGGCTTTGAAAGGAGAAACATGACCATTTCTCAGGAAGAATAATGTGTACAGCAAGAACAGGTGCGAAGATAAACTTGACAGTGCAATTCTAAATACATGGCCAGGAACACCACTTTCTTATTTAGTCCTAATAAAGCTAATACCCCCACTATAGCCTCATGAAGGTATATCTTTTCTTTTAATTGTTAGTATCGGGGAGAAAGACAGAGTCCTCCCCAAATCCAGTTAGCAACAAGAAAGTCATTGCCAAACAGCTGCTCAGTATACACAGGGTCAAGTCTAAATACAGAATGTTTTTATAGCTGACAGAGAGGTAGCTAGGCAGTACTGTTTCCTACCCAAGGTACCTTGGTAATGAAGAAATAAATACTCTGCTGGATCTCAAGAGTCTTGGGGAAGTAGGGACCAATGGAAGCTGATGGTCAAAGGGTATAGATGGAAAGGAAATGTTTGCCATCCACTGCACAGCCAATTGGGCATAAACCAAAATAATATAGTTTATATTACATAACTTGGAGGGGATATTTCAAATGTCCTACCATTAAAAGTGATAGGCAAAAAATAATTTAAAAAATGTGATAGGCAGATGAAGTGAGAAGTCAATTAGTTTGATCATGCATCATTTACATTTAAAAAAATCACATTATATCCCATAAAGGTGGACTGTCAAGATTTGTTTATCAAATACAATATTAATATAATTTAAGATTGAATTTTATTTTAAAAATAACAAAAGAGTGAGAGGGAAGCAAGACACTAATGGAATAATAACTCTGTCTGACAGACTATCAGACCCATTTGTAAAACTAAACTCCAGGCAGCTCAGGTCAGAGGCAAAGAAAACTGGAATAGAATTTGACCTGATAAATAGTTCCTGTTTTCACTGTCAATTTCCAAATAACCCCTCCTGCAACAGTTCCGATAATTTCTCCAATGACTGTCTCCTGAAGTCAACTAGACTTGAGGAAATGTTATTAGATCCAGAAGGAGCAGCTCCATTTGTCTTCATATCCTAGGAACTTTCTTCCATGGCCAGAGCTCCTAAGGTATTTTCATACAGGCAAGCAGAAGAGAGAAGAGGGTTTAGGGGTGAAGGGGAATCAAGAGAGGAAAACTATAAGTAACTTGACTAAGATGTGACTGACAGAACAAAAAAAAAAGTTATAATGACTGGGACTATAACTCCCCCTTATACTGTCCACATCAAGTTGTTAGCAGGATTTTGGAAACTGTGCTTTACTGAGAGATGACAAGAGGACACAAGAGAATATCTTTTCTTTCCTCCCTGGGGAGTGCTCTGAGACTCCAGACTTGATCCCAGGGGAGCCTGCTATGCTACTTGGTATCTTGTTTTGTTCTCACTTTATTTTTGCCTTGTTAAAACAAAGATGTTGGATAAATATCTCTAAGCCCAAAGACTGATCATTAGGGAGAAATAAACAAAAAGTGATGAAACTTCACAGTTTGGCTTCTTAAAGTATGAGTTTGTCAAGAGGCCATGAGGAATAATGACTGTTATTGTATAAGGAGGGCTAGGATCAAATTTGGGGGGGGGAACTTTGCATAAACCCAAGATGGACACTAATCTGTGCTTGAGCTCCCTGAGCTCCTAAAAGGGAGTTATTTTCCTAAGAGTTGGTCCAAAGTCTCCTTTCAGAGAGTAATGATGTCATGTTTGCAGAATACTTGAATCCACACAGAAGAAAGGCAACACATAAGTTGAAGACATTCTTCTCATGCTATGTAAGCCATAGCTATCATATTTCTGTTCTGCATGTAGAAATAATCTGTCTCTCTTGCGAAGCCAGCTCTATAAAGTCACTAGACAAAGAGAGACAGATCCTCTATGACCTTCCTAGATTATTGAATGCTTTGAATATTCTCTCCTTCTTCTCCTCTTTCTCCCTTCTCTCTATTCCCATCTTTCTGCTCTGTCCTTCCCTCCATCTCTTTATTTCTGTTTTGTTTGTTCATTTGTTTGTTTTCAGGTCTTGGCAAAGGGGGAAAAAGAGAAGAAATAGAAAGAAAACCAAGCAATAGTCTATCCTACTCAAAGACACCATTGAAAGGGACTGTTCTGGAATTCACCAAAAGAATCTGATCGAATGATGTCTCCCCATACTTTCCATTGATGTTCCACAAACAGGTATTTAAACCACAAGTCCAGCCCTCGGGGCACATACTTCTTACACAGATAGCAAAGGAGTATGTTTTGATTGCAAGAAGATAGTCTGATGATGTCAGTACAATATGGTGTCAGAAGAAAGACAAATCTTGAAATTTCTATGTAGTCCAGGCTTGCCTAGAATTCATGACCCGGTTTCTGCCTCCCAAGGGCTGGTGTTACAAGGGTAAGCCACCACACCTAGGTTCTCTTTTTGACTTAACAAAATAACCACATCGTTATGATGTCTGCTGAATTCATGATTCCTTTATGCTCAAAGTCATAATTTATTTTCTGTAGAACTCATTTGAAAGATCTTTTAAACCTTCAATGGAAGGTCCAGCTCCTGCTAAAAAGAGTGTCTCTGGTTGTAATGAAATCCACCCCCAACCCTTTGATCCGTCCATCTATTTGTTCCAGACTTCTGACTCTAAGAATCCTTAAGAGGTCTTTCCTTTCTCAGATGGCAAACTCTGTCATGCCTCATAATTGAGTGGGCACTCGATAAATGAATGCTATAGTGCTCTGCAAAATAATACACTTCCTATTGGCAGCAAATCCAAGAGAAACTTCCTTAGAAGAAAGGACTGTCAGTTACCACTTAACAAGCCAGAGTTGGCTCCCATTGAAAGAGCAAACAGAACAATAGCAACTTGCTCCCCAGCAGCAGCCACATGGCTATCTGGTTGCTGCCTCCAGTCACCTGGCATGCTGCTGGTCCCACAGAAGGAACTCAACAAGTCCTTGTTGTTAGATTGATTCAGAAAGGCATGCGACTGGTGATATGTAATCCATCACCTGATAGGTGGACGCCAGCTGGGTTTCTCACAGCCTGGCTGTGCCCAGCTTTTGACCTCCTGTGGTCTTTGGCTCCCTTACAGCTGACAAATTTAGCTGAGTGTGAGATGCCAAGAGTAGGATGCCCAGAGTGAGGACTGGAAGGCTGTTCTGTAACTCTGGTGGCTGATTTGCTTTTGCAAGACCCTCATCCTCTCTATGGATGGTGTCACCTTCAAACTTCATCCCACATGTCCTCTAGAACACTCCAGGCCAGAGCTTTAGACTATACAGGAGTGAGTCAGACTTAACCACCAGACTTAACCAGGGAAGCCTGAAGATGCTAACGGGCAAACCCCACTTGCAATTGCTACTATTGTTTTGTTTGTTTGGTTTTGGTTTTTTTTCTCTAGCCAAGAGAAAGCCTAGAGCCAAGTTCTAAGTTCTTGAGCCTCAACACAACTCAGGCATCTTGGGGAATGTGTTTAAGGCCTAAGCCTTGAATGGTGCATCTGGGGAATGCCACAGGCTAACTGGTTGAGGCCCTGAACCAATCATGTACTTGAAGGAGGAAGTTCCACAGTGTGTTCAGGAGTGATTCTCAAAGTGCATTTGCTGACTAACAGCATCAGTATTCCCTGGGAAGATGTTGAAAACTCCGAATCTTCAGCAGTACCCTGGACCTGTTCAATCACAAACTCTGGGGTTGGAGGCAGGCACTCTATTGAGAATGGTCTTTCAAGTGGCTCTGATAGAAGTTAAAAATGTGTGATGTGTTAGTTTAAACCATCAGGCCCTGCCCATGCAGCCTAGAGAGAAGGTGGGTCCTGTGGGTTCCACTAGCCTCTCACACAAATGAGAGGCTGTAAGCATCTCAATACACCAGAGAGGGTCAGCTCTGTTCACTTCTGACTTTCAGAGGCTTTCGAGATCAGCAGTACAAATTTGCCAACTGGTTGGAAGATGACTTCTGAGACCCCTATGTTTTCGTCTGAGGGCTTTGAAGAGAGGCAGATGGGAGAAGAGCATGAACTTTGGTGTTTTCTTTCGGCCCTGCCCTGATGGAAGCCTCAGAGAAATTGGACAAACAAATTTCCATAGTTTTCACAGAAAAAAAAAAAAACCCTACTTCTCAAATAAAACCACATTGGAGTCATTCTCTAAGAACAGCTTCTTTCATACAATTTTATATTTTAAACAACTTGCTTTGGGAAAATTTTATAGATGTATAAATTGAAATGTGATCATCCCTGTCTCCCAAATCACAGGAATAGGATTGCACATACAGATTTTGAGTACTATTAAAGCAGATTTCTGAGGAAGAGCCCTGGGAGCCTGCACTAAGAGCAACAATTCTTTTCATTCTTTAATACATCATCCAGCATCTCCATCTCTAGATTTGCCTCTTCTGATGGTTTTCTGCCCTGTCTAAAACAACTGCAGAATCATCTTTCAAAAGGAAATTGGATGCCAAACCCCTGATCAATTCTACCTCAAGGCCTCTCTGTGCTTTATAGTAAAAGCCTTCAGGTGACTCACTAAGGCCCACCAAGGCTCTCTAAACCAGTGCTTGCCTCCTTCTTCAGCCCTGCTTTCCACCACCTGTTCCTTGGACCCCAACATTGAGCCGTGTAACATGAAAAAATAAATGACATAGAGACTGTTATTGGGGTTCAAACTTCAAGCTGAAGTTCAGAAAAGCAAAGGAGTTGGCCACTACCTTCTTACCTCTACCTCAGGCTGAATGGCTGGTCCTGTCTCCATGAGCTCTCACCAAGACTCAGACTGTAACCTCTCCTCAGTGTAACTGGAGAATGAATGCTTCCTTCTGACTACTTGCTCCTGTCTTCTATATCTCTCTAGTGCTGGGATTAAAGGTGTCAGCTATAATTCTCTTTTAGACTGATTGACTCTTGTGTAGGTCTGTGTGGCCTTGGATCCATCTACCTCTTAATCTTGAGTCCTTTTGATTAAAGGTGTGAAGCACCAACTCTTAACTGCTGGCTGCTGGGATTAAAGGTGTGTATCACCACCGCCTGATCTCTATAGCTTGAGGTTGACTTTGCTTTTCTGAAATCTCAGTCACGCTTTAATAAATCATAAATAATATATCACTACAGAGCCATTCTGAATTCTCTCCACTGCCTTGAACAAATGCTGCTCCTGTGCCTTGGTTTCCTCTCTAAGCCCTTCCTTCCCTCTTTCCAGTGTAATAGTCAAGTTAATTCCAGTTACATTGCGTTACAGAGTCTCTGTAGGTTAAGTCAGCATAGACTGTTTCCTCACTCTGTGTCAGTGATTAGCAAGCATTGTCCCTAACAGTACAGATGATAAATATTCTAGGCTTTGTGAGTAACATGGTCTACAATATGTGAGTATATGTCTCCAAACCTTTAAAATGTATTAAAAACCCTTCTCATTCATAGACATCATCAAAGATGTGTGTACAGCTTCATGCAGTCAATCAAAAACCTGGACAAATGGCACAGCCTCCTCTTGAATGCCTCCTGTTGCCAGGAAGACAAAAAGAGAGAGCCTCACACAAGCAACTATATGGCCCAGTGTGGAAGTGATGCCCTGTAGCTTCCGACCATTAATTAGGCAAAGGTAGTATCTTAACCCAACCAACAATAAAAAGGTGGAGGTGGGATGTGACTTACTGGGTGAAAAATGCTGAGCACATCAGCTCAAGGACAAGCACCTAAGAAAGCCTTTTCTTATAGCCTCATCCTACAACCAACTCAGATGGCTTTCCCCCGCAATCCCACTCATTCATTCATTCATTCATTCTTGTGATGCTTCAGATGGAATGCACAACCTTGTGCGCGCTAGACAAACAATCCACCACTGAGAAACAGCCCTGGCCTCATCTCCTTATTTTACAGCATCTAAAACAACTCTGGATTCCAATGCTGTATGCAACATGCTGGAATTTTCAATATGTCTGCCCTACCCTGACTAGCTCCCATGGCCTCTTCAGATAAGTATGTATCTATGTATCTATGGGGATTGCCTTGCCTAGCACTACCCTCCTGGCACTGATCAATGTGTGTTGTTTAGGCAAACAAATTCATGTGGTGGATTGTGGGAGTAAATAGGACTACTGACACAGTTACCGGAATCCTGAATTCTTGAATCCCTACTTGCCCACATCATCTACTCATGATCAATTTATTCTTTTAGTTATTGGTTACCCTCTATGTTAATCACATGCATACCTCCTTGTAACTTCTTTCTGATAATAATGAATGCCAGGGCCCCCTGGTTCTTGAGAAAATTCTGATTATTGTGTGGTTTGTTTGTGTTTTCAGTTTACAGGTCAGAAGGCAGGCAGAGAAAAAGGAGGGGTTTGGGTTCTGTTGTTTGAACTTGCACAGCCAATCAGAGGCAGAGTAACAATGAGCTACAGGATTGAGCACAGGGTCTTAGCTAATAATAATAAGCACACTATTTATGCTAGAAAGCAGAATACATGTTTGTCAAAGAAAAGTCTTATTGTGGTATATCGTTGTTTCCCTTGTAGTGTACATTTCTCTCTCAAGGAAAACATTAAAAATAAGCATGTGACGACTCATTAATACTGAGCTTTTGAATGTTGACTTCTCCTATGTTCCCACCCATTCTGCCAGCTAGAAAGTGACCATGAGCTTTTCCAAGTCCCAGGGGTGCTGGAGATTATGAGGACCTAAATTAGACCATCCCACTCAACTTGGTCTTTGAGGTAAATAATAGCTATTGCACTGTAAAATGGCATGAATTTTGTTTCCCATGCAACATGTGTGTGGCTGGTACAGGTTTTGCCCATCTTCTACCCACCAATTATACAAAACAGCATTCACACTGAGTGGCTTAGAAAGACCCCATCTGGATGTGGGCTTACCAGTCATGATGAGAATAAATTGTAGGAACCAGAATGTGTCCTGGTTGAGAATTACTCCATCCCATGGGTACAGGAAGCTCTCAAATAAACATCTCTCCTAGAAGCCTGCCACTGACAATTGCTCAGAGAACCAAGGTGAGGAGACAACAAAGCCAGAAGACAGCTAGGATGTGAAATCTGGAATCTGTCAACTTTGTTTCATTCAAGTTACAGTGACTTATAAAAAGAGGAGTATACACACTGTATTAACAGGCGAAATAGCTCTGCTCTGCTTAGGCCAGAACAAAGAAGGCATCTTAACCAGGGGAATGTGTTCAAGAAAACTGAAGGACGGGAAGAGCAAATCTTAGACTCATGTCCTGTCTGGCAAAACCCCCAAAAGTTCATCCTTTCTGGGAGGGATGACTCTGCTTCCTTCTTTCCCTGCTCAACGCTTATAATTGAATGTTACAAAGTATACCAAGAATAAATCTACCCGGGTCCTCTTCCCCCAACCAAAAATAAATAAAAAAAGGTTAAGCTTTTAATTACAGGCCCTCAAACTATCATTTTGTGCAATTAGCAATTAACTATAATCGTTGATGAGAGAATGCAGAGCTGCGCTGGCAATTTCCCTCCTCCCCATCCCAGACTCGGTTATTTTAGTCTTGTTCTATTACAGAGGAAAAGAGGAAAAGCCACAACCACGGAAGCGTGCGTTCTCTCTCTCTCTCTCTCTCTCTCTCTCTCTCTCTCTCTCTCTCTCTCTCTCTCTCTCTGTGTGTGTGTGTGTGTGTGTGTGTGTGTGTGTGAGAGAGAGAGAGAGAGAGAGAGAGAGAGAGAGAGAGAGAGACTTAAAGACATTTAATGTTTAATAAAATGGCATCTCAGTTTGCCATTAAGACGGGACTCCAAACCCCACAGCAGTGCAGTGGAGCACTTGCACCCCTCCTCTTCATCACTTTCAGGTTGGAAAGAAGAGTCCCCAGGAAGATGCTACCGACCGACCTCACAATACCAGCCCTTCCTAGGGGCGCAGAAGAGGGAGATAGAGCATTCCTTGCCACCCCCAGACCCCTCAACTGTCAGCCCGTCAGCCCAGAAGTGGTGGCAACAGCAGCAATAGTTGCATCAGCGCTCTGGCCCCGGCGCCAGGAGGGTACAGTAGCGACTGTAGGGAGCTAGGGAGCGCACAGCTGCTGCGGCCGCAGGTTCCCTGGATCAGGAAATTAGGACAGGCACCCGGGATTGGAGGTGAGGACGGTGCGCGAGCCAACCAGCGGCCGCCCCGGGTCCCCCGTGAGCCCCGGGCCGACGCGCTCGGAGCAGCCGGGCCCCTGGAGCCGTCCGGATGGCGGCGGCAGCGGCGGCGGCGGCAGCCCCAGCCACTGCCACTCACGCACGCACGTTGCCACTTGCCCCCGCACCCTCCGCACCGCGCGCGGGAGAGCGGCGCGTGCAAGAGCTGCTGGACTGAGCTCCCCCTCTGGGGTCCCCGCGCTGCTCCGCGGTGCTCCTGCCGCCGCCTGAGTGGGTGCCCCCGACCGCTCGCCTCTGCCGTCCCTGGCGAACGGGCTCCCCGCCCCCTCCTCCCGCGCCGTCCCCTCCCCTCTCCTTCCCCTCCTCTGCAACGCCTGCATTATTTTCCGCCCGCAGGGTCCGCGCTCACACCAGGGCCTCGGCGGGGGAGGTGACCGGGTGGGTGGCTGGTGGCTGGCTGGCGGAGAGTAGAGCGTGCAAGTTGCAAGGAAAGGGTGCCCGCTCCTTCCGCGCTCTCCGTGCTCCCGGCTCCTCACTCCTTCCCCCTCCTCCTCGCCTCCTCCCTCCCCGCCCCCACCTCCTTCCTCCTCTCCGAAGGGCTGGTAACTTGTTGTGCGGAGCGAACGGCGACAACGACGGCGGTGGCGGCACCATCCGGGCGGGCAGCATGGGCACGTCCGCGCGCTGGGCGCTGTGGCTGCTGCTCGCGCTGTGCTGGGCGCCCCGGGACAGCTGCGCCTCTGCAAGCGGTGAGTGGGGACGCGCCCCTCCGCACCCGGCCCGTAACAAGCCCGGGCGCCCGCGATCGCTGCGTTTTGGGGGGCCCTGGGGTTCCTCTTGCCCACCCCCTCCTAGGAGGCGCCTCTCCGCGTTCCTCTCCTGCCTCCCCTCCCCGCCCGGGTGGCGCCTCTGAGCTGTCAGAATCGAGGCTACTGGGAGATGGGCCCGGGGGATGGTGGGGTTTAGGGTGTCCTAAAGCGTCCCTTGAACTTGTTGTCATTCCCCTGTGTCCCCTTTCTTCCCAGAACCTCTGTTTTACATGGTTTTCATCCCCCTTTGACAAGGGTTTAGGGATGTGGGCTTTAGAGCCACTGAACAATGGTTCTGCCTCCTCTGCCAGGCGGGCTGTTAGGACCGTGGCAGAGCACGGGGCCTGGAAGCCCGGGTGCGCCCCTCAGACTTAAGCAGGCTTGAGAGCGCACAGTGGGTGAAGGTGGGCGTCTCCGAGGACACCGGGCGCCAGGTGCGAGCCGGGCAGGGAGTCCTCGCGCAGCCGTGAGCTGGCGCACGTTCGGTGGGCGGCAGCTTGGAGGCCGAGCCATGACAAGTGCTGCGCACCCGGACTGCGACTCCCCAGGCGCCGGGCCGTCTCTCCGGCTCCAAGTATGGCTTTCAACTGGACTGTCCTCCGAGTGCTTTTCTCCTTTCCCCGGAGATTCCGCCGCTACTGCGGCGTTTGTATACCTCTGGGTCTCTGAGATAACTGAACGGGGGAGGGGAGTGGAAACCAGACTTAATCAGGTTACTTTGCCGAGCCTTGTTCAGGGTGACACCCCCACCCCCACCCGAAGAAACTGAGTCCCAGTGTAGTGACTGCAATTATCCTTTATTCTACACAATAGATCGAAGGCGTAGTGCTAGAGCTGGGGTTTGACTGTAGCTTGGGGAGGGCGGGGGTTACTATCGAAAGTCTCCAGGGGTCAGCGCACTGGCTTGGGATCCCTGTGTGTTTTCAGTCCCCCATCTTGGGTTGCACAACTTTCCAGAGCAGGCGATAAGACGCCTTTCCTAACAAGGTCCCGTCTGATCCTTAGCAGGCCACTGAAGAGGTCTTAGAGGTCCTAAGAGGTGACACCAAAGAGCTTGCTTGCCAACCAGCTCTAGGTAATTAGGGCAGAACGCTGTCCCAGCTCTAAAGAGTCCACAGTGCCCATCTCCTGGCGCGGAGTAGCTTAGAAGGCCCGCCTGCGTGCTGTCACGTGTGTCCTGGAGTGCGAGCGAACTTTCAAGTGTGTGGTCAAGCCGTCTGTCGACCTATGCTGTGGTGTTTAAGTCTCCTAGCGTCCCTGAGCCTTTGGTTCCGCTGTCCCGAGCGTGAGAAGCTGGGCAGGGCTTTTCTGCCCCATGCGATTGGTTGGCAACTGGATTGCGTTTAGGTTGGTCACGTGTTTTCGCCGAGTTAATTGAGCTGCCCCAGCTGGGTTACCTTTAAGTTCATCCAGGCTCAGAGGGGCTGTTCCTTCTGGTGCTTTCTCCAGCTGCACTCTGAAAAGAGTCCATGTGTAGTGACGCTGGAATACTACGTGTGGCAAGCCTACGATCCCAGAGAAGCCCTGCTTAACAAAAAATTTTCAATCGCTGACATTAATCATTAATGGATGAGTAATGCTAACTTATTAAGCCATCCCTCAGAAAGAGTGACTTGACTTGGGTTATATATTTTGTAATATTCCAAACATGAATGTATAAAATACTTTGTTGGCTGTGATTCAGGGAGGTGTGAGAAAAGAGTCACTCTAGCTGCAGGTCCTTTTGTGGTCTGGGAATCTTTGACGTGCTAACTAACTTTCCATTGGGTGCTACTTTTTGGGGGTGCTAAGAAAGCACCCCAGCCTGCTGCACTGAGTTAGTCAAAAGTCAGAACCTGTTCAGTTGGGATCGGTAAAGTGAGGATGTCCTTTGCTCCTCCTTTACTGCAAGTGGATTATGACCATGCTGTAAAAACAGGGCAAGAGAGAACCTGGCACAACCCTGAATCGTCAGAGTGGGGAAGCGGTTCTTTCTGAACTGCCCAAACTTCGAGTTGGCTGAAGCAGGTATTGACCCAAAGCCACCCCAGATTGTCCTTGTTTTAAGTTCAAAGTACCAGGAAATGTGGATTGATTTTCTGGCCCTGGCCTTCTATGCTCAATCTTTCTATCCAGCCCTTCTTCTTGTCCCCCAATATACATACACACTCAGAGGCTGTTCCAAACCTCCTGACACAGTGCAGGCAGGTGTGCACTAATTTTCTGCAAGGAACTTAAGTGACGCTAACAGGAGCTGTTACAAGGACTGATAGCAAGTTACATGGGGCCTCTGGGACTCTTTCCTCCAGCCTGGATATATAGTAAGATGTGAGATGTTGTGTAGTCTTCAAAGTCAGAGCTCTGCAAGTTCTCTTCCAACATGCCCAGTGACTCTTCTCTTGCTCTGGGAGGGAGTGGTTTACCAGCAATGCCAGTGTACCCGCAGGAAAGAGTCTAGAAGACCAGGAGAAATAATGCCTGACTTACCAGAGCACCAAGGGAAAGAAGGGACCATAGCAATCTCATCTACATCCAAGAAAGGCCAGGTAGACAAGGGTGTTCTTTTTTGGGAGAGGATCATAATCCAAACTTGATGGGCCATGCATTTCCTAAAGCCTGGGACAGCTTTTTGCCTAGAATCATCTTCTTGCCAGCAACTCTAGTGCTGGGCCTATATCATTTCAACCCTTTATGCCCAAGTCTCCAGAGACCTACAGCATGTATATAAAGGCCAAGTTCAGTAGGGCTGGCACATGTTAAGACTTCAGGCCAACAAACTGCTTTTGCAATCACTGGGCAATACTTGTAAAGGGGTCCATCTCTACCTTCCAAACAATTTGCCAGTCTGATCATCGTGTTTCTGCTTTCTTTAAAAATGAATAACCATAGACAGGATTTCACTCCAGTGCTTTTGTGATGCTTCTGGAAGAGCCAAAGAGCTGTTGTGACCCCTTCTGTTCCCTGAACAATGTCAGACCAGTAAAACAAAATGCCCTAGAATGCAGCCTTAAGGTCAGGAGTGCAGAGAGGACCCCAGGTATATGACTTCAGG
The DNA here is from genome assembly GCF_003668045.3 of Cricetulus griseus. NCBI lineage: Eukaryota > Metazoa > Chordata > Mammalia > Rodentia > Cricetidae > Cricetulus > Cricetulus griseus. The sequence continues at coordinate 34,191,290 of NC_048596.1, read as the reverse complement.
GTTAGATTCCTAGACCCTGCCACGTACCAAATAGCATAGAAAGAGAAAATGTATAGGAAATATTTCCTGGTCCCTCACAGAGTGTAAAGATGTTCTCAGTAGAGGAAACTGGATGGAGATGGGGTAGTTAGTTCCCTTTTCAGCCTCTGGTCCTGACCCTGAATAGCTTCACTTGACCTTGCTTTGGAAAGTCACTGGCACATGCTAGCCTATGAGACAATAAGCACATCACAGAACCAAAATGGGCCTGAAACTGTGCTTGTCCCACACATACCTGACCTACAGGAGCAAGTCTCACAATAGACTAAGGCAGCTAGCTGCCCTTCACATGTTAGGAGATAGATTCTTCTAACTTGAAGTAATCTCAAGGATCACCCAGACCATAGCACAATAGACAGCTTCCAAGAAAAACAAAAGTCCTTCTTTGGAGGTTATGAGTGAAATGTACACAATGAACAAGAGTATGTAAGGCCATTTTTCCTTCTCACTGAGGAGGGGACAGTCTGAGGATTGGTAGCTTGTTCTGAGGTCCCCAAGGCATAATATAACCTAGTTCTTGGAGAACCTGATTTTGTGAGTGAAAACTGGCTCAATTTTACCCTCTATATTTGTTTTCGATATAAATCAGTATCTCTCTGCTAAGCTCCAGTGTTTGTTTCCAACCAAGGCCCTGAAAATGGTAAATTCCAACAAGTTAGACATGCTAACTGAGGTATATCTAAGAGAGAAAGCAGGTGTCACCTTCAACAGGGCCCACTTTGCCTTCATGTGTAGACAATTTGGGCCTGCCAGTCATTTTTGGGCTCTCAATTAAAAATGTAAGAAAGAATCTGCTTTGTATAGGGAGAGTAAGCATAGAGGTGGTCCCGAAAGGTTTCCAAGTTTGTGCAGAGGGCTTTTGCCAGCTTTGTGTGGCAGAAATGCCCTGTGGGGAGGGGAGAGAGTATGTCAGAGTCAGCATTTAAGAAGTACATTTAGGGCAAGAAACTACAACTTGGAATGGTCAGGCACTCACTAGAGTGGCCAGTCTTGCCACTAACTTGGTGCAGCTGGGTTGGCAAGGTGGCCAGTGGACTTTGTGTGTCCAGAAACAGTATTGGCAGTGGAGGTGAGGAGGTAGGGGAATGTGCAGTTTGCTGGGAAATAATGATGGACATTTGAGAGTTCACATGTTTGTAAGCGCATTTCCTGCACAGACTATTAGTGTCTACTATTCTGTTCTCTAGACCAACCTCTGATCTTCGCTTTTCCTAAGCATGCTTTCCTAAGATCTAAGTTATTAATTTGGGCAGGGAGATTTACCAGGCAAGTTATAAATTGAAGCCAGTTTCCCTTGGACATCTGCTTAAGACCACTTGATGGCCAGTACAGAAACCAGAGAGCTGGCCTCTGTGCCTTTTTTTGTTTGTTTGTAGGAAGTCAAACCAGGAAACTCAAGATCCAAAAGGAGCTGAGCATAGAAGCTGTGACTAGAGAGAGCTGAGCTGGTGTTCCTTAATCATGAGCACCACAGACATCAGCTGAAGATGTCTTGAGTCCCACATGCTGCTTTCATTATAGCTCATGATGTTTCCCTAAAATAACCGGCAACTTAGACTTTAATATGCCAATGCCAGAAGCACAGTGGTCTAGTGCCAGCATTCCCCAAGAGCCATAGCATGTCCGAAGTAAGACTTGGGCCTGGCACACCAACCTCCACACTGTACCAGATTTTCCATGTGTGTTAGAGCCTCTCTCACATGGAAATGTGGCTGATACGCTAATTATGGCAGATAGATGTGCAAGGTATGTTGTTTTATAATGATAACTTGCTGCAAAGATGAGATGACAATACTCTCACCGACATAGGAATACAGTACCTCTTTAACATCGTCTTTCAGGGGTTTCTACCAGGCAAAATTTCATTTAGCAGGTCACACTTCCTTCCAAGTTCAGAAAAGCTGGGAAAATATATTGACAGAAGTCTATAATGCAAAACAGATTTGCAGGTTAATTCACTAGCCAACTAATACATCCATGACTATTGACTAGGGCTTAGCAAATCTTTGGATGCTAGGTGACAAGCCCTCAGCGTACTGTGGCACTGGACAGGTATGAAAAACTTTGGGAACAAAACCAGATCATCATACCAGGCTCCGGGGACATATTTAAGTGTCCAGAGGGCCTCAGTGAGGAGGTGCTAGCTGAACCCCATCCTGTGGGGAAGGCAACAGGAACCAGATGGACAAACAGAAATGAAGCTTTGGAGAGGATGGTCAAAGGGGAAGTAAGGGGAAAGAAACCCTTTAGAGCTGTTAGCTCAGCTGTGGTAGCCTGAGCAGATGGTGGGTGATGGCTGAAAGGAAGAAGACAGGGGGAGCTGGTAGGGAACTGAGACTCAATCCTGGAGTCAGTGGGGAGTCAGGAAATGATCCTGTCCTTGGCCCTTCTGGGTATCCTAAGGGGCTTAAATCACTATCTTAATTTGGATAGAGAACGAGACAGCCTGGAGGCGAAAGGAAGGGTGACTTAAATTTAGAGCAAGTGAGAGATGAGGGGTTAGACATGGCCAGGATTTGATGGCTCAGTGTCAGCAGAGAAGAACCTGGACTCCCTCCTGGGCTACTGATTTAGAGTAAGTGGCAAGCCAACTAAAGCTAAGCAAGACACAAGAGAAGAAGGTGGGTTTGGGAACAAACTGTTTTACTCTGTGTGTCTGCTAAGGCACCCGGATGAAGGTTACCTAGAATGTGCCCAAAAGCTGTACTCAAGTTGTCATCGACATGTCTGTTATAAAACACTTCCATTTATCTCCTATCTCTATGCAGTGACAGACATGAGGGTTTAGGGGATTAACAGTATATTCAGTATTAGAGCCTTGAAAACAAAGCCTCTTCCATGCATTGTTGCCTCTGAACCTTTGGTCTTCATGCTAGTGTCCCCTGTGTTGTTCTCCAGCCCCAGGCAGATAAGATGAAGATATGACTTGGTTAATGCACCCTAGTCAAGAAAATCAAGAGACTTAGTCCTTCCAGAAAAAGTCATTATGGGAATTCTAGCAGCATATTTAAAAGGCTATGATGAGAACAAGAAATAGGGCCTATCTCAATGATAAAGCTATACTGTAGGGTGTTTTCTCTTGAGGAGAGAAACCACTTCATTCTTGGTCCATTTAAGCAGACTGTAGTAGCTATATTCCAAGAAAATGGAATATTCTAGAATTATGTAGTCCTGAGTTAGTTACTACAGTTTGTGTGCTTGGTAGTGTAGGATTTAGAGCCAAAATACCTGGGTTCAGCTCTCAGGTCAGCCCAGGGTAGTCTTGGACAAGTCACTATGGTTTTTTTTTTTTTTTTTTTTTCCTAAACTGTAAAGAGGGGAAGAGGAAAGGTCACGTTGAACTAATGAGTTAAGACATGAGAGGTCTTAGAGCAGGAACTGACCAACAATAAAAAACATTTGGTTATATCTATGAGTGCTCTCAATCGGGTGTACATGGAACAACTGAACTGTATAGTCCATTACTCGGCATTGTTTGTCACTGACAGCCTCTCATTCCTGTAGGAAAACTTTTTTTGCTGACTCAGAAGTCTGCATGTCCTAAAAGGAGTTTTATCCTATGAATAGAAGGATTGGCATTAAATTAGCAAGCAGTAGAGATGAGGTAGACTAAAAATAAATGTCCTTAGTGTCCCTAGAAGTGCCAAAAGCAATGGACTGAGGAAATACCAGCAGATGATAACACCCTTATGTGTAGACAAGTGAAGTGAACGCTGGGACTGGCAGAGAGTGGCAACATGAAACCCCTACAGATTCACCTTCTCACTGAGTCTGATACTCTGAGAATCTCCCCAATATTCCAGATACCCAAGCAGAGGATTCCTGCCAAAAGGTTACTCAAGGCCTATGGGGGAATTTGTGGCCCATCCTGAAAGCCAGCTAGGCTATTCACTGTAAAGCTAAAGCAGGACTTTACTCAAATGCACTCGCTGATTTTAACCTTTACAGAACCAATTAGATAATAGCAAACTGGCATCCCTGTGTATTTAACCCCCATGCCTCCTAAAGCCAGTGAACTGCTGGTTGTGGGTCACAATCAGTGTTAACTATTTAGGTGAGCAAAGCTCCTGGGACATGGATGTCTTCGAGTAAGCTTCAAGTCTGGTACCATATATACAAGTGACAACAAAAGCAGGACATTCTTTGACATTTCAGGGCATCTATCACTCACTGTAATAGCCACATCAGTGGGTAGATACAAGTGACCTCAAATCTCCTGGCCAACAAGGAGAAAGGTATTCTTGCTTAACATTAGAGCTGGAAGGAAACTTAGGCAGTTTAATCTCTTCACGGATGAAGACCCTTTTCATATTCCTAAACTAACACCAACAGTCTTTCTGGTTTGTGATGGAGGTAGAACTCCAGGCTCCATGCCTCTCCACTCTGTCCCCTCCCCCATCCCTTTAGCCCCATGCTATTTTCTGTGAACACTGCAGTTTTAAGGAGTGTAAAGTGTATTTTACTCCAGCTTCCCACCTTTCAGAGCAGACAGATCCAGGGGTATAGAGTTCCTAGCATTTCCACTTCCATGCCTCACCTTGGCTTTAGCAAAGCTTACTGATGAAAAGAAACGTGGTTACGGATGATCCCATGCCCATTCTGTTCCCCCTAGGAACTCTAATAGTGAATTTGAGATTTAACGTTCATGGATGAAAATAGACTATGGGTCTACAGTCCTCTAATCCCCGAAGCTTTGAGAGCCAAAAGCTTCTTAATTCATGTGGTGCTTTTAGTCCTGGACCTCTGAGCAGCAGTGGTCTCAGTGGAACCCCCAGATGGGAGGTAGAATCTTTGGGACCTGTAGGGAAAACCCACAGTGTCCCAGGCATATGGCTGAGGGCTCTTCTCTCAGTCAACTTAGTGGCCCAGCTCTTCTGGCTGTGAGTGAGACAGAGAACTAAACAGAACCAGGGAGCACTTTCTGCCTAGTGCTTAGGAAGCTAAGAATCTCAGAGGCATGGCCAGAAAGCTTAGGGCCTTTGTTTGCTTCTCTTTAGAGGATCCTTTATCAAACTGGCTGGCTCCCCACCCATCCTTTTCCCCAGCATCTTTTAGACAAAGCAGGGACATCTTGGTACCTATTGTCTTCCTTGTGTAAATTATTTCTCTTGGTTAATGGAGGGTCATGTGTGTCGTGGCGACATATAACTTTCTGAATCCTGGGCAATGTGGACACATGTAAGATCTGAAAATGTAGAAGTTAAACTCCTTTCTGCTTTGGGATACTCAAGTGAGCAGATAAAAATGCTTATGTCTGTCCTCATCCGTGTCCTGAGCCCAAACCTCCAGGATTTTAACATAACCTATTATTGTTGATAGTTTGTGTATTACAACTAAAGCCAGAGCCCAGAATGACTGTGAACTGTTTATTAGCCTTAGCATGTTATATGCTGACTTTAGCCCCAATGCAGCTTGAGTGTCTACAAAATCCATCACACCAGAATAATTTCTGAGGCAGTTCTCTCCACAGATCTAATTCTGCAGCTTGCTGTCTTCCTTCCTTCCTTCCTTCCTTCCTTCCTCCCTCCCTCCCTCCCTCTCTCCCTCCCTTCCTTCCTTCTTTTCCTTCCTTTTTCTTTCTTCTAAATCTCTCTTTGAGTCTGATGGCAGGCTCATCATTCTCACTATATAGAGTTCAGTGGTAATGCTTTTGGCTCACTTTTACTTACCCTTCAGAATGAAAGGCCTTAAAATGACAGTCTCTCAGCCTTTACTGTATCCTAACTGCAATGACTATCCATTCTCAGTATGTTTCATTCTATATTCTCAGACTGCAAACTCCTTTTTCTAATCAAGCCCTCAAAGTAGATTCCTGCCACTCCCATCACCCTCAAAGCTGGAAGGATATAGATCCATAGCATATGGCCCCTGGAATAATTACCTCCAGCTTGGAGAATACAGAGACCATTCTGTGAACATAGCAGCAATGGGAGGGAGGGAAGGAGGCAGCCAGGTACATCACCCTTGGCTTATTGGTATTAAAAAACAAACAGCTGATGCTGACCTCTTGTTCTCTTTGTAACTTCCTAGTATTTTTTATTGAATAAAATATTTGTAGAATGAATAAACATGAGATGTTGATAGGAAATACCATCAAATTTTATTGCTTTGTAGCTAAGTTCTAGCTTGCTAAATGTTTAAGAGCAGAAAGCTTCATAGAGTTTTAAAAGCAATATACACAGTACCTGAAGGTAACCGCACCGTGTGGCAATCTTGACTTGGGCCAAATTTTAATCTCTTTGGGAATTAGCCACAAAGTGCAGAATTCTCCCAGACAGAAGGGCATAGTTGACTCTAGGGAGACCAACTAGAGCACTGTGTGTTTCACACAAGAGTTCCAGTCTGTGCTTGCCTCTGCCCTGTCTGTTCCTATGCCAGCATGCCCCAGCTGCAAGTACTGAGAGGTAGTAGGAAATCTGAAGGCTTTCTGCTTGCAACCACCCTCCCCCAGCCAATCTGCATGCACCCGAGGCCTCGTGCTGAGTGTTGAAAGTCTCAGCAGTGTATTTAAGGGAGGCCTTGAAGGGACAAGAGCTGAACCTTTTTATCACAAAGCAATCTGGTCCTGCAGGAGGATAGATGTGCTAAAGACAGAAGCGCCTGGTCTGTCCTGGCCATGGAGTGCCTCCATGAAGCCTTAGTTCACACCTCTGTAAATAGCGTGTTCATAATAAACCAAAGCAACTGAACTCAGGAAAGCAGAGTCAGATCTGTAGCTCTAGCTTGCTCTCCTCTTGTCCCATCACTGAATTAAAAATGGCACCCTGCTGCCTCCTAACCAAGCTTTCTTGATGCTTTTGACTTGTCTTTTGAGCTGGTTTGTAAACACCTATTTTCCAAAAGGAAGCATCCATTTTAAAGATTCAGAACCATTATCAATCCTTTATTTCTACCCTCTCCTTGTCACAAGTCGTTGGCTCTTTGGGAAGCAGTGTCACTCTTGGATAAAGCTGTGGATGTGGCCAGGAAATGCTATTAAAGGATTAGGGTTGTCTGAATGTTGTTGGCAACATGCACAGTTTATGCAAGGAAGAGTCCAGGGGCCTTGTGGTGGCCCCTTGTGGTTCTGACCTAGCTAGGTTCATTAATCTTGGACTGATTCCATGACCCAAGATCACTATCCCAGTCACCATGTCCAATTTTTTAAGACATAAGAAGAATTTTTATTACTTTTATTTACTTATATATTTATGTGTGTATATGTGTGCACACATGTGCTATAGCATGCTTAGGAGATCAGAGGACAACTTATAGTTCTTTCCTACCCTATAGTTTCCAGAGATAAAACTTATGTCTCAAGGTTGGCAGCAAGTGTCATTTCCTGCTGAACCATCTCATCTCTGGGTCTGAGAAGTTAAAAGGATTAAAGGGAAGGAAAAGGAGATCCCTATTCTTTTAGAGATATAGCCATGCATCACATGATGACAGAGAAGTCCTAAGAACTACAGTGTTGAACAGTTCATTGCTCCTTTACTTAAAGTACACGGCGATGTTGTCTTAGTTATTGTCCTAATGCTGTAATGAGATACCATGGCCAAAGCAACTTAGAAAAGACAGTTCTCAATGGGGGCTTGCTTACAGTTTCAGAGGGCTATTCTACGACCATCATGGTGGGGAGCATGGCATCTGGCAGAGAGGCATGGCACTGGACCAATAGCTGAGAGCTTCCATCCTAGTCCATGTGCAGGCATTAGGTAGAGAGAGGGTGGAGGAGACTGACACTGGGCTTGGTGTGGGCTCTTGAAACTTCCTAATCCTTCCCACACAGTTCCACTAACTGGGGACCAACCATTAAAATGTATGAGCTTATGGGAGTCATTCCCACTTAAACCACCACAGTGGTTTAGCGGACTTCATACCTATACTATGTGGGCTAGCCTGTTGATTCTAGGCTACCTGTATACAGCATGGTCCTTGCACTGCATACTGTAGGCAGCTATAACACAACGGCAAGTATGTATGTATCCAAATTATCTAAACATGGAAAAGGTTCCGAAAAATATATCTGTAAAAAATTAAAATGATGCCTCTGTATGGGATGATTATCGTAGATGGATTTTCAGGATTAGAATTTGCTGAGTGAGCTTGTAAGAAAATGATAAGTGAAAGCCAAGGCCTAGTACATTGCTGTCACTTTAGAAAAACTGTGTATTATTGGACCCTCAATTAAGAAAAAGTTTATAAAAATAGTTCTGTCTTCAATGATGAATTATCCTTATTTTTCTCTTTAAACATTAAAAATTTTGTTTGTTTCCCTCCACCATGGGTTTCAGGGCTTGAACACAGGAGGTCAACTTGGTAGCAAGCACCTTTACCCACCGAGCCATCTCACTGGCTCACTTTTTAAAAATGTAAACTCTGATAAGAGCTTAGAACACATGGTGTATAGCTACACAAAAATATTATTTATATGCTTACTCTGAAAGCTTTTCTCGTGTGTGTGTGTGTGTGTGTGTGTGTGTGTGTGTGTGTGTGTGTGTGTGTTTCCTAAGAACTAACACATAAACACACACCTCCTGGAACTATAGAGGGTCAGGCCTGTCGCTATCTTACCCTGCAGGCACTAATGTGCCTGCAGCTATCCTCTGCAATAGTAAGGCCTTCTGGACTTTCTCCTCAAGGAGGGGACTGGAGCTCTCTCTGGGGGAAGGTTCTTCCTTCCTTCATACTTTTCAGAAACGTGCCCATGGTGGCTTGGTTGCTCTGTTTCTTCTTTTCAATCAGATATTTCTCTATGAACACACCACTCTGTCAGTGAGGACATCTTGGTATTGGGTGTCCATGTTCTCCAATGCATTCCTGAGCTACTTAAAGTCTGAAATCTCCTAATCCTAACACTGCCAATTTTCTCAGAGGTGTTTCTTTTTCTTCTGCCGTTTTCTTTTGCTGGTTCTTCAGCTGTGTGTTTTCTAGATGCTGGGAATGCTCCATTATAATTTTATGGTCACCATTGGAGATGAGGTCCATGTTGATATACTGACTAAAACATTACTGGCCAGCATGTGATTGGATTTCTTAGAAGCTATATAATCTTTTTCTCTTTGTATTCTACTACCTGGAAACTGGTATCTCAGCTATGCCTCTCTGGGAGTAAGGCTGGAAATCTTATGTTCAGTTTTAGTTTGTTGACCTGTGAAGGACTCGGCTACCATTGTTCATTGCCCCCCAAACCCATACAAGGCTGGTCCCTAGAATGTTACAGTTTGCTGAGTCTGCAGCTGTCCCTATCCAAGGGCTTTGGGGAACTTATATCTCTAACTTACCTTCTATGCATACATTGCTCAATGTTCCTTCCTCATCCTAGGGAAAAAAGCCAAATGTGATAATTCCCAATTCCAGTGCACAAATGGCCGCTGCATTACTCTGCTGTGGAAATGTGACGGAGATGAAGACTGTGTTGATGGCAGTGATGAAAAGAACTGTGGTAAGTAAAGAGTTTGGCGGTCTCAAATCTTATCAAGCTTTGATTCTTGATTGGACTTATGCATTTTATTGAAATGTGCAGGTGTTCTTTTCATTTCTACAAATGTATTGAGAGTCTGTAAATAAAATCCACTTAAAAGTATTGCTGTGAACCAGAGTCCCATGAATCTATACTGATCGGGAGGTGTATAATCGAATATTTGACATGACGTAATTGAAAGGTTTCCATACCCCGATATTTATTAAGTCTCTCTGCTGATGCAGTAAGCCAAATTGAGCTGAATTAAAAATAAAGGGCCAGGTTTAACCTGAGCAAAGCACTTCCGGGTGACTCTAGGGAGCAGGGGAGAAATCACATGGCTTCCCTGTAGGCGTGGTCTTGAGCTTTGCAGGAGGAGCCTAGACTTTTGGTGGTCTTTCTGAGGGGGCAGGGTTTGGAGAGGGAAGAATGGGTCTCAGGCAGTGTTTCAAGCCAATCAGTAATCAACTCGAATATGGAATGTTGGCCACCAGGTGGGATTTCTTTCACATGGCAAGACTTGGTTTCTCTTACCTCAGACAAACATGTGCTATGGGAAGCTGAGAAAGGAAAGAGAAGACCAGACACAGAAGCAGACAGAACACTGCTTAAAAGTAACTTTGTACTTTTACAAATGGAAGAGAAGAGTATGTGGAGAGATGTCTTAACAGTTAAGATTGTATACAACTTTTTCCAAAGGCCTGAGTTCAATTCTTACCACCCATATTGGGCAGCTCACAACTTCCTATGCTCCAGATCTAGGGGATCTGATGCTCTTACTTGACATCCATGGGCATCTTCTGCACACACACACACACACACACACACACACACACACACACACACACAATACAGGCACACACATGTATACATAAACAAAACAAATAAATCTTCAAATTGGATCCAAGAAAATAGCAAGCTATAAAATCCCCTGAAGTTTCAGAAGTCCACTAACTCTGGCATGGAAATGACAAGCCAGCACATGTCAAAGATCAGATAAGGATTCTGTTAATTCTCTGCTCATACTTGCTTATTCGAAAGCATTAGGCAGAGTAGAAAACATTCTCTTCCCAAACTAATGCAAATATAACAGCATAGCATTGATCAGAAACTATCAAAAGGTCATTCATTGTGAGAAATGCCTGTGTGTGTAGGCCCCATAACCTCATGTCACAGAGAATAGCCAAAATCTGTATGTCAAGCTTCCATAGACCTTGGATTCTAGCTGAGGTTTACCTTTTCATCCCTCTGTTCCAAATTATAAACATCCCAGAGCAATGATGAGTGGCAAGATTAGTGTGTCCACTGTCATTTGCCTTTTTGAAAGATGGTACATACAATGCTGGGTTGGAGACCCATGCAGATCCCGACACTTGGGATCAGAAGAAAAATAAAGGCCACGTGGAGTCTTATTGACTGCCATGTTCATTATGCCATTGCCTGCTTTCCTATTTATCATCATTCAAATGCAATACCCAAGTGACAGTGACAGATCTGAAAGGCCATTCTGAAAAAGCTTACCCTCAGTCTCGAGACCAAGAATGTTCTCCTGTACTATCATTTTCCATCATGTGCTTTTAATGTAAAGACTTCCATCTGCTCCACGAAACACTGAGTTCCCTGCTGTTTCCAGGTTGCCCAGAGAATACAGTTCTCTCGGTCCATATCTCACTAGGAGGACCTGTTTTCAGCTGTTCTCTGGTTGTAAGGGACAAGGCTACCAAGAAATCATGCATCAGACCACAGCCATCCCCAACCCCCACCTATGTTTACACTACCTGTATAAAACCTGTTATAGAAGGTTTTATTATCTAAGTCAGCAGAGACACCTGAGTCATAGGGGGAGCAATGACTGGATTTTCTTAAATCCTTTCTGCATAAATACTGTTGACCAGCTCCATGGTAGAAGGGCTTGGGCAAGGGAAAGAGGTGGATGAACAGCACAGTGATGCAACATCATTTGAGGTGGGATAAATTAAACACATTGATGGGCAGATTTCTTGCTGGATCCCTGGTGTGGAGGTTAAGCAGGGAAAGTGCAAGTGTACTCAAAGCACTTATCTGAGTATTTGAGGGTGGTGGTGACCCATGCCTTTAATCCCAGCAGAGGCATTTGGATTTCTGTGAGTTCAAGACCAGCTTAGTCTGAGTGAGTTCCAGGACAGTGCCCAAAGCTACAGAGAAACCCTGTCTCAAAAAAGAAAACAAAACAAAACACAAAACACAAAAAAACAAAAGATCTATTGCTCGGAAGTGGTGGCTCACACCCTTGGACTCAGCACTCAGTAGGCAGAGACAGGCAGATCTCTATGAGTTCCAGGCCAGCCTGATCTGCAAAGCTACACAGAGAAACCCTGTCTCAAAAACAAACAAAACAAAACAAAAGAGTATTTGAAACAGAGGAAAAACTATACATTTACCTAACTTCCCCATCTAACCTTCAACCTATACTTGGTTATAACTTTTGGGAGGACTCACTTTTGAGCTTGACAACTAGTATAATCAATTTGATTGTACATTCCATATGTCATTTGCTTCTGTGAGTTCCCAAAGTAAGTATCTTATGGCTTCCCTCCCCAGTGGAACTCTTGGTATCTGCGTGTCTGTGTGTGATTCAAGCGTCTTTTCTTTGCCCTTGTCGGGACGTTCAGAGCTGAGAAAGACGACTCTGTGAAGTTGTGTCCTTTTTATCTTTGCTCAGACTCTCTGTTGCATGGCTCATCTTTCATATCATCATGAGATTTTCCACTTTGCAAAACCATCTTCTTTCTTTGTGGCCATTCTCCTGTTCTCTCTTTTGCAACTTACAGAGGTGATCATGGGTTGAATTACAGCAGCAAGCCCTATAGCCTGGTCACTGTTTCCATATGGGCTCAGGAGAACACCAGCCTTGTATAGCATTTGCTGTGTTAACACTGTATAATGGTGATTTAGAAACAGGGGTGAATTTATGAGCTGGCATGGCTTTCCATGGTTCCTTAGCTATGTAGTTCAAGGATATGAATAATCCCTAAAGGACCATCATAATTCATCAACCCACATTGAATGTTACAAACTGACTATCTCCCAAGTTTAAAAGCTAAATGAGAGTGGCTTAAGAGTAAGCCCTATCCTCGAAAACCTCTACCTAGTTTAAACCCCACATGCCAAGGGATCTCTTTTAAATTTGCAGCACACTGCAGGCTTTATAAACACAAACTGATTTATAAACACAGACTATTGATTAGAAGGATGCTTTAAAATGGATGTTTAAGCAGAAAGTATAGACACAGAGGTATGGAGGAATCTGTCTAAAAAGACAATCACACAGTGTGGGTGTCTTCTCTGGCTGCTTTGGCAAGACTTCCAGATTCTGGGACTCCTTCATGGGTACTGTGACCAAGCTGCCTCGGTTTGTTTGTTTTTACTTTCCTGGTCTAATGAATGGATGTCACATTGTATTGTGACTCTAAGTCCTGCCCTAGGAAGAATTAGTAGTGGAATTGATATTTTGCCTTAGGCTATTTGAAAGGTAGCTGTGAATTATGGGCCATAATACTGGCAGGTTCAGTGACTTTCAGTTGGTTGATGTCAAACCAAACCTTGGCTGAAGACTGAAATCTCTTTGAATTCCAAGTTCTACCACTTGTTGTAAGTGTTATAATTGGCTTTAAGTTTGTCTAGCAGATGAGTTCCTTTGCCCCAGCAGACCCATCAGAGTGGCAGTATTCAGTTCCAAAGCCTCAGTACACCTCTGCACTAAGTACATATATTGTGAAGAATGTCCCTGCAACAGTCTTGGTTTACACCCCTGTGACAAAAATACCATATGGAGGGGGCCTTAAATGATGCAAATCTGATTTTAGTGTTCTGGGCGTTAGGAAGTCCCCAAAGTAAGCAGTGACAGACCTGGTGTCTGATAAAAGCCCTACTTCTGAGTTTCAGATGGCTGCTTTCTTTCTGGGTCCTCCATGGTAGAGGAGAGTGAGAGAGAGGGCAGGAGAGGGATAGAGGGGGACAGCGAGGGGGAAATGAAGAGAGAGTGGGAGAAAGCGGGAGAAGGAGAAAGAGAGGGAAAGGGTGAGAGAGAGGGAGAGGGGAAAAAAGGAAAGAGTGAAGGAGAGGGAGAAAGGAGAGGTAGGTTGAGAGAAAAAGAGAGCAAGTGCAAACAGGCACTAATGTTTCTAATAGGGGTACCAATCCCACTTGTGAAGGCTCCATTCTCATGGCCTAATCGACTCCCAAAGTCCTCCCTCCTAGTATATCACTGTAGGGATTTCAGGATACGAAGTTTATTAAGACACACATATCCACTCCACCGCAAACAGTTATCCAAGGGCCAGTCATAGGATGGAGTGTTTGGTTGTTAGAATCTTTTCTGTGGTTTGTCTCCTGTGGAGCTCATGATGAAGTGTGATTTTGAATAGTATGGTGTGGAGAGGTGTTAGGACACTTAAGAAGTGATTAGATCAGTGAGAGGGAATAAATCCTTTCTCCTGGACCAGATCAATTACAAAGAGGGTGGGCTAGGAAGCAAGGCACAAGCTCCTCACCCCAAACTAAGCAGGTGTTAATGGTGTGCCCTTAGGATTCCCAGCATTCAGAACCTTGAGATGAAAGAAGTTTCTTTCCTTTATAAATTGCCCACTCTCGAGGGTTCCATTTTAGGGACAGAAAATGGACTTGGAGAAAAACACCTCAGAGTTTGTGAATGAGTTAGAAGAAATCCATGGTGTTAACACTGTAAACTGACAAGTTTATTTTAAGATGTCCCTAGGTCATAAGACAGTGGACAGCATTTGTCTTCCCTTGACTTTATTGTCCTCTAAGTATCTCCAATAAATATCTCCCTGCTCTGAAACTATGAGGGGAAAAAATGGAGTTTTCTAAAGTCTCCCTAGATGCCAACAATTGAGTATCAGCCAACTGATTCTGCATTAATTTTAAAGGAAAACATACCAAAATATAGTTTTTACCCTAATATGAAAGTTGGGGTCTGGGGCAATTGACTTCAATTCTAATTCAGAGAATAAACTCTTGTAGTAAAGAAGACATGTGCCGAGTCTGACTTCGTGTGCAAAAATGGTCAGTGTGTTCCTAACAGATGGCAGTGCGATGGGGACCCTGACTGTGAAGATGGTTCTGATGAAAGCCCAGAACAGTGCCGTGAGTGTGCCTTGACTTGCTTTGGACTTGACCTCTTTCGTGCTGTTCTGTCTCTGTTCTAAGTGATGCTTTATCAATTGCTTGGCATTAATTTTTCTTTGCCTGCCTTGAACTTGAGGCCAACTGACTTGAAGGTCATTCAAGCTATTAACAGTTATTCCATCTCCTTTAAAGACTGCTCTCTCTAGTCTAACAAGACTGACATTCTCTTGGGTAGCTTCGCCATTGAATACTTAAGACTGACGCCAGCATATTCAATTAAGAACTCCTTGACTAGGTGCATAGATTTCAACTGTTTGACAATACCTGAGTAGATGGTCCCCTAATCCTGGAATTTAAGTCAACATGTGAAGGTTTCCTGAAGGTCACACATAAGCTTTGAAATGCACAGATGTTCAAATCATGAAAACATGCTATTATAAAAACAGCAAGACAATTAGTAACAGGGTCATTTAGGAATTTTTAACAAATGTGTAACCTAACGTGGGGGCCATAGAGTTTGCTACTGAATAAGAAAAACTTCATAAAAGTACAACTACATCTCTCTGCCCATAGGCTAGTATGCAGGGGGAAGTCCCAAAACCACAGGAGAAAGGAGTGATGTAATCTAATAAACAGGGATCATTTGAGTGTTAAGGTGCAGAAAAGTCTAGAGACTCATTGCAGTAGAGGCCTGCTGACGCAGAAGAAATAGGATTGACACAAACCAAATTTAGGTTAAGGATACAATTATTCAAATGACCACGGTGGAACTCGCATTTTCTAGAAAGAAGTGAACAATTTTGTCAGTGAGTTAGAAACCTGAGGGTCCTAGACAGGATCTACACAGATTCAGCACCATGTTTCAGCGGTTAATGACATGGTAAAAATCATGTTGTCATTCCTGCTTTGCATGTATAAAGAAACATGTGAATGGAGGCCTAGGAAGGCTACGATTTCATGGAAGGTCTTATAGGTTTTCGCCCACCTGACCTTTAATAGAGTCAGGATTGGGTGACAATATCTGGTGTGCCCACTGATATCCAAACATAAGTAATGGACTAGGAGCAGGCCAACAAATCAACTTGACTGTGCCAAGTAAAACAAAAGCCAGAACTGAGCATGCCGCAGAACCTTGAAGGAGTGACATGGTCAAGGTTCTCGGGTACCCTGCCAGGTGGCCTTGCTTGGCATAGCTTCTAAGGACGGAGCTGGCGAAGGATCTGCCTGGCTTCCACTAGTCAGTGTGCCCCATGTACCTGACCACTGAGTCCCAGGTGTTGCACTTCCAGGCAGCACGGGAGCAGCAGCTTTGCACTGACCAGTTTGGAGGCTCTTTTGAGACTGTATGTCATCAACAGATATGAGAACATGCCGCATAAATGAAATCAGCTGTGGCGCCCGTTCTACTCAGTGTATCCCAGTGTCCTGGAGATGCGATGGTGAAAATGATTGTGACAATGGAGAAGATGAAGAAAACTGTGGTAAGAAGACCAGTGTGAAGTAGCATACCCCAAAGACCCTTTTCCTAAAAAAAGGTGGGCAAGGGATGCTAACTTAAGCCAGAAGACAGATTGCCACTGAGTCACTTTTCAGTAGCTTTGCTGTCTGCTCAATGTTGGTCCTCCTAACCACCATAAAACTGTAAAGGCCTTTTGCTGGTAATTGGTCACTGCCTGGTGCATCCTCTAGGCAGATAGAAGCAAGCAGGGAATCATCTTTGTGCTTATATTCAGCATAGTACATTTAGCATACCTTGTTAAGGCAGCAGCTATGTGGGCTTTTTTCTTTTATGACAGTAATTCCTGGGCCTTCCTTACATTTGGCTCAATAGAACTAGAAGGTGATGGGGCCAGCAGAGACATTCAAAGGTTTAGTTAGATTAGCTTCTTGGAATAAGTTACCTGAGTGTGACATAAGCATTTCTGCCAACTAGAATCTATGGTTACATTAGCATAGAAATGTGATCTAACCTGTTGCCAATAGATACCTAAAGTCTACCTAACCTTTGTGGCCTATGATGATTCCTGTCTCTGAATGCTAGCCCTCTTTCCTCCTCTTTCATACTTATATTCTTGGAGTGTCTATAATGAAGTGTTCCATATAAAAGGTGAGGCCCTAGGGAAAATCTGAAGGTTGAAAAACATTGCTTTGAAGTGCGTCTAAATCTGAGTCTGATAGGCCTAACTTCAGGCTGCAATAGTGGCCAAGGGAGTTCAGGGTCCTTGCAGATGAAACACTAATCAGAAACTCAGGGTCGTTGCAGGTAAAATACTAGTCTGGAGCTCAGGGTCCTTGCAGGTGAAACACTAGCCTGGCCTGTACAAGTCACTTAGTGGGGGCAATACCACTGCACCTAGTCCAATGAGTTTCATGTTCAGTCATAGAATTGAGCTTCATACATTGCCATGGCAAGCCCTGGAGCTGCAAAACATTTCCCTTGCAAATCTACACTTTGCTTCCCAAGAGAGTCGTGGTCTCCTTTTATCAATTAGCAACAAATTGTGACTTTGGTATGTTTGGCAGGAATTTAAATCAAAACCTAAACTGGCTACTGTGACTACCTTGTCATCACTAGCATGCAGAGTTGCTAGGCTGTGATTCTGGTCCTAGTAATGGAAAAAAAAAAAACCCTGAAAATTACGAAGATGGTATTCCTATTCCTAATATTTATTTAAAAGACCCAAAAGAAAGGAACCATGTGCACTGTTCTATGGTTTGTTTCTTTTCGGATAGTGCCTTAATATCCATTATATCTTGCCCACGTATAGCTGATGCATATTCTCAGCTAGTGATGTGATTTGGGCTGACATACAACAGGTTGGTCTGGGTATAACTCTGCCTTCCCAAAAGAAGTCCCTGGTACCAGCTTACGCTATTGGTCACTGTCCCTTTAAGTGTCAGTTGTGGTTCTCATCTCAAATTAGTTTCTAGCCTTCTACTGTTTTCTTGGTCCTTTATTTCTGCTCTTATACATAGTATGGCTGCATCTTATTTTATACCGTGAAACTGTTTTGTCATATTTCAGAAACTTGCTCTCCATATAACAGCACTACAGCTTTTAAGTTAGAAAGCTAAAATCAATCATCGGAGATCAATATATTGATTTGGTGATGAGAGTCTTGAATTAAAAAAAAAAATGCTGATGCACTTTCAATGGAACATCTTCCCTCTAACAGGCAACATAACATGTAGTGCTGATGAGTTCACTTGCTCCAGTGGCCGCTGTGTCTCCAGGAACTTTGTGTGCAATGGCCAGGATGACTGTGATGATGGCAGCGATGAGCTGGACTGTGCACCACCAACCTGCGGCGCCCACGAATTCCAGTGCAGCACCTCTTCCTGCATCCCCCTCAGCTGGGTGTGTGATGATGATGCAGACTGTTCGGACCAGTCGGATGAGTCTCTTGAACAGTGTGGCCGCCAGCCAGTGATACATATGAAATGTCCTGCCAGCGAGATCCAGTGCGGCTCTGGCGAGTGCATTCACAAAAAATGGCGGTGTGACGGAGATCCTGACTGCAAGGATGGCAGTGACGAGGTCAACTGCCGTAAGTAACTTTCCAGTTCTCGCCCATGTCTTGACTGGGGACCATCTGGCCGGCTTCATTCCATTGTGTTGCCTGCTTTCACAGCCTCCCGAACCTGCAGACCTGACCAGTTTGAATGTGAAGATGGCAGCTGCATCCATGGCAGCAGACAATGCAATGGCATCCGAGACTGTGTGGACGGCTCTGATGAAGTCAACTGCAAAAACGGTGAGGTTCTCCCCGGCATGCTCTGGTGGACCATTGGTTTCTCTGGTCAGACCAACAACGGAACTTCTCTCCCGTGTTTGGTTTTATAGTCAATCAGTGCTTGGGCCCTGGAAAGTTCAAGTGCAGAAGTGGAGAATGCATAGACATTAGCAAAGTGTGTGACCAGGAGCAGGACTGCAGTGACTGGAGTGATGAGCCCCTGAAGGAATGCAGTAAGTGTGGGGCTTGCTTGAGGCCGGGGCTGGGAGCTGGGAGGTTCCATTCAATCCATCGGAGCTAATGCTGTTGGGACCCTGCTTGATGGTCCATTGAATTCAGAATGAACTCAAATTAATGTAAGCTTGATGATAGTGTTACGACATGGGATTCTACCCAGTGACAAATTAACCCTGATTTTAGGAACCCCTTAAGATAACTAAAAATAATAGCAAAACAAGTAAATCCGGCATGACTAACTAGTAGCCTATCATTCAGCCTGAGATATTTATTTACAAAACAAATAATCAGATCTTAGCAAGGCCATCAGCAGCCTACGCTTAAATGTGAATAAGACCACTATCAATTAAGAATAAGATGTCATACTAATTTGGACCCTGGGTTATAAAATAGGAAACAAAATGAGCACTTGAAGTTGGGAGGGAGATGTTTGTGTACCATCTTCAGAGTTGGATGGGGAATGGGGCGATAGATATGATCAAAATACATTGTATCTCTATATGGAAGTCTCATAGACTAAATCTAAAATATTATATTAAAAACAAAGAATAAACTGCCAGGTGACTTTTTCTATGCTTTTATTCCAGATGTCAATGAATGCTTGGTCAATAACGGTGGCTGTTCCCATATCTGCAAAGACCTAGTTATAGGCTATGAATGTGACTGCGCAGCTGGGTTTGAACTGATAGATAGGAAAACCTGTGGAGGTGAGTTGAAGCAAGGAGCCTGGCCCCTGGAAGACATGGGAAAGGGCAACATGCATCTAGTAAGGCAGAGACACAGCAAGACTAATTCGAATTTCCCTCCTAGATATTGATGAATGCCAAAATCCGGGGATCTGCAGTCAAATTTGTATCAACTTAAAAGGCGGTTACAAGTGTGAATGTAGTCGTGGCTATCAAATGGACCTTGCCACTGGCGTGTGCAAGGCAGTAGGTAAATGGACTTGGGCTGGTGTGGTTCTGGTACCTTTATGCGTTAGTGATTCTAAAAGGTACAGCCGGTGACTGTAGCAGTCAGCCTACACAAAAAGTCACACCCCAGAGCAATGCTACTAATCTCCTAGTTCATCAGGATAGCTTAACACAGACTAGCTTCCTATGCATCTGTCTTGGTCTTTCCTTTTGCATAGGATACTAGGACAGTCGCCATATTTGCTTCCTTTCTGCTTCTGAAACTGAGCACAAAGCAAAAATAAAATAAAATAACTTGTTTATCAGCCACCCTACTGTTGAGTGCTGTAATCCCAGGACTGCCTTCCTAAATAGGGTAGAAGTACTTACAGGATCATGGGGCTTGAACTCCAGGCTGGGTACTACTGAGATGTTCAGCAGTATTTTTAGAAGTGTTCCTCTGTGAAGAGGTGACATTGAAGATCTTGCTTTACAGCAAAACTAAATCAACCTGTCTTATATCTTATAGGCAAAGAGCCAAGTCTGATCTTCACTAATCGGAGAGACATCAGGAAGATTGGCTTAGAGAGGAAGGAATACATCCAGCTTGTAGAACAACTAAGAAACACGGTGGCTCTAGATGCTGACATTGCAGCTCAGAAGCTATTTTGGGCTGATCTAAGCCAAAAGGCCATCTTCAGGTAACTTTCACTTGCATTCCTGACATCTGGACATAAAGCCACTATCATCGGGCCTGTGGAAAAGATTGGGGTAGGGAGTGGGGTGTCTCTTGTCTCTAGTTCCAGTCTACCAGCTAGTTAGTTGGGAGTATTAAATCCAACACTATTAAATTACCATCAGCTGTTATTTAGGAATGAATCATTGGCCGTAAAGTAAAAGGTGACTATGCCTTCAGATGACATCTGAACTCCTCATAATGTCTCTTCTTCTATAGTTGTCAACTGTCTTCTCTTGCTACAAATAGAAATGATGGTAGTAGCTTTTCCTCAGTGTAGAACTGTAGACCTGGGATAATAGCTTCTGAGTCAAATGCTTTTCTTGCATCTAGATTACATAACCACAATTAGATAGGCTACAATATTGCTAATTTTCCATCCCCAAGCAACATGGCTGAATAATTTCAGTGCTGAGCTATGGGGTTCCTATAATCTTTCTGAGTAAAGTCTTTGACCATTTTATAAGCAGAAAGTCCATTCTCCAGGGTCCAAAGGTGACAACTTTTAAATTTCTTGTGACCTATTCTGTTTCAGTGCCTCAATTGATGACAAGGTTGGTAGACATTTTAAAATGATCGACAATGTCTATAATCCTGCAGCCATTGCTGTTGATTGGGTGTACAAGACCATCTACTGGACTGATGCGGCTTCTAAGACTATTTCAGTAGCTACTCTAGACGGAGCCAAGAGGAAGTTCCTGTTTAACTCTGACTTGCGAGAGCCTGCCTCCATAGCTGTGGACCCATTGTCTGGGTTTGTATTCTTCGTTTTCCTTCACTTAGCCTTTTGGGTGCTAGACACATAGGTTGGAAGCTTTTCTCATGCATTCTTGAGAAACAGAATTATCCATTTCAAGACATCAATGGCAATGTTCATTGTCTAGCCCCTCCCTCACACATTTCTCTTTACCCCCTCCAGCTAACTCCCTTTCTTCCCTTATCTCATGTCTCTCTCTCTCTCTCTCTCTCTCTCTCTCTCTCTCTCTCTCTCTCTCACACACACACACACACACTTTACTTATCTATAAAATCCAGGATCTACAAGTAGGAGAAAAGATGTGATATTTCTTGGAGTCTTACTGTGTCTAATATGATCACCTCCAGTTGCCTCCATTTTCATGAAAATGACATGATTTCTTTCTTCTTTATGGTTAAATAAAACTCCCTTGTGTACATGATACACTTGAATGAAAATATGGAAGTTACATTACTGTCTCCTGTAGTCCTGAAGAGTAGACCCAGAGCCTCACAGATGGTGGCCAAGAGCTCTACCACTGAGCTGTGCCTCCAAGCCTTGTATATTCTCACTGTTCAATTTCATGTGCTCAGAACAGAATTAGAGCCTTAAGCATCAGGATCTGTCTTAAAAGCCTGAAACTCAAGAGTTTGGTGCCCTCTTTAAGCCTTTGATTTAAGTCACAGCTTTCTTTCTTCTCAGCCACTAAGGCACATTTCTGATTTAACTCCCCTAGCTTTGTTTACTGGTCCGACTGGGGCGAGCCAGCTAAAATAGAAAAAGCAGGGATGAATGGATTTGACAGGCGCCCACTGGTGACTGATGACATCCAATGGCCTAATGGAATTACACTTGGTATGTATGTCCTTCTCCCTAATTAGTTTAATTAGTTAATTAGTTTGATCATGTTTAAATATATGCCCACTGTACATTTGAGATGATACTTTTAGTTCCATCTGTAGCTGGAGAGAGGGGCTGAACAAACAGGGTGGACTTAACAAATTACAGGTGCCAGGATAGCTGGCTTGTTATCTAGTTGGTCTAATATGCAATGGAAACTCAGTGAATCTTTGATTTGGGGGGATTTTTCAAATGGAATGCATTTCCAACTGGGTGTCTTAGCCTTGCCTAGGTGGCAACTTATAACTGTTATATCTGTTTCCTTCTGAATTATCTGGGAAGAAGTGCAAAATCCAAGCCTGTTTAAAAGCACCTTCTATAATGTAACATATCCCAAGTCAATGACTTTGAGAGTCTTAGAAATCACATTGGACCCCGCAGAGAGAATGAAGTTAGTTACAGGTTCTATTGCTGGCCTCACAAGTATTATGGTGTCCCACTAAGAACTCCCAATAGAGAAGAAACTGTAAAATAGAATAGATTCTTTAGGTAGTTTTAAATAAAAGCCAGAGCAGCAACAGCTCATATTATGCCAATTATTTTCTTGCCTAGACCTTGTCAAAAGCCGCCTCTACTGGCTCGATTCCAAGCTGCACATGCTATCTAGTGTGGACTTGGATGGCCAAGATCGGAGAATAGTGCTCAAGTCTCTGGAATTCCTAGCTCATCCTCTTGCACTCACAATATTTGAGGTAAGACGTTCGGCTCACATCTAATCAGACACTTTTAGAACAGGTGTGTGGGAAGAGGAAGGAACAATAGATAACTGGTACATAATAGACACTAAGTCCTCAAGGAACTTCAAGAAACCTGAACTTGCTTCCCTTACCCTTCATACTCAATGTCCCAGAGAAACATTCAATAATCTCACCCCATTAAATGGCGAGCAAATCCTATTAGGACTTGATTTGTGTCTATCTTGGATGTACATGCTAATTGTCAGGATTCTGTTTTAGGATCGTGTCTACTGGATAGATGGAGAAAATGAAGCAGTGTATGGTGCCAATAAATTCACTGGGTCAGAGCTGGCTACTCTAGTCAACAACCTCAATGATGCCCAAGACATCATTGTCTACCATGAACTCGTTCAGCCATCAGGTAATGTGAAGAAACCTACTCCTTAATGATCATGCTAAAGCAATAGTATGATCTAGAACCCACTACCTACTGGCTCCTTAGCTACTCAACTTCCTTTAAAATGGAACCTTTGTCCTCTTGAACTCTAGGCCAAACTCCACACTTGATGTCTGATATCTCATTCCAGCCATCTTGGAGAAATGGCTTCAAAGTCAGCTCTTAGCTCTTTTTAACCCTCAGTGGCAAGCTTTCATCTCAATTTCTCCTGGGTCCCCATTGCTAAGCCTATTGTACCAGCTTCCACAGTAGCCTTCAGGCCACAGATACTCCTTACGATTAGTTGTCTAGGTTTGCTGTAGCAAAGTACCACAAATTGGGTGCCTTAAACAACAGAAATTTACTATCTCACAATTCTAGAAACAAAAAAAAAATCCAAACTCAAGGTTTGGTAAGTTGGTTTCCTTTGGGAACGTGAGGAAAGACTCTATCCCAGACCTCTCTTCTGGACTTGAAGATGGCCATTTCCCCCATTTTTTGATATGTGCTTGTGCTCATATTTCATCTTCTGAGGACACTGGACATTTGGGGTTAAGACCTCCCTAAAGACCTCATCTGAACTTGATTACCTCTGTCAATACTATATCTACAAATAAGGTCGCATTCTAAGATATTGGCAGTTAAGACTTCAGTGTGCAAATTTTATAGAGACACAACCAGTAGCACCTATTCTCCCCCATGGCATATCTTATATAGGGTTTAGCAAATCATCAAATGTATCTAGTCATGTTTTTCCTGCCCAGAACACCGGCTCACCTACCTAATGAGACCCTCACACCTCCCTGTGGTGTGGCTGAGTTCCCTTCCACTGAAGTTAGTCAATATAAAGTCAAGAAAATGTGACTTGTCTCCTTCTGAGCCTTCACTCTAAGCTTTGAACAAGCAGTGTGAGCCAGGCCTGGTCCCTCACATCCCTTCACACCAACCTATGGAAGATACAACTCTTAATCTACTTCCAAGAAACCTCTAAATCTGGTTATCTTTAGTGTGTGCTTCCAATGCATTGACTGATACCCATCCAACATTAGTGATATACATTCTTCAAGACTGTTAGTCTCACTTGGAAGATTGACAGTGTAGACAAAACTTAGCTCCATGGAGACTATAGATAACATTGCAATGCCTATTCTAAAGGCCCTTTTTTTTTTCCTGACTAGGTAAAAACTGGTGTGAAGAAGATGTGCAGAATGGGGGATGTGAATACCTCTGCCTACCAGCACCACAGATTAATGACCACTCTCCGAAATATACCTGTTCCTGTCCCAACGGGTACAGCCTTGAGGAAAATGGACGAGAGTGCCAAAGTAAGGCTTTCTACATTTCAGCCACAAGCAAGACATATAACAAGCCCTGTAAGGCAGTGGCTATGACAA
Organism: Cricetulus griseus; assembly: GCF_003668045.3. Classification (NCBI taxonomy): domain Eukaryota; kingdom Metazoa; phylum Chordata; class Mammalia; order Rodentia; family Cricetidae; genus Cricetulus; species Cricetulus griseus. The sequence continues at coordinate 34,166,939 of NC_048596.1, read as the reverse complement.
CTTGTCTCGGTTTCAGAAATTCTCTTGTAGTTACCTTTGAAATCAATTTCAGAACATTATAGTTATTAGTGTTACTGTTTTATGGCAGGCATTTATATCACTACTTTGGAGCTGACATGTGCCCATTTCAACATCAAATGAGTTTATCAGTGACTGAAGTGTCAATGTGCCACACACTAGTTTGTACCCATTGCTCTGTAACACCCTGATATAGCCAATTTGCAGGTACTTAAAGTCCTCCACAGAGGGCATAATGAATACTCTGAAGACATTTGAGGAAGGAGACCGTGGTTGTAGAATATTTGCTGACCTCAGTAGATGATACAAGTTTAAGCTCTCAGATAGTCTGGACTTGAATTGTAGGATTTTGTTATCAGCCTTTGAGCAGTGAGTTAAACGTGCTGATTGTAAACAAGGAGCTCACATAGTGATGTCTTATTTAGCATCATTCTGCCCCATAATAGGCACTTACTCAGTTTACTGAGAAAATAGGTGCAAAAGCACTTGATGTGCATGGCACACAAGGCATTTTCAAGAACATCTGTGGTCACCCAGGAGCCTGGAGTTTTGTACAGAGAATCAATGTGGCTATGGCTCTTCTTGAGTTGTCAGCTTCCACATGCTGCCTGCCCTGCCTGAACTTCCAAATGTTTCTAGTTTTTGCTCGAAACTGGCTATTTCTCTCCATTCAGATACATCCACTTTATGGCCTAGTTCTGCAGTGGGTTGACTCTTTTACCTGGACTTAAAATAACCTTTCATCATGACTTCTCTGGACTATGTGGCCAGCCATTCAGGAACCTTAGCCTTAACCAGGTTCTTGGTTTTTATAATCCAGGTACTTCAACTCCTGTGACTTACACTGAGACAAAAGATATCAACACAACAGACATTCTACGTACTAGTGGACTGGTTCCTGGAGGTATTGGGTCCAGTACTGCAAACTTAATCTCAACTAACTGCCGCTTAAATAATTAATGCAGCCTTTAACTACTGGCTCTGCCCCAACTGGCTACTTGTGCCTAAAGTCCAAAGACTTTGGAACCTGCATATCCTGGATTTTTCTGACTCATTTAAACCTGTTGGTGAAATGGCCATGTAACTCAAATAATTCTAATCCCAAGTTCTTCTGGTGTGGAATTATAGTGTCTACTAGAGATCAATATTAGGTACAAAGGTGTGTGGATCTCTACCTAATAGGTAGATTTCTAGGTCTTAATTCAAATTCTGATAGACTGATTCCTTGTATGTCCTTGCAGGGATCAATGTGACCACAGCAGTATCAGAGATCAGTGTTCCCCCAAAAGGAACTTCAGCTGCCTGGGCCATCCTTCCTCTCTGTAAGTGAATTTACTTCTCATGTATACCTCATAGACAGTTCCAGTTCATATACAGCTCCTTCCCATGATCTCCTATGCTGTCATAACACATGAGACTTGCATTCACTCCCTCAACTCTCTGGTACTTACTCATCACTGGTAACTTTCACATGACAATGGACACTGGTGAATATTCACCAATTGCCTACAGGTCTTACTGCTTTCTGCGTCAAGCTTGTTAGCCTTGCTTATCCCTACATGGAGGATGTCCCTTTAGCAAGAGTTTTGTTCTAGTCCCATTTGTTGTATATGATGATTCACAAAGAGGCAAACAAATGGGTCTGGAGAGATGGCTCAGAGGTTAAGAGCACCAGCTACTCTTCCAGAAGTCCTGAGTTCAATTCCCAGCAACCACATGGTGGCTCACAACCAACTGTAATGAGATCTGGTGGCCTCTACTGGTGTGCCGATATACATGGAAACAGAATGTTGTATACATAATAAATAAATAAAATCTTAAAAAAAATAGGCAAACAAATGGTCAAATGACATTTTGAAAGAGTTGGAAAATTCATAAAGTATATTGGTTGGGGGGGCATATTGTTGTTTGTTTTGGTTTTTGGTTTTTCAAGACAGGGTTTCTTTGTGGAGGCCTGGCACTACCTCTGTAGAACAGTCTGGCCTCAAAACCACAGAGACCCACCTACCTCGGCCTCTGAGTGCTGGAATTAGCATGCACCACCACTGTCCAGTCATAAAGGGTAAATTTAAAGTAATTAAAGATTTCCAAACTCAGGTGAAAGGACCTCTAAAGCCACTTTCAGGCATGCGAATTCTATGGCACTTTGATTTAAATGCCTCTTTGGCCTAACTTACTGGTTTACCTAACACACCAGAACCACTTGACTGGCACTCCAAGGCTTCTGTAATGTTCATGAAGTTGGCCTAGGGTTAGGACTCAGGACTCTGCACACCCCTGGGTGTGTAAAGCTCCAATGCAAATATTCATACAACCTGAACTTATTTTCAAAATTTTCTCTCATTTGGATTCCAACTTCCATCTATCCAAGCTCCCTAAAACATGGAACATTTATTAATGCAAATTACCATAGATCCATGACTATTAGACTTCACTTATGATTTCTGTTTCAGTGCTCTTGGTGATGGCAGCAGTAGGTGGGTACTTGATGTGGCGGAATTGGCAACATAAAAACATGAAAAGCATGAACTTTGACAATCCTGTGTACTTAAAGACCACTGAAGAGGACCTCTCAATAGACATTGGTAGACACAGTGCTTCTGTCGGACACACATACCCAGCAGTAAGTCTGCATTGTCTGTATTCACTGTGGCTTGACATGAGTCTCTGCAAAGGAGACCAGAACCTCTAGCTATGGGTACCTGGGCTGGGAAGGATCATGAAGTTCCCAGATACTTTATCCACTGGCTACATGTTAGAAGCTAAATGTCAGTCAGTGATAAGTATCTCACTCACAGAGGAAGGCAGGTAAGTCCTGTTTGTCATTATTTCAGATTATAAAAATGACATGTGAATAGCAGTATGAGCCAATAGCTTGTTTTTAAACTTCAGCTCCTTGCATACTGGGTAGCTAAAGGTAAATCAGGGTGGGCATATGAGGATTGTGTATAAGGGAGTTAACTGAAAGTCAATATAGCTTGAGTGAGATTCAACTAGCCTAAAGTACTAAATGCTTTCATTAGAGAGGTGTTCCATCCCACCCAGGAGAGCCAGCTTTCTGCAGGAGCAGCAACTGTAATCCCTTGTTCTTCCCCTCAAAACCCAAGTGCATATTTGGCCTCTACTTCAGGACCATGGTGAATGAAATGTGCTTAACACTGCCATTGCAAGTTCTGCAGGGAAACATGAAATAGTGTTCAGTTCACGTTATATGTCTTGACATTTGTTTCCAAGATTTACACTTCTTAAACAGAGCCAGTCACACTGTTTGTTTGTATGTTTGTTTCTCCTAGCAAGCAGGTACAGATTATGTATTCCTTATTTGAAATACTTGGTGCCAGAAGTTTTCAGGGTTAGGGAATTTTGGAAGGGGGGAGCATGGATTTTGGGGGTTTTTGCATACATAAAAAGTGTGAACCCAAAATCCATTTGTTTCATGTATTCTTATATACATAGCCTAAGATACTTTACATAATATTTTAATGTGTGTTCATTTTGACCACAACCAGTAACATAAAGAAAAGCATGGAATTTTCTACTTAGAGTGTCATAATGCTACTCATAAAATTTCAGATTTAGGACCCCTTTTGGGTTTCAGATTTTCAGGCTGAGGACACAAATACAATTCATGTGTCTAGCCTCCAATTTGTTGGGTCTGTGAATGGCCAACTCAAAGTCCGCTCTTAGCTGCTAACAGCGAGAAACCACCAAGCTCATGGGAACCTTTTCTTCTCTGCAGATATCAGTTGTCAGCACAGATGATGATCTGGCTTGACCTCTGAACAAGTCTTGACTGCTGAGGTCTGAACCAGTAACACCCACTCCAGAACGATAACCGAGCCCACGCTGAAGTCTCCTTTCTTCCTCCCATCTGGAAGAACATCAAGATATCTTTCCGTGGATCAAGTTTGTGTGCTTGACCATTTTTATATTACTTTTGTAAATATTCTTGGCCACATTCTACTTCAGCTTTGGATGTGGGTTACCAAGTATCTGTAACCCTTGACTCTCTAGACAGTATTGCCATCTCTGGCCAAATATGCACTTTCCCTAGAAAGCCATATTCCAGGAATGAACCTTGTGCTATAGTGACTCTCACCTGTACATACATTGTATAGGCCACCTGTACATATCCCAGAGAACAATCACTATTCTTAAGCACTTTGAAGATATTTCTATGTAAATTATTGTAAACTTTTTCAATGGTTGGGACAATGGCAATAGGATAAAACGGGTTACTAAGATGAAATTGCCAAAAAAAATTTGTAAACTAATTTTGTACGTATAAATGAAATCTTTGACCTCTGTGGAGGTTTGCAAAGACTGACTTCAAACTACTGTACATTTTTTTCAAGTGCTAAAAAAAATTAAAACACACAGCTTAACCATGGTTTTGATTATTCCTCTAAGATGGACTGGGAACAGCCTGTGTATCACCAAATGTTCTAGACATCTGAGATATAGCTCTTGCTGTTGTATACCTAGCCCATAATTGGGTAGTATCTTTTTCAACCAAGTACTAACTAAAGAAATGTGTACCATTTAATATTTGTTCCCCCAAATTTATCATCTTCCCTTCCTTCCTTCCTTCCTTTCTTCCTTCCTTCCTTCCTTCCTTTATTCCTTCCTTCCTTCTTGGCCTCAAGCTTGCAATGTTCCTGCCTCAACTTCCCAACTTCTAGGATTACATGTCTGCAGTACAACACCCAGCCCACATATTTCTTATTTTATAAAAGACACTGTCTTCCCAGAATTCCTTTTGCTCACAGAAGGTTCCTTTTTCCTATTTTTTTCCACAGTGATCTAGAAACACTTGCTAAGATTCCTTCAAGTTCTCATGCTTTGTTGTCCATGTTCTGTCATTATTGTAGGTCAAAGACAAGTGCCTTCTACGGCATGGTGAAGGGTTTATTCTTGCAAGAAGAGCCTGACTTGTCTTACCATGAAGATGGGTAGGAAGGATGCTAGGCAGCATCGTTGTTGAACAGTCTAAATTTCAGTTCTCAGAATGCTCCAGGAACAGCAGCATCAGCTACTAGGAACTTAACAGAAACCAAGATTCTTGGGCCTCACCCCAAACCTACTTAATCAGAAACCCCAGTAATGGGGACCAGGAAACTGAGTTTTCACAAACTTTTCATGTAGTTCTGATATAACCTATAGTTTGACAAAAAGTATTCTAATGTGGCTTCATGAGGACTATAATTGTAATGTATTTGACACATTGTCAGTCTATAGCATTGGGCATGGAGACATGTTTTGCCTATGGGGAACTTGTGGGACTCTGTGTGGAGAACAGATAAGGAGTTGGATATGGAAAGTGATACTGTGCCAGGGGAGGAGTTTTGTGAGTTTTCCATCACATTGGCCATCACACCCGTACTCTGAAGTGTCAAGATGCCTACAAGTGAAGAAAAATGCAAGGCTTAAGGCACAGACAAGATGCTCTGGTAACTCCACTGTGAGATGGGCACTGATTCCTTGGGGGATGAAATGGCTAAGCTAGCATCTAAAACAGAGAAGGTCGTTTTATAAATCTTGTCTCCTCTGCAAAAACCCAACAACTAGATAGAGCTTACCGTATTTTAAAAGATACAAAGTCATTTTTGTAAATGAGTGCTTAAATATTGATATAGCATTGCTGAGTTTTGCTAGAGTTGTTAGTTGTCTGTTGACACCAGTACTGGATAATTCACAAGGGATAAGAACCCTGACATTTATCACCCGAACAACATCTTAAGAACTATATGTGAGATGGGTTGATGTAATTGGCTGTATCTCTAGAGTTTAATGGAGTGGATAATTCATTAAGAGGTGAAATATGAAACATTAAATTCTTAGAAGTGATATTTATAATTAGACCAGCCTGTCACAGGAGGCAACAGTAAGTGGGACCTCAAGGAACTTGAGGAATATCTTCAAAGGGTAGACAAATCAATAGATTTGTAGACCTTGGTGAAGAAATCCAGCTAAGATACTGGTGGGCTTTCTGTGTATCATGTAGTTAAACAGAATTGATTTCCTAGCATTCTTACCTAGTAAAGTCTTTCCTACTGCAGCAGTATATTCCCGTAGACCCAAATGAACAATGAATGGCATGCGTCTTTTTTCTCTTGTGGCAAAACAAAAAAATCACAGACACTTTGCTTACTTAGAATCAAGAACAAAACAAAACTACTCCTAATCCAGAACTTTGAGCCCTTTGTTTCTAAGTCTGTGTTTGGCCCTCTTTGGAGAGACTGAGAATTGTGCCCCTATTTCAGCCATATCCTAGACCCTTCAACTGGGCAAATTACAGAAATGGGAAAAAAAAGTCTGGGAAGGTGTCTTGTTGTCAAGGAGAAAGGAGATGACTTAGAAGATGAGACAGTCATTGTTGGGGTTTTGTTGTTGTTTGTTTGTTCACAGAGGTTCTAGCTCACAAGTGCTTCACAGAAAGGATTAATACCCACTATTTTTGTGGGAATCTCATTCCCATCTACCTTCACCAATGAAAAGCTGAAAGTAGTTAGTAGGGAGTCCTAAATCGAGGTTTGTGATCACATCTCCCATCTCTTTACAGGGTCACTTCAATCTGTTTAGTGTTTCTGAACCTGGTTCATCCAATAAACAGGAATGAAGTGGGACCACAAACCCAGAGAGCATTTCAGTGTCCCTGTGTGGACCCTGGCACAAGTATGAGACAGGGTGAGCGTGGGGAGCATGGGCTCGGCAGGAACTCTGGGATATCTCAAGAATGGCTTTTTTCTTGGCTGTGCTTGGGGACAAACACAGATGGGCGGCTGGACTTGTGTGTTTGGAGTTCATCAAATCATCTCAATAGCATGCATTTCTGTCCCCAGTGTGCTAGCTTGGGCAAGTCAGGGACCATCGCTGAAGTATGGGGATGATAGGGATGCACTGGAGCAAAGGGATGGAAACAACAGTGGAGTCCGAGCGCTCAGCACAGTGTCTGGCATTTGGTGTGTACAGGTAAACGTACTGACTATCACTGTCAGTATGTGTTGGGACACAGCCTGAGAACCAGTAAGGGGCTTTCCCAGTGACCATTTCAGGCAGTTTCACTCATTGAATAACAAGAGCCATTCACAGTGAATCGTTTTTCCCCCTCACACCAAAGTCTGAAGTTCAGGAAGGATTTGACCTCATACAGATGAAAAGGCTTAAAGGACAATATGGTTTAAACCTCAGAATCATAGCTGGTATCTATGGGTCTGCCTCGGTCTTTAACTGCTTCTACTAGGACATGAAAACACGGATTGGCACCTGCAGAGTGGCTTTAAATGGCTAAGTGTTTTTAGTGACCCTTCAGTTCTTACCATATGCTTAATGTTATGCTAAATAAGTGTTCTCACCTCTTCTTAGATCCTCACAGTAACCCTTAGGCAAGCATCTTCCTTCTGCATATGTGAAAGCTAAGGCTATAAACCATGTGAGATTCCAAACTAAATACACTGCCATGGTCTCGGGAGAGGGTGCTGTCCCTGTTAAGCTGCATATCACATTGGATGTTTGCTGAATCTCCTTTCCTACAAATTGTAGAGCATGTCTGCAGTTTCTCAGTTGTTTTAGATTGCCTATCCAGCATGATGGTATGTGCAACTATAGAGTTGACATGGTACCATGAATATGGTACCAGAACAACACAGTATAATTAGCTAAAGCCACATCTTCAAGATGCTGGACTTGGTAGCCATCAAGGGATAGCTTTAAACAAAAAGATACAGATTTGGTACAGGAACTTGGAGACATGATGTCATTCCCTAGCAGAGCATAGCAGGAGAAAGCATGCTACCACACAGTAATTCTCAGTTTCCAAGGCAGTTCACGGAATGATGGTGCTGTGACTTCAAAACTGATCTCAATTTACACGTACACTTGGGGAGAAAAGAATGTTTTTGAACAAAATGACTGGTTCTCACAAAACTGTCTTGCCTCTTCTAAACATCACACTTGATACTAACGATAGGATTTAAGAGCATGTGATGCCTTGGGAGGCTCATGCATACAACCTGACCATTGCCTTAGGATTGTCACTGTTGTAGAGACACATTGGAACACATCCAGTCCTGCTGACCTTTAGATAATTATTTTTCTCTAAATGAATTGTACATTTATCTAAATAAAAATTTATTTTTGAGAGAACTGTTGCAAGTCTACTTCTTCTAGAGATCTTTTGGGAAAAAACATTTTCTCAAATCTTCCTTCTTGGCTCAGCTGAATAACTAAGAATGACTCAATCGCCCTTTAAAGAATCATCCAGATCTGAACTGCTCAGGCTAAGATGACCCCTCTCTTGTCACACTGAGAAGGACAGTAGGACCTCACTATAAGTAACAGTGTATTAGTTATCTTCCCACACCACCCATCCCTGTCCTTTCCATGAAAGAAGCAAAGTCAAAGCCATTTTCGAGAAGCCTCTTGGACCAGGTCTTTCTCCTGAGGAAGGCTGCACCTGCTTGAAGGGATGACGCCCCAGGATGGCAGATAAAACAGGCATTGACAAGCAGAGAAAGCCAGCTCAGCATTTTCTGTCTCATCAGCTCTTCCAAGGTCTGTTGAAATAGATTTGTGGTAAGGATGAATCTTCATGAGCCTTGGAATTATTTCACACCAACCTTTTCTAAGAAATGGGCCTCCAGTGTTTGAATTACATTGGCTGCAAAATCTTGAAATTAACTCTGGGAGGAGATAAGTAAATAGAAAGATAGAGAAACTCCAAAAAGACAGGAAGGGGCAAGAAAGGGAGGGGAGGGAAGAGGAGGCAGGGGAGGGAAGGAATCTTGGAAAAATTGAAGGTCATCACTCTAGCGAGTCCTTCATGAATGGCAAGAGGCACAACACACAGAACTTGCCTTCCACCACTTGACTAGCTGTGGCCACAGACCAGCCTGCCATCTAAATTCTTCTGAAATCTACCACACCCACCTTCGTAGGTGTCTCAGAAAGAGGCCGCACATGCCCAGTAGATCATTCAGATGACAACTACTGCTATTCTTACACCATCCCTAAATCATGACTATGATTTTTTTTACATTGAATTTTTTAAATTTTATTTTATGTGCAATGGTACGAGGGTGTAAGATCTCCTGGAACTGGAGTTACAGACAGTTGTGAGCTGCCATGTATGTGCCGGGAATTGAACCCAGATCCTCTGGAAGAGCAGCCAGTGCTCTTAACTGCTGAGTCATCCCTCCAGTCCATCACTACTTTTTTAGTAAAGTTAAAAAATCTTATCCTCTCATTCACTTAGGGATCTGGTTTCTGGTCTACAATTTTGTATTAATCTCCCATTTACAAGTGTTCCTTCTTAATTCTCTCCTTGAATACTAACAATGATGACCTTTTCTGCATTCCTAAAGAACAAGAAGATTAATTGTCCTGCACTTACTGGCTTTGCAGAAAGCCTCACATGTGACTTCCTGCTGACTAAAGAATGCAAGTGGTTGCCATACAGTGAGGTCTGTTTCATAGTGGGAGAGACCAGGTTACACCTCACAGCACTCAGGAGGGTGAGGCTAACACACCTTCTAGATTAATTATGCTCAGTAGACAGGTCTGGCCTATAATCTAAGACACAGAGAGTTCAGGGCTGAATAACTAGCTCCGAGTGGAGTGGGGCAGAATGTCTGCTTTAAGCCTTTAGTCATTATATTTATTTTCTTTAATTAAAAAGATGATTTCTAATTATGTGTAGGTGTGTGTCTTGTGCGGGTACATCCATTTGAGTGCAGGTGCCCATCAAAGCCAGTGTTGGATTACACTGGAACTGGAGTTACAGGCAGTTAGGAGCCACCCAACATGGGTGATGGGAACCAAACTCAGGTCCTCTGCAACAGCAGTTTAATTACTATTAAAGAATTCAGAAGCTATTAAATAAAAATACTTTTAAATTGCTGAGATATCACTCCAGCCCCTATATTTATTTTCATCCATACATATGTGACATTTTCTGAGGATCAGTTCTTTGGTATTGAAAGGAAATCTTCATCTCAGTCTCATCCCAAATGAATAGGCCTGTGGTTTTTCTGAGAGAAACTACTCAGTGGAGGATAGTGTAAGGTTGCTAGCATAGTGTTCTTCCCTTGGGCCTTGGAGGAATAGTGGTGACAGTCTCATAGAAGTTCTAGGATAGTTTCAAGATGGGTAGATGCTAAATGGAACATCAATTAGGGCAAAATGCAAAACCCTTTTAATGAAATTAAGCTGGGATGTATGGAGCTTACACTTCATAAGTTACTCTTACACACACACACACACACACACACACACACACACACACACAGGTCACATGTGTTATCCTTATTTCGTTTGCTTAGCATGCCCCATGGGTCAAGCACTGTTCTTGCTATCAGGGAGCCAATAAGACCATGGCAGAAAAAGTCACACCCTTCATGATGCTCATTCTATCTGGGAGCCAGGAACTGAACAGACATTAAGCCAGGTGGAGACAAGAGCTATGAAAGAAAATGAAATAGACCATGGAACACAGAATGATAGTTATAGTTTAGATAACATGTCAAGGACACCCTCCAAGAAGGTGATTGGAGCAGAAAACCCAGATGAAGTGTGGAGCAAAGCCATCAGGCAAGGAGCAAGGTCCTGAGTGAAAGCTTGTGTGACTCATCATAGACAAAGCAAGATGGCTTTGCAGGAGCCAAAGGTAGAGTGGGAGGAAAGAAAGCATCAAGGACCAAATGTGGTCAGCTTCAAGAATCATGGTTAGAACTCAAGAATGTCAACATGATGGGATGATATCAATGAGGGGGCGAGATAGCAGAAACACACCCAGTTTTAAAAGGTTTGCACGGGATGCTTTGGTTGGAGTAGATTGTAGGGATGCAAGCAGACCAGGGTATAAATTAGAGGATAATGACAGTAGTTCTAGAAGATATCCTCAGCTTGGGTGGGGCTGGCAGAAAGCTATTTTTCACACATATTACATGAGGAAGGTATGTGTACAGGATGCCTCCCTGAATGGATAATGTGGTATGACATATATCCCTTCATCCAGGTCCTGTCTCACTTGTGTTCTCTACCTGAAGATACTAATGAGAAGGCCCCATGCTGACAAAGGATGACAAGCACAAACCACATAGACAGGGAAACCTGACAATGCTTTGTGCATTGAGGGAAGAAAGTCAATGGTGCTGCTCCCAAGCCAAAAAGAGTTAGAATCTTGAAGAATCTAGTAGCGCCTGGAGCACAAATTGTTACCAGCAGCACGGGGACTTCAGCATGTCAGCCAGTCCTTTTCTATCTTCCAGCTGAAGTCCTTCTAGGGACACATTTGGATGGGGTCATTGGAGGACAAAACCCCAGGCCAGCTCTCAAACATCCACCTCTGGAGACCTGTTTCCTATGGGAAATATTGCCTCTTTTATAACACAGTGGCTTTAGAGAGTGGTTTCTGTCCACCCAGATGCTTCTCATGTCCCTGCAAGCCATGTGGCTCTTAAGAGCTTCAGATAGCCATCCAAACTGCTTTCTCTAGGAAAGGCTGGGATCCTGGCATTTCTGAGTTAAGGGAATTCCTAAGGCACTGAGCCGGATGCTCAGTGGAGGACGACGTGACAGCCTTGGTGGAGAAAAGAACGCATTCATAAGACAGGCATCAAGATGCCCACAGTGTAACAACAACAACTCTTATCACAAGCCACAAATGCCCTGACAGCTCATGCCCTTCTGATATTAAAAAAAAGAAAGAAAAGAAATAAGAAAGGGAAGAAGAAAGAAAGAAAGAAAGAAAGAAAGAAAGAAAGAGAAAGGGAAGAAGGAAAATAAATAAGAAGGAAAGAGAGAAAGAAAGAAAAAAAGAAAGAAAGAAAGAAAGAAAGAAAGAAAGAAAGAAAGAAAGAAAGGAAGGAAGGAAGGAAGGAAGAAAGGAAGAAAGGATACTTATCTAGGAAAATAAGGTCTCCCTAGAATCTAAAGTTTGAAGGATTTATTTATTTATTTTATTTATGCTAAGACATGAACTAAGTTTCCAAACTGCCACCTGCACGCCACAGATTAGAATCCAAATGTTAACAAATAGCACATGAAAACAGAAAACCACTTCCCACACATTAGCTCCAGTACCTGTTTCTGCTCAGAAAAGCAAGCCTGCCTCATGCTATCTCCGGATCTGGTAACCTCCAGGAAGGACAGTACTGAGAATAGAGACTACGTGCAGTTCTCCTCGCAGCTCTTCTCCAGCAGCAGACACAACGTTCCCAACACTCTATGAACTGTCTCCATTAGGAAACAGATAACGATTTCAATGGGCCTAATTAATAACATCAATTCACCAGAAGTGGCACACTGGTTCGCCTGCAATCTCAGGCTCTTGGAAACTCAGTGAAATTGAGGTGGAACGGTATCTGCTTTTGCCTTGGCAGAAGGCCTGGGAACATAATGTCCCTGGGGAAGGCAATTTCCATATTGCTGTAGGGATGGGAAATCTTTATATTTACTGGAGGTCTCTGAGCTGAAACTGGGGAGTGGGCTTATCCATGGACCCAAATTCTATGAAGAATCAGATAAAGCAGGGAAAAGGATGGAACCAAAGTGGACATTTGTGCCCTGAGTAAACAGACAAGAGCAATGTGAAATAAACACAATTTTGGATTAGTGTGTGTGTGTGTGTGTGTGTGTGTGTGTGTGTGTGTGTGTGTGTGTGTGTGTGTGTGTGTGTGTTGTTAGATGAATCCTTCAACCTTCATACCTCCATGATCCTACAGTGAAATTTACTTGAATGGCTTCTGATGAAAACCATAGCAAGGCCACAGTCCTAGACCTGAGCAGACATGTTAACAGAACAGTGAGGGGACTTACCAGGCAACCCAGTAACGGAATACATTCAGTCACTCAAGAAGCATAGGGCCCAAGAGAGTGAGCACTCCAGGGAGGTTTGTTCATTTGTGGTTCAAGTGCCCTAATACACATGGCTTGAAGGTGATCTTTAATATAAAGACCTTGATAATTTTTGCATATAAAACAAGGCTCATGATGTGAAGTTTTCTTCTTCTGGTACCATGTCAGAGCTCAGAAAGTTTCTACTTGGTGTTTAGGGGCTATGAATATACAACCCATAATCTTGACATAACTTAAAGTACATGGAACATGGGTATAGGTTGTGTTCAAGTACTACCATTAAGGAAACATATGAGAAATGCTTCCATCCATGGCAATTTGTATTGATGGGGGTCTTGGGATAGATCCTTGATGGATACAGAAGGATGACTAAAATACAGTACTCACCTTTAATGTCAGTGGTCCAGGATCTCCTCCTGCCCACCTATGAAGTCTAAAGACATGCAAAACTCAGACAAGAATTTCCAATTCATACATCTCAATAACTCCAAATTTTCTATTACTGTTTCCTTATTCCTAAGACACAATATTTAAGTCCTGAGATTCCACCAAAATGGACAGAGCCAACCACAGAATTAGCATCTTATGTAAAAGCAAAATATAGGTGTCCTTTATACAATGTAACAATTCAAACTTTCGAAAAGCACCCGTTTATGCACGGAAGACAACATGCTTTGGTTAGAGGACACAGAGAAATCAAGCCAGAGTGGAGCTATAGGCCTCCTCCCTGCTACTCATTGTACAGAGAGGCAGATGGTGCTAGGAGAAGCTGCTGGGGGAAAATTGTCACCAATGGTCTTACCCAGCTGTGTTATACCATCAACCTAGCAGGCAAGATGTGTCTACTTGTGCAATGGTAGTATGACTGTTCTGTGATTTGTGGTTGGGGAAGAGGTAACCAATTGCTTTCTGATTGGATTTAAGGCCTGTTCCACTGTCGGGCATAGATTCCTGCTCTAGTAAACCCAGCCCAATGCCTATGGCTGGCCAGGGAAATTTAATGACCCATCTCCAGGGATGTAATGTTGACTTTCACTTTGGATTGGGGATGAGGGTGTGTTTTGATCTTTCACACTGGACACTTAACTATATAACATCTATGTTTTCACTCTGGAGAAAGTTCCATAGTGGTAGAACCTCGAGAGCCCAGGTTGGAAACTGTGGGTCCTGATCTTGGTTGTTTCCTGCTTGCCTTACAATCCTGGCAAATTAAGTCTCCATTTCTCCCCCTTACAACAAGCCAATGATAAACTCTGACTCAGTCACCTCACACAGTTGTTATGAGGGCCAGATGGGAAAACAGATGCACACCACTCAAATGTGAGTTCTCTCTCCCCCGCAGAACTGTTTGAATAAAAGGTATTTGCCATGTGCACATTAGGCAGGTTCACATCCCAGATAGAGACTGTACTGAAGTTTGACACCACAGACATGGGGTTTACAGTAAGAATCACTGTGCAGGTAGGTGTTCTGTGGTTAAAATAATGCCACCCACATTAACAAAGCCAAGTCATTCATACTGAAGCCAGTGACACCTACTCCCTAATCCATTAAATCTTCCAGAGACCTTGACTATGACTTCCTGTTGATAACAGTTCTTGACATTAGCAAGGTATGCATGCTTTACTAATTTGCAGGCTCTGTTGGACTTAAAGGGCAGGAGATCCTAAAAGACACTCTTAGAAAACATGTCTCTTAGGAAATATTTTCATGAGCTGTAACAGATCTACAAGATGCAATGGTTTTGACCTTCAAATAAGCTTACGTCACTATTCTCACAGTTGAGTTTACTAAGTTTTCATTTGGCCCTGTCCTATCCTGGTAGCTGATGCAATGCAGGGCAACTCAGTGTGAGCAGCTGTGGCAATCCGATCACATTGCGATATTGTTCTCTCGAACACAATGAACAGCATAGAAGGAAATACCCTGGACACCAGGTGCAGAATAGAAGACCAAGTCCAGATTGGACTTGTTCATATAACAAATCTTCAGAGTTGTGGGCAGCCAGCAACTTTACGGAGTGCTATTATGAATGATTTCTTTGGATTTCTGTTTCTTTTATGAATGTTTAAACATACAAAGAGGAGGAAATCCAAAATATTGAAAACCCCGGTCACTTAAAAATGTTCTGTCTAATTTAATTCCTGGAGCTCCATAAAGCATGTGTGAAGCCAGGATGGATTTGTTTAGCTAAATGAGAAGCTCCAGGCAGGAGGTGTCACTCTTCAGTGGCCATGGTTACAGCCTTCTTCTAGCCTTCCCATGAAGAAAACATTTCTTGCAGTTTTCATCAGAAAGGGTCACTTTCTCTCCTGTGTTAACAAATCTCCCCAAGCCTTCCAAAAGTTTTTTCTTCTGGGATGTTGATAATCAGAATATGTTTTCCTCCGTGTTTGTGCCTAAGCCCTCTCCCTACCTATAACTGTCAGATTCAGTTTCTCAAGCAAACTGTGTGGACATCATTTTTTTTTTTTTTTTTTTGTATCATGAGTATACTCATGAGACTGATGTTCAAAGCCCTCCCCACCAAGTAGTAAAGAAAACCATAGCACTGTGTTTGTCTAATATCTTCTGGAAAACTGAAGGTCATAGAATATTTCTCAAGTTACTTCAAGAATCAAACATTATTTTGATACAAAACCAGATGAAATATTACAAGAAAATAGGTCAATGCACCCCATAATCAAAGATACAAAAAATTCTTCAGGTATCCATGTCTAGTACTTAAACATTATTAAGAAAGAAACACTGAAATCTCTTATTATAAATATAGATTAGCTACCGAATTTGACTTATGGTGAAAATGATCCTGCTCTGCCCCTAGCATTGACAGATGGCATGCATGGGTACACATTCTCATTCACATAAATTTATAAAAGGCAACTAACCTACAGATCATTATCACTTATGAAGGCAAATAAAAAAATTCCAAAGAAAATGCTAGTAAATCAAATTTGAAGGTATGAAAAAGTGCAAAATCTGCCACGACCAAATCATAATCCTCATGTTACACTAGAAAGATTAAAAATATTAAGCAATCTAATGACATATCAATGTGTCGAGTAAGAAAAAGCTTATAGCAGACATTCTGTAAAAATTCAACTGACAAGTTTAATTAAAGCCCTTTGAAATTCAAGATTGTAAGGACACTTCATTAAGATGGTAAAGAGAGAGGGGAGGAGAGAGAACCACAGAGAGAACACACAATCTTAAGAGTCAACAGGCCATTTTTAGCCCGGCAGTGGTGGCGAATGCCTTTAATCCCAACACTCAGGAGGTAGAGGCAGGTGGATCTCTCTGAATTTGAGAACAGCCTGGTCTACAGAGAGTTCCAGGAAAGGCTCCAAAGCTACAGGAAAAACCCTGTCTTGAAAAAACAAGCCAAACCAAACAAACCAACAGAAAAAAGTCAACAGACCATTTTCAAAGTTATTGACATGTGGTTACCATCTTTTCTAAGACTCTCAATAAAATAAAAATACATATTTACCAAGGATGCTTGTAGCTTCTTTCCGCTCACTCCTCACAGTAGCTTATCCTGGTCCCAGGGCCTTCAAGTTTCTCCAGTCTTACCACAGGTAGTAGCTGTGGGCTGCTGGGTCACTTGGTGCCACAGAGCTTATACTGTATTCACCTCCTATTTTGGCCAAAGAGCCACACAGCTGACAAGAGGTAGGAAAAAGGCCAGAGCAACTAAGAATAAAATCTTATACATCATCACATCAAGGGAGAAAGGTTTTGGAAAAGACAACTCTTTAGTTTTATGTTTAAAGAGCCATATTGTCTCATTTATCTTGTTAACACAACTTTTGTCTTATAAATCCAAATATGTCATCATGACAACAATTCCACAGTTAATTTTTTTTAATATATTGCCAGGTGGTGGTGGCATGTGCTTTTAATCCCAGCACTCAGGAGGCAGAGACAGGCTGGTTTCTGTGAGTTTGAGGCCAGCCTGGTCTACAGAGCGAGTGCCAAGACAGCCAGAGTGGCTATATATGATATAATAGGAATTTGATTATGAACATCTTTCTATGTATCAGGTTTTTTTAATGATTATTTTATCATCCAACTATCAGGCCAAGGTTGCACCATGATCTACTTGATTTTGTCCCTACAGTTGACACTACATTTTGTTTCCAGCTTTCCTAAATATAACATTGCATTTTACAATTTACATATTGGACCTTCTCTCATCCACACAACAAATTGAAAATCCCTTAGATGCCTTTCATAACACAGATCATTCCCTAATCTCAGGAGGAGTCTTCAGCTCTACATCTTTAAAGAAACAAACCAGAGACTTTCTATAGAAGTAGGATGATCAAGCTGGGAATCAACATGGTAAAGCAATCTTTTTTTTTAATTGTTGGAACAATCTTATTTTACATACCAATCTCAATTCCCTCTCCCTCCCACTCCCCCAACCTTCTATCTACCCCACCCTCCATCCATCCTCTGAGAAGCTGAAGCCTCCCATGGAGAATCAACAAAGACTGTCACTACCACTTGAGGCAGGACCAAGGTCCTTCCCCCTGTACCTAGGCTGAGTAAGGTATCCTTGCATAGGGAATGGGTTCCAAGAAGTCAGTTCATGCACTAGGGATAAGCACCGGTTCCACTGCTACAGGCCCCACAACTTGCCCACGCCATCCAACTGGCACCCACATTCAGAGGTCCTAGTTTGGTCTTACGCATGTTCCCCAGATATCATTCCAGGGTCAGTGAGCTCCCACTTGCTTGGGTCAGCTGTTTTTGTGGGTTTCCCCATCATGGTTTCATCAATCTTGTTTTCAAACATGTGTGTGTGTGTGTGTGTGTGTGTGTGTGTGTGTGTGTGTGTGTGTGTACCATGAGTGTGTAGGTCCCTGTAGAGGCCAGAAGAAGGTGTCAAATCTCCTGGAACTAAATTTCCAGCCAATTGCACACCACCCAAGTGAGTGCTGAGAATTCAATCCAGGTCCTCTGTAAGATCAACAAGTGTTTGTAACTGTTGAGCCACCTCTCCAGCCCCCAGAAAGTCAATCCTAACCAGAATATTTCAGCCAAAGTGTATATTCCTGATCACTTCCCCAATACAAATGTACATCACAGAGGACCAGAAATTTTGATACACCAAGAAAATGAGCCACACAGCTCGGGTGGTGGTGGCACTGGGGAGGCAGGCAGATCTCTGTGAGTTCTTGGCCAGATGGTCTACAAGAGCTAGTTCTAGAACAGCTAGGGCTGTTACAGATAGAAACTCTGTCTCAAAAGATCAAAGAAGAAAGAACAAGAGAAAGAAGGAGGAGGAGAAAGAGGAGGAGGGAAGAAGAATCTATAGTCGTGAGTTCATGAAAGTCTCTCTAAAATGGCCAGGTCCTGAACTAACCATGTATAAAAAAAACTTTTAGTCCACAGCTCTGCTCGTACAGAGTTTTAACCATTATTTTAGTTCTCACTCTTAAATATGAACAGCAGACCAAGCATTTCAATGTATTCTAAAATGAATTTCAAAGTGAGTTGGATAAAGAGAACTTCAGAAGAAACTGTGTCAATAGAAGAAAGAAAAGAAAATGAAAATCAAAAACAAAATAAAGCACTGTATATAACTCATATCTTTAAGTTATAAAATATTGCCTATGTTAAAAAAATAACTGGACACTATGAAAAAAGAACTTTCAAAGGGCAAGAAACTCTTGAAAGTTAAAAATACAAAATCAAGTATAAATATAAAAAAATACTGAACTAAAATAGGTCAGTTAAAAAATCAGACACCCATTAATTCTTTTTTTCTTAATTTTTTATTTTTCATACCAACCAGAGTTTTCTCCCTCCCCTCTTTCCTCTCTTCCCTCCCTTCTATGGCCCCAATCCATTCTACAGAAAAGGTAAGGCCTCCCATGGGAGTCAACAAAGCCTGGTATATCAAGTTGAGGCAGGACCAAGCTCCTCCCCTTGCATCAAGGCTGATCAAGGCATTCTACCATAGGGAATGGTCTAAAAAATCCATCTCATGCACCAGGGACAGATCCTGGTCCCACTGCTAGGGCCCCACAAACAGACCAAGCTATATAACTGTCACCCACATGCAGAGGGCTTAGGTCAGTCCCATGCAGGCTCCCTAGCTGTAGGTCTAGAGTCTGTGTGCTCCCAGGATCTCAGGTCAGCTGTCTCTCTGTACACCCTTCAGTTCTAAAAAAGAAAAAAAAAGGAAAAATGCATAACAACCAGAAAACTGGTCTAGGAGAATTAAGAGCATCATCAAAGGGATGATGTGAGTTTACTGGAGTAAGAGCCACAAGTTCCAGATG
This sequence comes from Cricetulus griseus, assembly GCF_003668045.3. NCBI lineage: Eukaryota > Metazoa > Chordata > Mammalia > Rodentia > Cricetidae > Cricetulus > Cricetulus griseus. The sequence goes on along the minus strand of NC_048596.1, from coordinate 34,147,773 downwards.
GCCAGGGACTACTGACACCCAGACAGTAACAAGGCTGGTCATCTCAACACTCAGAAAACCAACCTAGTCAGAACAAATAATAGACAAAGCTACAGTAGGCCATTAGACTTCTCAAACATAACACCAGAAGTTGAGTAACACAACAACTGCCCTAAAATTTAGCACTCATAAATCCTAAAGAATTCTATGCCCCATCAAACTGTCAATCAAATGGAAGGGGAGACAGGAACAAATTTTCAGATACAATATCTTAGAAGGATTTATAAGAAAAATTCAAAGTTAGAAGATTATAGAGGACATTAAAAGTGATTATGCAAAAATTAAAACATGCATGATTCAGTTGAAAACAAGACTTACATTGTTATAAAAATGTAAGTATCAGCTATTAATATAACCCAATGTTGCTTAATTAAAAAGGTGTAAGGAGGGAGAATGCAGTCTAGAGAGCTGGAAGAAATTTTAAGTGAGCAAATGCTCATATTTAATTCTAACAAGTCAGTTGATAATATCTAACTCAAAAAATAAGGCAGAACAGTAAAATTATATAATTTGGAAAATGGACTATGATAAATGTTAACAATAAAAGCAGTAAGAGTTGATGATACTTGTCTCTGCATAGCTAGATTCAGGAGGAGGGATGAGTAAGAAAGAAAATGCTGGGTTTCATTATAATTGCTATAGAAGCTTTTGACTTTTAAAACTGCCTGCTCTAAAAATAGTAACTTTTAAAAAGAAAGCCACAGGCACACAGGAGAGAAGAGGCTCCTTTGTGCTTTAGTATAAGGAAGGTAAAACTGACATTCTAAGAAATTGACTGGTTCTAACTTTACAATGATGGAGGAATGTGTGGGCGGCATCCGCAATACCAGAGACACAAAGAAAGGACCATGAGCTCCAGTTTAAACAGCTGCACAGCTCTACAAACACACACCTGATCCATGGACAGTTATCTCCATAGTATCTGCTCCCTGAGTGAGCCAGCCAGGGAGGACACTATCAGTGATGTAGTCTTGGATGAGGGGACCAAATGTTTGCAAAGCAGAAATGGACATGGGAAAGATGAGAGGGTGCTTAGATGGTGAGAGTGCAGGTCCTGGGGAGAGAATGGGAGAGCCTCTGAATTAACTGTTTCAGGCCTGCCTGAGTTGACCACTGTGCTAAGCATCCTACACTTGTAATATTATTACAGTGTTTGCTTCTTGTTGGTTCATTTTACTCAAAAGAGAGCTGGGGCTCTGAAAGAACTCTAACAACTAAAGGTGCTCACCAATCAATTGGTATGAAGCAGCACTTCGATTTGTACCAAGTCTGTATGCAGCCAAAGTATTACGTCACAACACAATGAAAGAAAGAGTCAGAGACTTTTGTCTCTTATGGACATATCCTTCCATTCCCTGAGCTCATCAAAACATCAGGTTTTGAGGTTGTACCTCACCCTTTTAAACTATGGCAGGACAAATAGCAGAAATTTTACCATATTAACCATTCCAAAGCAGGCATTTCAGAGGGACTGCTTTAGTTAGGCTTCTACTGTTACAATAAAACACCATGACTAAAAACAACTTGAGGAGAAAAGTTTTGTTTTTTTTTTTTAATTTTACAGCTCATCATCCATCATGAAAGGAAGTTGGGGCAGGAATTGAAACAGGGCAGAAACCTAGAGACAGGAACTCAAGACAGAAACCCAGAGGCAACAACTGAAGTAGAGACCATGAAGGAGTGCTGCTTACTGGCTTGCTCCCTATAGGTTGCTCAATATTCTTTGTTATAACACCCAGGACCACCTGCTCAGGAGTAGCCCCACCCACAGTGGGGTGGATTGGTTCCTCTTCTATCAATCACTAGTCAAGAAAATGCCCCAAAGCCTTGCCTATAGGCCAGTCTGACAGAACAATTCCTTAATTGATATTCCATCTTAGATTACTCAGGCGCCAAGCGCATTCGCAGTATCGTAACTGTCACCACCATCCATCTTCAGAACTCTGTCAAGACCTTACATAGAAGCCCGTACCTGTTAAACAATAACTTCCCAGCTCCTGCAAACTCTGTTTTGTTTTCTACCTTAATGAATTTATCTGTTCAATTTTCCTCATGAAACTAGAACCAGGGGGTACACGTCTACTTGTATGTGACTTACTAAGTGTGATGTGTTCAAGGTTCAACCACATCACAGCACACCCCAGACTTTAATTCCTTGTCAAGGCTGAGTTATGTTTTACAGTAACTACATATCTACTCCTTAACCTGTTAGACACTTGAGGTTGCTTCCATAATTTGGCTGCATTCAATCATACTGACAAGAAATTTAGTGTACATGTACATGGCCTATGTTTGCCTTCAATTCTTTAGACTACTTTTTATTTACATTTAAGCTTCTCCTTGAACATAATACTTCAACAATGGCAAACTTTCTCCAAGTCCCTCCCCAACTCATAACTCTACCCACACTCTATAATTCAGACCTCTTTGAATTGTTATTGTTGTTTCGTTTGTTTCTTTTGAGATACAATAGTCTACCTAGCTCAGTTTAGCTCAAACTCTGGCTCTGCCTGCCTCAGTCTTCCAAGCACTAGCATTAGAGGGGTTCACCACACTCTGGCTCATACTTCCCACCTCTTCAATCCATCAGGGAAGAATAGAAAGAACAACCATTGTTTCCAGGTAGCTCCTTAAATGGCTATAGGCCTTTTCAATAAGTGGCAAATACATTTGGATCTTTATTCGTGCTTTCACTTAAATATTTTGAGGACATTTTTAGCATCTGATAGTAAGTGTCTGGGATATGTAAATTAACAAAATCAATTTATTTGTATACAAAAAATGTATGTGTATACAAAAGAAATGTATTTGTATTCAACTTTATTGTTCTGATCCAACTTTATGAGAGCCTTCCCAAGGTCCAGAAAGATTTTCTGTAAGTCAGGAAAAGCTAAATAATATTAGTCATTCCACAACAAAACTCGTATGCTTGGATAAATGGGTGGAGAGGTGGCCCTTCTGGAAAGATTTAGACCCTTCAGAAGGATATGTGTGATAAGTTGATCTTTCTTCCCCAGTGAGGAAAAAATAAACACAAATGAGCAGTGAATGGAGGACGAGACAAGAGGAAGAAGCAGAGCAGTGCTCCCTTTGGGTAGTCCCATTTCCAGAGCAAGCTCTGAGGGTGTCTGTAACCTCCCATCATGACCTTGGGAAGGTGGACTTCAACTGTGTTTCAACCAACAGGGCAGTAGGTGACAGCCGGAACCTTACTATAGGACTCAAAGCACACTGAGGATTCCCAACTAAAGTCGCTGATTTTGGAAGATGACTGCTTCATACAAAGGCACAGCCTGTTGCATTTTTAAATTTAAAAAGTATGAAAAAGTATGCAAAACTTTCTTGCCACTCTCTAAGGTACACTGCTGGCGGTAGCTGCAAACGTTTCAGAAACAACGGACTTTCTTGTCTCTTTAGAAACATCAGCACTCTTGAAAACAGGAGCATCAGGCTTTACTAAAAGATGTGGATATGGGCCCCGTAACTTGCATCCACTAAATGTCTTAGCTGGGTTCAGTTCCAGTTGGCCTGTGAACAACAAGGCATGGGGATCGACTGATCTTTTTAGAGCATTGGCTAGAACCAAGTGAGAATCAAACAGGTATGCTTTTGTTTTGCCAGATCAAAAGATTTCAAGATTACAAATTGGCATTGCCAATCAATCTTAAGGAAGTGTGTTTCTCTAGCTTGGACAAGAGGGGATAAGAGGAACAAAGAGCTGATCACATTCAGTGACACATACCAATGTTCATCTCTCTACCAAAGCCAGCCAGGCTGCCAGAGTGAGCATGGGCAGTGTGTTTTAATACTGCACCAACTTGACCAGAAACCAAATGCAGCCAAGCAAACAGAAACAGACTTATTGATACAACACTGCCCACAATAAAACCCAGAAACCATGGGATGCAATTTTCTTGGTTCCTATTTATCTTTGTGCGTGCGTGCGTGCGTGCGTGCGTGCGTGCGTGCGTGCGTGCGTGCGTGCGTGCGTGTGTGTGTGTGTGTGTGTGTGTGTGTGTGATCCCTTCATCCACTCAACTCCCCTTCATACAAATTCTATCTAGCCTGATGTTTTTGTTTGTTTGTTTGTTTGTTTTTCTAGGTCAGTAATGCTCTTTAGGATGGCAAGTGTGATGTCCTCAGGAAGGAGTTTCCATAAATGACTATTCAAATTAAATTTAAAGCCTGGACCAGCCTCAAGAGAATGTTACTAATGTAAATGTTCAAATGGCACTTTCCATTGGGGGGACTAAAGGGACAAAGCTCACTAAGATCTGCAAGACAGACAAGAAAGACCAGTCAACAGGCATGAAGGTGTCTTTCAGAAAAGGTGATCATAGTTGCACTAACAGACCGGGTTCTATACCTCCCTCCTTGTGACAGCATTGTGCTTTTTTTTCAGGATTTGTTTTATAATTGCAATTAGATCAATTTTAAATTATAAACAAGCTTCTTTTACATGTCAGTCTCAGTTATCTCTCCCTCTCCTCCTCCTCTGCCCCTCCCCATCCCTTATCCCAAGCCCTTTGTGCTCCCCAGGAAGGGTGAGGCCTTCCATGGGGATCTTCAAAGTCTATCATATCATTTGGAGCAGGGCCTAGACCCTCCCCCATGTGTCTAGGCTGAGAGAGTATCCCTCCATGTGTACTAGGGATAAATACTGATCCACTACCAGAGGCCCCATAGATTGCCCAGACCTCCAAACTGACATCCTCGTTCAGGGGGTCTGGATCAGTCCTATGCTGGTTTTCCAGCTACCAGTTTGGGGTCCATGAGCAACCTCTTGTTCAGGTCAGCTGTTTCGGTGGGTTTCTCCAGCCTGGTCTTGACCCCTTTGCTCATCACTCCTCCCTCTCTGCAACTGGATTCCAGAGTTCACTTAAGTGTTTAGCTGTGGGTGTCTGTTTCTGCTTCCATCAGCTACTGAATGAAGGCTCTAGGATTGATATAAGGTAGTCATCAATCTCATTATCACAGAAGGGCATTTAAGGTGGCCTCTCGACTACTGCTTAGATTGTAAGTTGGGGTCAAACTTGTAGATCTCTGGACATTTCCCTAGTGCCAGAGCTGTCTTTAAACCTATAATGGCTCCCTCTATTATGGTATTTCTTTTCTTGCTCTCCTCTATTCTTCCCCTGACTATATCTTCCTGCTCCCTCATGTCCTCCTCTCCCCTCCTCTTCTTCCCTTCTATTTCTTCTAGTTCCCTCTCCCCTCCCCCCATGCTCCCAATTAGCTCAAGAGTCCCTTTGCCCTTCTTCAGGGGACAATGTATGTCTCTCTTAGGGTCCTCCTTGTTTCCTAGCTTCTCTGGTGGTGTGGATTGTAGGCTGGTAGTCCTTTGCTTTAATGTCTAAAATCCATGTATTAGTGAGTACATACCATTTTTGTCTTTTTGTGACCGGGTTACCTCACTCAGGATGGTTTCTAGTTCCATCCATTTGCCTGTGAATTTCAAGATTCTATTGTTCCACCTCCCCCCCAGTAGTACTCTACTGTGTAAATGTACCACATTTTCTCTATCCATTCTTTAGTTGAGGGGCATCTAGGTTGCTTCCAGGTTCTGGCTATTACAAATAATGCTGCTATGAACATAGTTGAACAGATGTCCTTGTTGTATGAATGTGCTTCTTTTGGGTATATGCCCAAAAGAGGAATTGCTGGATCTTGTGGTAGACTCATTCCCATTTTCCTGAGGAATCACCATACTTATTTCCAAAGCGGCTGTCTGAGTTGGCATTCCCACCAGCAGTGGAGGAGTGTTCCCCTTTCTCCACAACCTCTCCAGCATAAACTGTCATTGGTATTTTTTATTTTAGCCATTCTGACAGGAGTAAGATGGAATCTTAAAGTTGTTTTGATTTGCATTTCCCTGGTGGCTAAGGATGTTGAGCACTTTCTTATGTGTCTTTCAGCTAATTTAGATTCCTCCATTGAAAATTCTCTATTTAGGTCTGTACCCCACTTTTTAGTTGGATTAGTTGGTGTTTTGGTGTCTAGCTTCTTGAGTTCTTTGTATATTTTGGAAATCAGCCCTCTGTCAGATGTAGGGTTGGTGAATATCTTTTCCCATTCTGTGGGCTGCCGTTTTGTCTTGCCAACTGTGTCCTTTGCCTTACAGAAGCTTCTCAGTTTCAGGAGGTACCATTTATTAATTGTTGATCTCTGTGTCTGTGCTACTGGTGTTATGTTCAAGAAGTAGTCTCCTGTACCAATTTTTTTTGAGGGTACCACCTACTTTCTCTTCTAAGAGGTTCAGTGTGGCTGGATTTATATTGAGGTCTTTGATTTATTTGGACTTAAGTTTTGTGCATGGCGATAAACATGTATCTATCTGCAATCTTCTACATGTCAGCATCCAGTTATGCCAGCACTATTTGTTGAAGATGATTTGTAGGGAGACATCCTAGCCCCGCCCAATAGTCCTGGGACAGGTACCAGGTGGACCCGGGACTCGCCCATAAGGGCGTGGTGAAGGAAAGCCGGGATGACGTAAGGGAGCTTCTTAAGGGGCTGCACGTGGGGACCCTGGCCCCTTTTGTTCTGGCCGCGCTTGCTGGGTTCTATAACCTAGCTCTGGCCTGTGTTTTGCCTTGCTGTCTTCTTGAATAAAGAGACATTAATCATACAATGCTTTCTTTTTTCCGTTGTATAATTTTAGCTTCTTTGTCTAACTAAGATAAGCTCTGGTGGTTTGAATGAGAATGCCCCCCTCATAGGCTCATACATTTGACTGCTTGGTCCCAGTTGGTAGCTGTTTGGGAAGGATTAAGAGGTGTGGAACCTGTTGGAGGAGCTGTGCATCTGGAGGCTATGCTTCAGGTTTCAAAAGCCTCTTGCCATCCCTAGTGGATGCTCTCTCTCCTGCTTGCAGTTTGAGTTGTGAGCTCTCTGCTTTTCCTGCCACTGTGCCTTGGTTCCACCATCAGGGACTCTAATACTCCCCAACTGTAAACACAGTGAAAAGTTCTCTTTTATAGGCTGCCTTTAGTCATGATGTTTTATCACAGCCACAGAATGATAAGACTGTCACTGGTGTACGAATGCTGCCTTAGCCAGCACTAAGTAATGGAACTTGCAGGCATGAGTGAAGAAGAGGGCCCTGGGGTCCCCATCTATCCCCACAGTCTTTATCTCTAGCTTCCTACTTTGCTCTTGTGTTGATCTGTTGTTCAACTCTCAGGCACCTTCCTGCTTTCCTGGCCTTTTACTCACTTTTGGATGGGTTCATACCTTCTCTTGTTTGTTTGTTTGTTTGTGGGAGTAGCACCTAACTTTGGGCTCACTGCTTTTGAACCTAAAGACTAGCTATAGGTTAAGCCCCCGCAACCTGAAAGTGCATGATCTGAAATGCATCTCAAACCTAAAACTTTTAGAAAAATGGCATGCCATTATGAAAAATTCCACATAACAGGCCACAGTCAGAACACAGATGCACTAAAAATATAGCATAAAATTACCTCTAGACTATTTGTATGTACATATAAAACACAAATGAATTTAGAATGTGATCCCAATTTTATTATATAAGCATATAAATGTGTATTGATATATATATATATATATATGCAAATATGCCTTGAATCTGAAAATAAGAAATCAGAAAAAAATTACAGTCTCAAGCATACTGGAAAGGAGATACGTAACCTGCACCTTGCCCAAGGACACCATTGATTCCTACAGTTAACAACCTCAATGGGTCTGCCTCTGCCTCCCCATCTTAACAGGAGACATAGACTTACTTTCCCCATTTAAAAAACATTGATTCTTTGGGAATTTCACACCACACACTCCAATCCCACTCATTTCCCAGGCCTTCCATAAATGCCCTCCATCCTTGTAGTGTCCTCCCTTACCCCCCAAAAGAAAAAGAGAAAAAAGGGAAAAACATTTAGCTCCTCCATCTTTCCCATCTCTCTATCATTTATTCTTTTGTTGTAGTGGCCTTGGGAGCTATGGTGTGTCACGCAGTATACCCTTTTGCCTAAACAGTTTTACTTGCAAATGTTCATTCCAGTAAGTTGTTTGTCTGGTTTAAGGCCTCTGGCTTCTGGTACATCATCAATACTGGACCTTCACCCAAATTTCTCTTGTTTGTCTTGCTGTTGCCTAGAGTAATGGAAGTCCTGCACTATGGTTTCCCAGTACTAGTCCCTTTATACTGGGTCTCCACTGAGACCTCCCCACTCAGGCAAGGGTGAGAACTGACTCTCCTAAGAAGATGGAATGCTTGTATCAAAGCTTTAGATGGCCCATACCTCCAGCTCTGCTGTCTGCCTATAATAATCTCTCTGGGATTGGTTCCACTTCCTGTATGAAGCTCTCCAGGGCAGATATTCCATGCTTCTTGTATCTCCAACATTTCGTGTAGGGGATGCTATAGCCACGCCTGCTTAGGGGCTGGCTACAGGTGTGCCTGAAAATGCAAACCCAATATTCAAAAGAATACTTTTGCCTTTAAAGATCAGATCAGCTCCACTAGAAGAATGGGTTTTGCATGCAGCCAACATTAACTATAATGTGCAAGATACTGAGGCTTGGGTAGGAGAAGCCAGAAGGAATTCTAACAATGCCTCATATGGAAGGCCACTGCCTTCTGGATTGTGTAGAAGATGTGGTAAGGGCAAACACTGGACCAATGAATGTAGATCAACCAGGGACATGCAAGGAAACCCGTTAAGTTCAGGAAATTCCGGGGGGGGGGGACTCAAGAAGGCTTCCACATAGAGAAAGGTCTGGTCATTCCCAGTAGCAGTGGGAGACAATCTCCCACAGGACGAATAGATAGTTCTTTGCCTATTGTGAAAAACAATACTGTTCTAGATGGTATTTTGGCTAATGATGAAGAATCAAATGTGAATGGACAAAATGAGAACGCATATTTTGGCAAACTTCTATTAATGATAAAAGGTGTCAGTTGAAAGTGAGAATTAATAATAAAGTTATTACTGGCTTAGTAGACACTGGGGTGGATGTGACTATTATTACCCAAAAGACTTGGCCTCAGAAATGGCCTCTAGAGAGGCAAATGTACAATTTTTAGGAATTGTAACTCTATCTAGAGTTCGACAGAGTGTTCACTCGGTGGTCTGCATTGGACCAGAAGGACAGAAAGGGAGACTGAAACCATATGTGGCAGATATAGCTGTAAATCTCTGGGGTCATGATCTTTTACAGTATCGGAATACTCAGATTAATATTCCTCCAGTGTTAGATATGAATTATGTACAATCTTTAGATAGTAGAAAAGATCTGGTAAGATGCTATGGAAAACGGTTACCAACCATCCAGGCTGTACAGAAACTAGGTACAAATGATAGACCTTCAGAGGAGCCAAAGGCACTGCCATTGAAGTGGCTTACAGATGAACCTGTTTGGGTAGGACAATGGCCTATGACCTCTGAGAAGCTAGAGGCTTTAGAAAGACTAGTTCAGGAATAGCTAGACACTGGACATATAGAGGAATCTACCAGCTCTTGGAAGTCTCCTGTATTTGTTATCAAAGGAAGTCAGGTAAGTGGAAAATGCTGACAGACCTGAGAGCAATAAGTAAGGTAATTCAACCAATGGGCCCTCTGCAGGCTGGAATGCCATTTCCTTCCTTGATACCTAAAGGATGGCTGATCATAGTAATTGATCTAAAAGACTGTTTTGTTTTGTTTTTTACAATACCGTTACAGGAAAATGATTGCATTTACTGTACTAATTCTTAATAATTTACAGCTAGTTAGGAGATATCAGTGGAGGGTTTTGCTAAATAGTCCTACTTTGTGTCATCACTTTGTTCAGCAACCTTTGGAAATAATTCATAAGAAATTTTCACAATCTCTTGTTTATCATTACATGGATAACATTCTTTTATCAGAATCTAATAAGGAAACTTTGGAATGTATGTTTGAAATGGTGAAGGAAGTTCTTCCTCGATGGGGGTTACAAATTGCCCCAGAAAAGACAGAAAGAGGAGATTCTATTAACTATTTAGGTTACAAGATAGACTTACAAAGAATCAGACCTCAAAAGGTACAAATTAGAAGAGATCGTTATCAAACTCTTAATTCTCTTCAGAAATTATTAGGGGAAATTTCTCAACTACAGATGATTATTGGTGTGGAAGGACATGACTGAAAGCATTTAAAAATGGCCCTTAAAGGTGATAAGGACCTAAACAGTCCGAGAATATTATCCGCTGAGGCAGAAAAAAAATTACAATGGGTAGAAAACAGAATATTGGATGTGCATGTAGATTGGATAAACCTTAATTTAGACTGTATTCTGGTTATCTTGCCATCCACAGAATACCCTTCTGGGATTCTGATGCAGAGGGAAGAGACCATATTGAAGTGGATATTTCTGCCACATAAACATAATAAAATGTTAAAGACATATGTAGAAAAGATTTCTGATTTGATTCTAAAGGGCAAACTCCCATTTCTGGAGTTCTTACCTTCTACACTGATGCCAACAAATCAGGTAAGGCAGGCTATAAAGCAGGTGAGGTAAGTAAAGTCGTTCAAAGTCTGTATACATCTGTACAGAAGGCAGAATTATATACCATTCTCATGGTACTCGTGGATTTTACAGAACCTCTTAATATAGTTACTGATGCTCAATATGCAGAGAGAGTCGTGTTACAAATTGAGACTGCAGAATTCTTTCCTGATAATACAGAATTAACTTCATTGTTTATACAATTACAGGAAACAAACATAAACAGAAGTAATCCTATATACATTACACATATCAGATCCCATATGGGTCTGCCAGGCCCACTAGCACAAGGCAATGATGAGATTGATCGTTTATTAATTGGAAGTGTGCTAGAAGCCACAGAATTTCATAAGAAACATCATGTAAATAGCAAAGGTTTGAAAAAGGACTTCCCCATCACTTGGCAACAAGCCAAGGAGATAGTGAGAAACTGTCCTACTTGTTCCTTTTATAATCGAACTCCATTGACAGCGGGCTATAATCCTAAGGGTGTTCGTAGAAATGAGGTTTGGCAGATGGATGTCTTTCACTTTGCAGAATTTGGAAATTTGAAATATGTGCATCATACTATAGACACATTCTCAGGGTTCCAATGTGCTACTGCTCTTAACTTTGAAAAAGCTGATTCTGTTATTATACACCTGCTAGAGGTGATGGCAAATGAGTTATGGTTATACCTGCACAAATAAAAACTGGCAATGCTCCAGCATATGTCTCCACAAAATTGGAACAGTTTTTCAAATATTATAACATAAAGCATGTCACCAGTATACCACACAATCCTGCGGGACAAGCAGTGGTTGAGAGATCTAATAGGACACTAAAGGAGATGCTCCATAAACAGGCTTGGAAGACTAAACTCCCTAAACTTAGGTTGCATAATGCTTTATCAACACTAAACTTTCTTAATGCTAATGAAAAAGGACAAACAGCTACAGAAAGACACTGGACTATGGAAAAAACTGCTGAGCTGGATCAGCCGGTATACTTCAAAGATGTCCTAACCTCTTTATGGAAACCAGGACATGTGTTACGATGGGGTAAGGGTTTTGCATTGGTTTCCACAGGAGAAGAAAAACTTTGGATACCATCAAAGTTGATCAAGATTCAAGTTGAAGAGGAAAAACCTCTTGATGAGGAGAAATGACAGGTATTCTACAAAGGTATATCTCATAAACTAAATAGAAATCTCCCAAAGGAAAGGGAAGTGTTTTGCTCTTATCTTCACAGGAAAACTCATCTCCAGAAGTCAAAGGACACTACATGGGTACATACTTAAGAAGAGAAGGTAGCTATAACCGTCAAACAAAAGGAACGTGCCATAAGGTAAACTTTACAGCTGTCTCTCAGAGAACTCTGTTTCTCTTTATTACCTAGTCCCTATTCAATTAAATCAATGCTGGATTTAGAGGTGGATTTGGCTTTCCTCCTCTAAAATCCAAGCACGTTGTTTCACTAAACTTTAGAGTTTCTGTATTGTATCAAGAAGCCAATTGATGTAATACAGAATACGAGAAGAATTTGGGGATTGTCTTTGTCTTTTCTCAGCTCTTTCTTTCAAGGTGTATACCCTCTCATATTTGTTATTCTCCTATGGTTGCCTTTCCCAGTATACATAATTACACAAGCAAACATTTCTCTGCTAACATTTATGTTTGAGTCCCCCACAGCCAATGAAGACCTGCCTGACAGCAATCCCTGGACTCCCTGGAATGAAAATGGGCCACATCTCCTCGACTGCACTGGATCCATTTCAACTGACACTCTGGTCAGAGCTTCGGGTACTGACTTCAATCAAGTTGAGGATTTCAAGTGAGATCTTCAATCAAGCAAATCCCATCTAACATGGACTGGATACAATCCATTCAAGACTTTCTTTATACTAACCTTTTCTTTCTATAGGACCCCACAAGGCTATTGCTGTCCCATTTCAGCAGGAAGTAACTTGGAGAATGCTACGTCCCCTTTTCCCCATTGTTGTCACTTAGGATAGTGTATATACCTAGTTAGGGATAGCTTCCTATTGTTTATTGTTGGGATTGGAAGGAGGTGTTCAGGCTTGGACACCTCTTTCAGATGACTTTAGGGCTTAGTTAAAATAGATACTTAGGATTGATATAAGCAGATTGTTGTATCTTCTTATATTTCACCTATATGATTGTTAATTTTGGATACTTTACACTGTTAAGTTTTAATCCTCTTTTAAACTAAAAGGGGAATTGTAGGAGATGATGTAGCCATGCCTGCTTAGAGGCTGGCTACAGGTGTGCCCTGCAAGGGCATGGTCAGGGTAAGGTAGGGAAGGTTGAAGGGTGAGGGACGCTCACGTGGCGGTGCTGCTTTCACTTTCATCTTTGGCTTGCTGTACTTACTGCTGCCCTGCCGGCTGGCTAGGTCACTCTGTAAGTAAGGCTTTTTCCCTATTAAATTCCCTTGTATTTTTACCTGACTCTGTATTGGTAATTTCCCACATTAATCTCGAGATCTTATTGCAACCCAGGCTTCACTTTCACAGCTTCACAAAATGGCTTCTTATGGTCTTCTAACTCAGGACGTTCACACAGCGAGTCCCCTAGCACATGCTACTTAGTGTTATGGACTCTCTTAAAAATACATAGAAAGATCCTGTATCCCTTCATTTTTGAATCCTCCATGACTCTAAAGAAAGCACCATGTGGACACCACTGCCATGCTTGGCTACCATCTTCTGAGGGACTTTGTGCCTCTTGAATCATATTACTTTTGTTTAGTTGCTTTTGCAGAGAGGAAAACACCTTCAGCTCATTTATACATGCTGGGTAAGGTCTTGCCCTGAGGGTACCCTTCCCTTTGTTCCACTGTAAAGTAGGCCTCTTCTTAACATTTATTTCCTTGATAATTATACCTTCTCTTTTAGCACATGCCTTGGATGCAACACCGATCTTCCTAGTGCTCTTTTTCTCTTCAAAATGTAGATTTTGTATTTCTTTTCCCTTTACTTGTTCCTTTTCTTTATAGGCCTGCATAGGGGAAACCAATAAAAACTAAGCCACAGATTCAATATTATGTTGTATTGAAATTTCCTCCCACTAAGAAATTAGTCCATTGCTTTTTAAATTTAGCCTTGAGCAAGTTCTTAGGACAAGGGTAGAAGGTACCAGATTCTTTGCCAAAACATCACAAGAAGAGCCTCTGTCCCAGTTGCTATAGTGATCTCCTCTGAAACCTCTTGAGCTGGGCCTCAGCCACCTACATTTGTCTCCACACTTCTGTCTTCCAGGCTCTTACTAGAACATACAGTGCTTTTACCATTGAACTACTTTTCTAGTCTAAATTTCCAAGGTCTTCCATATTCTACCCAAACCAACATGGTCCCATTCTGTTTTAATAGCTGGTATTAGTTCCTCTGTGGTTGTGATAAAATTCCACATCCCAAAGTGACTTATGGAAGAAGGTATTTATTTTGGCTTGCAGTTTCCAGGAAATAAGAATCCATGATGGTTTGGGAAGGCATGACCCCAGGTGGTAGGCACGGCTGCAGGAGCAGGAAGCTGAGAGGTCACATCTTTAACCTCAATAATGAAGCAGAGAGAGCAAACCAAGAGTAGTGTGAAACTTTCAAAAGCTCAAAGCCCACCCCCAGGGATAGGTGATACACTTCCTCTTCAAGGCTGCATTTCCCCATAATCTCTCCAAACAGCACAAACAACAGAGGACCAAGTGCTCAAATACTTGACCCTATAGTGAAGGCACTTCTTATTCAAACCACCACACCATCTCTATCCTTACATTCTTGGTTGTCCATGTTTTGCATAATTCCAAAGCTAGAAGGAACCTTAGATATCAAATGCCATAACATTCTCATTTTATAGTGAGGAAGCAGAAGCCTGGAATATAAAGTCATTTGATATACCTGATGGTTTTTTATTACCTGTCATTTGCATTTTTGTGGCACCAATTTTTCTAGGTGAAAAATATTTTTATGCATATAAACAGAGCTTGTCATACTCCAAACTAAAATATGTCTGATACTTTTCGGAAAGAACTATTACACAGCGATTTTCTACGGGATTCACTTAGATGGCCTTAAGATAAAAATCTCTCTAAAATTTGCTATTATCCCTTTTAAAGTAGATCACTGGTAAATCATGAAAATTCAAGAGTCTTGCTCTTATTCCCCATCCCAGACCTTGCCACTCTCTGTCAACTCTTTGGGTAGTTAGGGAACCTCGGTTGGTATGGCAGTGGGGCAGCTAGAATCTTCAATGTTATAAACATTTTGTTGTGCATTGAAGTCACTAAGTATGATTTTATGCTAACTTGACAAAAGCCAGAGTCATTTGGGAAGAGAGAATCTCAACTGAGAAAATGCCCTCACCAGACAGGCCTGTAGACAAGTGGTGGGGCATTTTCTTAATAAGTGATTGACGTGGGAAGACGCACATTGCAGGTGGCACTACCCCTGGACAAGTAGTCCTGGACCAGGGGGTGGGGCATAAGACAGCAGGCTGAGTTAGCCTTGGGGAACAACCGGATGATTAGCACCTCCCCATGGCTTCTACCTCAGTTGCTGCCTCGGGTTACTGCCTTGAGCTCCTGCCCTAACTTCTTTGATGAGGGACTGTGACCTGCCAGTTGTAAACTGGAATAAACCCTTTCCTCCCCAGTTGCTTTTATCACAGAAATAGAAACCCTAAGATATGAAGAAATGCATGTTCATGCAAGTTTTGTATAGTGTATCTGTGATCTCTATTAGTGGATGATTTCTGGAAAGATTTAGAACCACCTAGCATTTTCATGAGGACTGGACAAGGAAAATGCTGTGGATATACTCTAATGTATTGTCACTCTTGTTATAGTGGAAGCTTCACCGCAGCCCCTGGCATCCATATACCAAAGAGTTTGGGATGTTATGGTGAAAGTTCCACCCCAGCCCCCTCCCCTATCTCCCTCCAAACCCTACTGCATCTCAGAAAGCCCACCAAATGATGACCCCTCCCTCAGAGATGCTCAAGACCACTCTCACAGGGTATTTAAACTGCCCCCCCCCTGAAAAAAGAGAGGTCTCTCTTTCCTGTCTCCACTCTGGGGGACCGGAAAGCTATCCTGGAGTGTTGTATCCATTAAACATGGGCTTTTTCTAATTTGGTTTGATTTGGTCTGATTTGGATTGCTGCATCAGCAGAGAGGCTTATTGGGGTATAGGAACTTTTCAACTCTATTTATGCCAAATTGATCACTCTTCTATAATTTTTGCTGCATATATTCACAGAAGTACATAAAGAAAAATGTGCAAAGTTTTCTGTAGCTGTGTTACTTATTAAAAACAGGTTTCTGGAGGGCCATTGGTAGTACACACCTTTAATCGCAGCACTTGGGAAGCAGAGGCAGGTGGATCTTTGTGAGTTCGAGGCCAGCCTGGTCTACAGAGTGAGTTCCAGGACAGGCTCCACAGCAATACAAAGAAATTCTGTCTCGAAAAACAAAAACAAACAAACAAACAGGTTTCTGTTTTTCAGACAGTCCCTTTTTTTTTTGCAGATTTTTTTATTTGAATTAGAAACAAGATCATTTTACATGACAATCCCAGTTCCCTTCTCCCTCCCATCCTCCCTTACCCCCCCCCAACTGAAACCCTACCTATCACACACCTCCCTCTGGATGGTAAGGCCTTCCATAGGGTGTTTCAGACAGTTCTTATTGCTCACTATTTCAGCATGTTCCTAAATATTATAGGAGAAGCAGAAAGAGAGAATTGTAGGAATAGAAACTTAATATAAATATCTGGTGCAGAACAATATGACATAGAGCTCTGTGTGAAGAGGTAGAAGGCAGGACTGGAGAGATGGCTCAGAAGTTAAGAGTGTCTGGTGCTCTGCCACACCACCAGAGTTCAGTTCCTAGTAACCCACATCAGGAGGCTCATAACTGCCTGTAACTCCAGCTCCAGGAGATCTGACACCCTCTTCTGACCTCTGTGGGCACATACACACAAGTGGCAATTCACACAGACACACTGTCTTAGCTAGGGTTTCTATGGCTGTGGAGAGACACCATGACCACAGCAACTCTTATGAGGAAAACATTTACTTGGGGCGGCTCGCTTACAGTTTTAGAGGTTCACTCCATTATCATCATGGCAGGACCCTGCAGCATAAATATAGACATGACTACATCTTGATCAGAAGGCAGCAAGAAATAGTCTCAGACACTAGGCAAACCTTAAGCAAAAGAGACCTCAAAACCTGCCCCACCGTGACACACTTCCTTCAACAAGGCCACATCTACTTCAACAAGGCCCCTCCCTATGAACTTATGAGGGCCAATTATATTCAAACTACCACACACATACAAACACATAATAAAAAATGTTTTAAAAATGCCAGGCATGATGGTGCATGCCTTCAATCCCAGTAGTCTGGAGACAGAGGGAGGCAGATCTCTGTGAGTTCAAGGTCAACCTTGTCTACATAGTGAGCTTCAGAACAGTCAAGAATACATCAAGAAACCCTGTCTTAAAAAGCCAAAATAAAATAAAATAAACCTTTAAAAAAGAAATAGAAGTAATATACATTGAAATGTAGTTAAATATGCAAAGATCTTTAGTTAGGGTCAGCAAATTTCAGCCTAAGGGTCAAATTCAATCCAGCACCTGTTTTTATATACCATAAATATTGTGTGTGTGTGTGTGTGTGTGTGTGTGTGTGCATGTAATCACCTACCCATCTGTAAATACATATCTATCTGTAGACGGATAAACAGATTACATATTTATACACATGTGTGAGTGTATGTATAATATATAGATAGGTATTACTTTTAGTAGTATCTATATATTTATGAATACTGAAACACGTGTTCTATGTTAATGGCTTTTATTTTGAAGTTACCAACTGTACTGCTAACTACATAACATGCTTAGCTCATTTTCTCTGTACTTTTTAAAGTCTTACATTTTAAATCGACAATCCATCATGTACATGTATGAGGCAAAAATGTTTTGATAGATGTATACATTGTAGAATGACCAAATCAGGCCAATTAACTTGTCTATTATCTCAAACGTGTATCATTCCCTCAGGGATTTATTATCTGAATTACCTTACATTCCTTCTTCCTCATTGTTGAAAAACATGCAGGACTCTCACAGGTATGGTCACGATGTGCTTTGTGCCCATCTATTTCTACCATTAAATCATCTAGTGGTTGGGGAAAAATCAATAGAACAAGTTCAAAAGAATAACACAATTTCACAAAAGTTCATGGGATTCCAATTTCATTGTCTATAAGTTTTCTCAAAACACAGACATACTCCACTTTGTGTAGCTGCTTCCACACATCTCTGGTCGAGGTGAAGGGTTGTGATACAGATTTAGTGGTCTACAGACAGCAACAGATCTGTCATCTGGCTCTCTACAAAACAAGGTCACAGATCATGGCTAGAGGAGCTCATGGAACAGTGGAGGGCACCGGAAGATGAAGACAATGCAAGAAGACTTGTGTCTTACCTTCTAGAGACTATGGTGCTTTTCTGAATTTATGAACATGAATAATTTATTCATTAATAGTTTTCTAAAATTGTTTAATTAATAATGCCACAAACCTCTAAGTTGTCTGCAGGATAAGAATTAATATGTCCTGATGTGGTGTTCTGTTACTGGCACACCTTTGTCAACACCATCCTGGAGAGTGTCAAGCTAGACAAGCATGTGCCTGGTATTTTTGTTATTTTATAACCAAATTTAAAACAATCACCTATGTCTTGAAGTATACAAAAAAAAATAGGGTACTAAAGGCCATTCTAATAGAGAAATACAAATATGTAACAACTTCTTGTTTTACATAGCAACCCAGTACTTCATGGTCCTCAAAAGGTGACCTTAAGGCCATGTGGTGGTGGTACACACCTCTAATCCCAGCACTTGAGAGGCAGAGACAGGCAGATCTCTGTGAGTTCAAGGCCAACCTGGTCTACAGAGCAAGTTCCAGGACAGGCTCCAAAGCTACACAGAGAAACCGTGTCTCGAAAAACCAAAAAGTGGGCTTAAAGCAGTGGTTCTCAACCTCCGTGATGCTGCTACGCTTTCACACTGTTTCTCAGGGTGCGGGGACCCCCCCCCACACTATAAAATTATTTTGTTGCTACTTCAGAACTGTAATTTTGCTGCTGTTATGAATCATAATGTAAATATCTGATACGCAGGGTATCTGATAGGTAATCAATCTCTGTGACAAGGGCCACAACCCACAGGTTGAGAATCGCTGTCTTAAAGAGAACTTTGTAACTTAGAAAAGTCTTGAGAGAACATGGAGCACTGTACCAGCAACTGAGTGTCTGAAGGCTGCCAGTGTACCCTCCCTATCTCACCCCATCACCCCCAAAATTCTCACGGAATTTCTTTTAATTTGACTTTCACAATGTAGGAATGAATACCCTGGGTAAAATATAAAGAGTAGGTAGTGAAAACATGGCAGGAGTGAAACAGCATACTAATGCATCTTGCCTTTCCCACACACACACAACCTGTCTTACCTTGCTTACTCTAGGCTTAGCACCAGTTCAGACACCAGACAAACTGTTTCCTAGTATGGAACCTGTATTAGTTACTTCTCTGTTACTGTGGCAAAACACCATGAGGAAGGGGAATGATAGAAGGAAGGGTTTATTTTGCTTACTGTTCCAAGGGGCAAGAGTCCATCATGGTGGGAAGTATGGCAGCAGCAGCCAACATGGCTGCTGGAGCAGAATCTGAGAGCTCACACTGCTAATGGCAACCAGAAAGCAGAGAATGTGTACTTGGCGTGGGAGGAGGCTTTTAAACCTCAAAGTCTGGCCCAGTGGTAGACTTCCTCCAGCAAGGCCACGCCTGCTATACCTTTCCCAAAGCATCACCAACTGGGAATGAGGTGTTCAAATGCCAGAGAATATGGGGTATAGCTCATTCTAACCATTACAGTGTTTAACCCTTGGGCCAGGAGGAATCTGGGGGGAAGAGGAAGCAGATATCTGAACATAGCCATAGGCAAGGGTTTGATGGTTTTGGGAAGAGCCTAATCCAATAGAATCTCTGGCCAGCAGAGGGAAAGCTGATTGGAGCTAACCTGAGTGTTTCTAAATCTTAGCCAGGGTGCAATGCCAAAGGAGCAGATGGAGGGAGGAAGAGCTGGACTGAGGGCTCTCCTGAGGCTGAGTGAACACCCTTTGTTCTTTCTGTTTCCTGATGACCATAGGAAACTCATAACTTCCCACTATAGCCCATCCAGCTCTCAGGATCACTCCACATCTCTGTCACCCTCACTACCCTACCCCACTCTATACCAACAAAGTGGCTGAACTCTAATGGGCTCAAAGGAAAATAACCAGATCCCAGAGGGGCTTGTTGATCACAACAAGTAAAAAATAAACAAGGATTGGGGCAGGGAAGACCAACCTATTAAAAAAAATAAATAGCAATCCCTCTTATCCAGAGTTAACATGTCCCAAAACAATCCTCAAACACCTGAAACCATGGGTACATCAATTCTATGTACACATATTCTTTGGATATATATATATATATATATATAGATAGATAGATAGATAGATAGATATAGATATAGATATTCAATTTTAGTTCTGTTAATACATAGAACAATTACAATATATTATTTGTGTGTTGCTGATGTATTATGCATCTAAACAAGTGTTCTACCCCTGAGCCATAAGCCCAGATGCCTCCTTTAACAATGTCCTGAAACAAAATTTTTTGCCCTCCCTACACACAGATGATAAATGGGATGAGAAAGAAATCAGAGAAATATCACCCTTTACAATAGCCACAATAACATAAAATATCTTGGGGTATCTCTAACCAAACAAGTGAAAGACCTGTATGACAAGAACTTTAAGTCTTTGATGAAAGAAATTAAAGAGATAAGAAAATAAAAATATCTCCCATGCTCTTGGATAGATAGGGTTGACATAGTAAAAATGGCAATATTACCAAAAGCAATATACAGATTCAATGTAATACCCAGCAAAATCCCAGCAGAATTCTTTATAGACCCTGAAAGAACAATACTCAACTTCACATGGAAAAACAAAAAACCGAGGACAAAACAATTCTGGACAATAATGGAACTACTGGAGGCATCACCATACCTGACTTCAAACTCTACTATAGAGATACAGTAATGAAAACTGGTAATGAAAGCTTGGTATTGGCATAAAATCAGACAGGTGGACCAATGGAATCAAATTGATGACCCTGATATCAATCCACACACCTATGAACACATGATTTTTGATAAAGAAGCTAAAATTATAAAATGGAAAAAAGAAAGCATCTTCTACAAATGGTGTTTGCATAACTGGATGTTGACATTTAGAAGAATGCAAATAGATCCATATCTACCACCATGCACAAAACTCAAGTCCATATGGATCAAAGACCTTAACATAAAACCAACCATAAACTTCATAAATGAGAAAGTGGGAACTATCCTTGAATGCATTGGCACAGAAGACTACTTCCTAAATATAACACCAATAGCATAGACACTGAGAACAAGAATGAACAAATGGGACTTCCTGAAACTGAGAAGCTTCTGTAAAGCAAAGGGCACAGTCAACAAGACAAAACAACAGCCTACTGAATGGGTAAAGATCTTTACCAACCCCCCATCTGATAGAGGATTGATCTCCAAAATATACAAAGAACTCAAGAAACTAGACATCAAAAGACAAAATGATCTAATAAAAAAATGGGGAACAGATCTAAACAGAGAAGTCTCAACAGAGGAACTTCAAATGACCAAAAGACAAAGGAAATACTTAACATCTTTAATAATCAGAGAAATGCAAATCAAAACAACTCTAAGATACCATCTTAACACCTGTCAGAATGGTTAAAATCAAAAACACCAATGACAGCTTATGCTGGAGAGGATGTGGAGTAAGGGAAATATTCCTCCATTGCTGGTGGGAGTGCAAACATGTACAGCCACTTTGGAAATCAGTAAGGCGGTTTCTCAGAAAATTGGGAATCAACCTACCTCAAGATTCAGAAATAGCATTTTTGGGCATATACCCAAAGGATGCATACTCACACCACAAAGACTCTACTATGTTCACATCTGCATTATTCATAATAGCCAGAACCTGGAAACAACCTAGATGCCCCTCAACCAAAGAAAGGATAAAGAAAATATGGTACATTTACACAATGAAGTACTACTCAGCTGTAAAAAACAATGACATCTTTAAATTTGTAGACAAATGGACAGAACTAGAAAAAAAATCCTGAGTGAGGTAACCCAGACCCACAAAGACAAATATAATATGTACCCACTCATAAGCAGGTATTAGACATAAAGCAAAGGACAACCAGACTACAGGCCACAACCCCAGAGAACCTAGGTAACAAAGAGGACTGTAAGAGAGACATACATGGATCCACCTAAGAAAGTGAAAAAGACAAGATCTCCTGGGTAAATTGGGAACAGGAAGGGCAAAGGGTAGGGTAGAAGGGGAGAGAAGAGGATGGAAGAGGAGAGGAGGGGAGAGGGATGGAAAAATGTATAGCTCAATTAAAAAAACCAAATTTGATTTTAAATATATGAATTATATTAGAGATGTCTATTCAAGTTTTTGGTACCACAAATGACTTAGGCAACTAAGTGTGCAATTGATGACCAGAGGGACTACAAGCAACTATTACAAAGCCAAAGAAGATTCATGCTCAGCACAAGACAAAAGATGTCCCTAGAAACATTTAATTAAAAAAAAATCAGCAGATGAAGTCAAGGAGACGATCATTGTTGATACTCAACCCTCCTGGCCTGAGAGACGGAGACATCAAATGAGGAAAACCCAGAACAGTTAGCCCATAGTAAAGGAGCACAGGAGACCCACGACGGAACATCGATCCCACAAGAAAAAGAAAAGACAAGGGGAAAGAAATGGCCAGAAACAAAAGCAAAACTCACCTTGAAAGGGATCTGAAGTTTTGTGTCAAAAGCCTGGACTTTAGATGATATTATCGAAAGATAAAGTAGATTTATCTATGTCCTGGAATTAACTTCCAAACACCAAGAATGAAGAGGAAAATCTCACAACTTTCTAGCTGAAAGAAAAGTGAGCATGAAGGCAAAGGGAATCCTATGAGCCAGAAAAATCTTGTAACAGAAAAAGAAAACATCATGTTTCTATGAGAAGTACAACTGAAATGGAAAATTGATACAAAATTTCATATAGCCATTTAAAAAAAGACACTAAGAAACCACACTTAAGGGGAGGCCACATGCCCAGCAGTGAGTGAACTCAACGGTGGTTTGAGGTTTTGGGTCCTTTTTTTTTTTCTCCTAATACTTTATCTGAACATGTTTTTAACCTTACAGGTCTTTTGCATATATTATGGCTTTTGGTTTTGTGTTTTCATAGGCTTTCTGTGTGTGCCAATCTGTGACTTTCTGTATCTATATGTGTTTCTTCTGCCTTTTCTTTGTTTCCCTCCCTGCCCCGTGTTTGTTTTGTCCTGTTCTGGTTTGCTTGCTTATTTTATCTTATTTTTATTTATTTTTAGATGTCTGCTTTTAATGACAGAGAACAAGAAAGAATGTGGATTTGGATGGTGGGGGGGAGGAGGGAAAGATCTAGGAGGAGTTGGGGGAGAGGAACTATAACAAGAACATACCATCTTTAACAAGATCCATTTTCAATAAAGAGAGAGAGAAAAGGCATTAAAATGATTCTATAGTAACAATAAAAGCATGGGTATAAAGTAGAACAGCACATCAAAAAGTAAAATTGGATGGTGCAATATGATTAAAGCAGCTTTAAAGTGTACATATAAAAGCTAGGATAGGTGGAGTAACAATAGTTAGTTTAAGATAGTGATAGGATCATTTCTACAGTGTTGCAGTGATGATTATTTTTAAGTAACAGTTCATGTGAAACTACAAAGGGTTTTTTTTCTTTATGAGGGGTGTGTGTGTGTGTGTGTGTGTGTGTGTGTGTGTGTGTGTGTGTGTGTATGCGTGCACGAGTACACTTAAGCTAGCATGCACAGCACATGCAGCCAAGTCAGAGGACAACTTGTGGAAGTTGGTTCTCTCCTTCTACCATTTGGATTCAGGGGAGAGAACTCACTCAGGTTGGTAGGCTTGTCAGCAAGTGCCTTTACCCTCCAAGCCATCACTGGCCATCATCATGTGTTTTGTAAACAATCTTTCTTTTTAAATGAGTAACATGAGGCACGAAGCGATGTTTGCCACAGGACCAGAAGACTCAGCTCCAGGATTAACATGTCAATATCAGTTTTGAAGATGGATTCGGCCCAGGACAAAGATTTGCCCTGAGACTTTTGAGGCATTCTATTGCTTTCTCATTGTTTTGAATAAAAGGCCTTGATGCCCTTGTTGTCTGAGTGTTTGAGAAGATTCAGACTCATGTTGTACTGAAAATGCCTGATCTTTGTTCTCTGTCTCCTCCCAGCAGCCAGTGGATGAAGGACTCTGTCTGCCATTGTCCAGTCACCACACTGTGCTTCCCCACTATATACCCAGAAAAAAATGGTGTCGCCAAAAATGGCCTGAAACTTGACACCACAAAGCAAATTATACTGTTCCTCCTCCACAGTGTTTTCCTCAGGTGTTTGTCACAGCAGTGACGAGGTAGCTAAACAACACCTGTGCAGTGGCCCTTGCTGAATTAGACTCTCGTTTAACTGTGAGAACATGCATCAAATCTCATTACCGGTGGGGCAATGACAACACTCTTCCTTATGTTAAGTAGTTCCAGAGTGCTCGGGAGAGACACATTTCTTTGGCAGTCCCAAGGACAATTATCCTTCTCTTGAGCAATCAGTCTGTTTCAATGTTGAACACAGTGTGAGTCTCGGAACTCTAAAGTCCCCCTTCTCAGACGGCTCCTTCGAGTGAGCCAAATGTATACAGCAGGAACAGCTTTCAGCAGTTTGTTTCCAAGCCGGCTCCCTTTTATAGCTTTACCATTGCTTTCCTTTCTCTCCTGTGCTGAAATTATGGGTTTCCCTGCATTTTATGACTTGTGCAAGCTACTTCAATTTTTTTCAAATGGGTAGACTGTAAAAAAGAAAACAAAAAAGTTGAACCCTAAAATTGTGCTGTACAAATTATGAAGTGGAGGAGGGCATATAAAAGAAGATGAGTCAGGCAATGGATGACCATTGTCTGTCTTCCACAGACTCCTGACTATCTGGCTGAGATAACCAATTCTCCCTCTAGTAAGTGGTATAGTGGGGATCAAACTCAGGACTTTGTACTGGTAAGCACACACATGCATGAACTCTATTCCAGCCCTGAATTCTCCCTTTTTAAATACCCTGACATATCTCAGAAGGTGAGCATAGATGCTGCTGACCAACATCTCAACCTCTTAGGCTGAAAATGTGCCACTAGTTGAATTCTGTGTGGTTTACTTATTCTCAGCTATCTCTGTAAGAAAATGCTGACAGCTTCTTGCATGATCCCAATTAACACTGGGGAGCCAGGGTGAGGCTGAGCCCCTCTTCCTCTCTAACCTGAGCATTGGCGTAGCTTTGGCAGCTGTGTGTGAGTCATTCAGAAGTATTCTCTCCATGAAAACACCATTTCTGACAAAAAAAAAAAAAAAAAAAAAAAAAAAACCCGAACTGTGCCCCTGGGAAGGAAATGGTACATTCTTTGTAACAGGATGGATTACTTCCTCCTATAAATCCAAATGGAAACCAAGTCTTTCCTTTGGAAGAAGGAGCACCTGTGACATTTTTATACTACTGCTGAATAATTCTTTTCCAGTAATAATTGTCATGCTACAAAGGCATCAGCTCAACATCAGGTCTGTTAGATTAACAAATAAGATCTCTTCCTGCCATTATACTAATCCCTCTGGGCAGACTCTTGTCTTTCTGTAATACCCTGTTTATGCAACAGCCCATGAGTTAACTACTATTCCTAATCATACTGCCCATTATAGCTTCAGCTGACGGATGTCGCCCTCTATTATTCTAAATGAATTTTTTTCTCTTCAGATAAGTGTATTATATGCACAAAATTAGGAACCAGATCCAACTCTAGAAGGCTGATGCTTGACAGAGAATAACTGATAGCTTTTAAGTCAAAGATTAAAAGGCAGAAAGTTCTGCTCATAGCACTCCAGATAGGTAAGTGTTGGGGAAGACTGACAGGAGGCATTTCCTGGAACCCAGGCCTGTGGTAATTGTTTAAGTTCTTGAACCTTCCAAAGCTGGGAAGGCAAAAAGGGCCACAGGCAAAAGAATCTTAGTAAATGAACACAGTCAAGGAATGAGGAGTGGGTAGCCAAATGGGTAAGACAAAGGCTATTGAGAAGAGATGATGACTATTCGAAGTGGTGAGCTTCAAACTTTTACAGACCTTATAGCTCACCTGCTTGAGTTTTAGTTAAGACTAACAGCCTGAAGTTCAACTCTGTGTCTCAGGCCCTAGACTCCATCTCCCATGTTTAGAGGGGTATGCATGCAAGGTCATGAGGATAAGATACCTCTAAGAGCAGCCATTTGCCTTTCAGCATCTTTCTAGGAATCTCCGATCTGGTCAGCTTTCTAGCCTGCCCCCACTTGGATACTGATGGACTGAACAGCTATGATTTATGCCATTGGTGACTGCTCAGCATCACCACCTGGCTAACTCCCGCTGACTGAGTGGCTTTGATTTATTGATATTTCACCTGTTGATGGGGACAAACAACTGCCTGAAGTCTGAAGCCAGCAATAAAAGTCAATCACTTCCCTTTCTACAAAAAAAAAAAAAAAAAAAAAGGAAAAGAGAGGTCATTTACTAAAGCACTCCCCCCAACATACACACACAGTCATGCACCCTCCTCACACTTACTAAGCAATAAACATCTCGCTTTCAAGAGAGCCCTGTGTGGCAGGGCCATGGTGCAAGGTCAGATTTGGTTCTGAGTATGAGGGGTGATGGGAGGCTGGTGAGCAGGTCAAGAAATTAGATACCACTTGCCCTGTTCTGTGACCTTGGCTGCCTCTCTGAGATTCAATTTCCTCATCTACAAACAACAGCCAGAATCATAACGATTCCTTCACAAGTTGTAAAGAAGATATACAATGATTCTGATAACACGGAAAATGCCTCTAAAAACAAACGGCAGCCATTACCATCATTTAAGAGAAATAATATTTTAAGATAAGCCATTTGGTCAATGAGTATTTACCTTGTTCTTTGCACCAAGCAATTGCATTTGAATTACCTCATTGGATTCCCATATCTGCTTTATAGTATAGATTTTATTTTCCTGTTTTAGACAGGTAAAACTATTAGCCCAAAGTCTTTTGGCCATAGTTGTCACCCCAGGCCTGTTTTCCTCCAAGGCTTTTAGATGACAGGTTCAATTAACCATGTTTTGATGGCTTGGGGCAGGGCAATTTTAAAGAACATCATTATTTTTCTAGGCTTTTGTGACTTTGTTATTACTTGGCCAGTCCTCTGAGGACAGTCTTGGCATTGCATATATTCCATTATCTCTCAAAGGGAACTAGACATGAATTTACATTAGATTTCACTCTCCTTACAAGCAAAATCCCACTTTCAAAATATTTAAAAGAGAATTTTACAAGTTCTTTGCCCTTGGATCAGGGCAGAATCAAGAGTAATATTTAGACTATGCATCTGTCTTCCTCCTGATAAGTAGGCAGGCAGGCTGACAGATAGGCTGATGGATGGACTGATTAGTTAGGATTCTTCAGAGAAATAAAGCCAATACAATGGATGACATACACACAGAAATTTATTAGAACTGGCGCATATGCTTAACATTGCAAATCCCACCATCTGTTTCTTGTAAGCAATAGACCAAGGGAAGTTAGTTATGTAACTCTAGTCAAGTCCCAAGTCTGAAAACCAACTGGTAATGTAAACCTATACAAAGGACAGGAGAAGATCTATGTCCCAACTCGTGTAGACAAGCAGGAAGAGAAAGGAGCCAATTCCCCCTCTTTCTATTTTTGTTCTATTCAGGCTTTTGTTGGATAGATGATGCCCACCAACACTGCGGGGGGGGGGGGGGGAGATAATGTGCTTTATTGTATTCACTTGTTCAAAGGATAACCTCATTTGGAAGCATTCTAAATAGGCACATTCAGAAATTATGCTTAATCTGGGTGCTTCATAGTACAGTGAAGCTGATAAAACAAAAAATAAACCACTACAGCAATTATAAGATATTGAGGCCATACACATATATAAATGTACAAACTCACTAACTAGGATTCTCTCTCTCTCTTCTCTCTCTCTCTCTCTCTCTCTCTCTCTCCTCTCTCTCTCTCTCTCTCTCTCTCTCTCTCTCTCTCTCTCGTGTGTGTGTGTGTGTGTGTGTGTGTGTGTGTGTGTGTGTGTGTGTGTCTGCTGTTTTTCTTTCCATTTTGATACCACATTTATGACATAGACTTTGAGATCATTTCCTCTGGGATGCAGGACCATGAACCCTCATTATTTCTTTGTGTAGCCAATATGTGTCCTTGTAACTTCTATGAGTAACATCTTCCTGTTTCCTTCCATATTATATAGCCACTCTTCATTTCCTATGAATAATTGAAATTACTGAATCTTGGTCTTTCAAATCCAGCTAAGACTTTACCTCTCTAATCTAAAATGAAAGAGGAAGGGAGTAACCACAAAATATTTTTGTAGTCATTATACTGGAATACAAAAATAAATAACAACTCACCAAAGAAGCAATATCTTGATTGTGTGTTAGAGTTCTTGTTCATAACCACTACATTCTGCTACTTTCCACTAACGCTAGCTGGGGAAGAGACAAACAGTACCTAGAAAGTAAAATAGAGACTACTGGGGCTGGGGCAAAGTGGGATGAAGACGACTTGTCTTGTTACTGTTCTATTCCTGTGAGGAGACACCATGACCAAGACAACTTATAAAAGAAAGCATTTAATTGGGGGCTTGCTTACAGTCTTAAAGGGTTAATCCATGACCATCAAGGCAGGAAGCAGATAGACATGGCATTGATGTACCCTGATCTGCAGGCAGCAGGAAGACAGAGTGACACACACTGGTTCTGGCATGGGCTTTTGAAACCTCAAAGCCCACTTAAGTGATACACTTCCTCCAATCAGGCCACACATTTGTTGTGGGATATTTATATACTGTGTGAAAATGTATTTTCTGTGATTATTGCAATAAATAGCTGAACAGCCAATAGCTAGGCAGGAGGTATAGAAGGGATTTCTGGGGAGAGAAAGAAAGAGGAGGAGAATCTTGGTGAATAGGAGATGCCAGCAGACACTGAGAGGAAACAAGAGGTGCAAGATGGAAGAACAGTAATGCCATGTGATAGATATAGATTGATATAAAGGGGCTAATAAAGTTATACAAATTAGTAAGGAACAATCCTTATAACTTAAATTAACCCATTTCTATTCATCTATGTGTTGCCCTGTCACTCATGACTTTTACCTCTCCTCCTGTATATCTTGCTCCCTGCCCCTCTCTGCATCCAGCTGGTGACCTGCCTTTCATCTTCCCAGAGCTCTCTCTGTCCAGAAGTCCCTGCTATATCTCCTGCTTAGCTATTGGCCATTTAGCTTATTATTAAACCAAACACATTAATACACCTTCACACAGTTGTAAAGGAATGTTCCACAACAGACTACAGGACAGGTGATATGTATGCTGATCCCTCTACTATGGGAACAGTTCTGAGACTGGGTGAGACATGATGAATCTTGTTGGATACAGAGTTCTTATGACTTCTCATGGCTTGTTATTACATGCCATCCTTTCATAAGGCATGGATAGAAGTTTGGTTATACAGTCCAAACAGACTTATAAAGTTAACAGCTGCCTTTTACCTGCTCAAACATAAAACAAAAAAAATCATCTTTAGCTGACTTGTACACACTGCACATTCCATACTTGCATGTGTGTGTGTGTGTGTGTGTGTGTGTGTGTGTGTGTGTGTGTGTGTGTATGTTACCTTTAAAAGTTTATGTGTTTTAAGAACAAAAGGAACCAGACACCAATAAAAATAGGTAGCCCAGGTGATCCAGCCTCTCATAATGCTTCTGTTGCAGTTTCTTCAAAATTCTACATCCAGAACAACTTCAAAGCTGCTACTTCAGATGGTCCATCCTCACAGACTATCTAGCCAAAAACTAATCTCTACACTTCCCAATCACACAGAGACTAACAAAAAAAAATAATATAGCTATCTCTCCCAGGATTGAACATTATCCTAATTTTCTCAGGGTGCCTCTAAAGATGCCATCACCCCCCAGACAACAGGAAGCAGTCTAGAGAACACTATGTCCACATCCCCAAAAGTTGGAGTGGGTATTTTTTGGTCATTTGGTGGATTATGGATGTTTGTCATCATTTAGAGGGGCTGGTTACAAGTTGTTATTGGTAATGCTCAGAAAAAAAGCTGAACAAAGAAAATTAGATTCAGGGATCTCTTTCTGAAGGGAAGGGGGGATACAATACAGAAATAGTGGGATACAAGGGTGGATTGTTGAGTCCACTTTTTAACAGCCACTAGTCTCAAATATTTTACATTGGTATGGACTTTTGTATATTGGCACAAATTTAATTTATATATCACTTAAAATATTTTAATAATATAAGGCTTATCATGACAATGACACATGTCTGCTCCTGGCAGTATAAATTTATTTCAAAAAAGGATGATGGGCATTGAAGAACCTTCATATGGAGTTTTCTTTCCTTGTGGCAAAGTTAGCCACTGGGCAAAGAAACTGCCCTTGCCTTGATTGCTGACAGAATGCTGTTCAAACTGGATAAGCAGGACATAAAAGGACCCTTGCCAAACTTTGCCAAGGCAAGGTAGAATAATCCTTCAAACTTTCTGCTTCACAGAAAAATCTGTCAGATATTAGGCCTGTAGGCCAAAGATGGATGCCCCCAGAAGAACCTTGGGTGACTGTCCAGGCAGCTAGCT
This sequence comes from Cricetulus griseus, assembly GCF_003668045.3. NCBI lineage: Eukaryota > Metazoa > Chordata > Mammalia > Rodentia > Cricetidae > Cricetulus > Cricetulus griseus. Next base: position 34,117,298 of record NC_048596.1, on the reverse strand, counting down.
GTGTCTGTTGTCTCTATAGTTTTGAAACGTGTTTGCTCTCCACTTCCTGTTTACTCAGGTAATATTTTATCTTTCTCAGGTCTCTGATGGAGTTGAAGATGAGATAGGTATGGTTACAGTTTCCCTTGTTACCAAATTCAGAAAAGAAAATTATAAGAGATATAAAGTATACAAGGTTGAGAGACATAAAAGCTTAAGTTGTTTATCTAAGAAAATGTTTTGTGGTCAAAAAAGATAGTTTTGGGTTGGCAATACAAGTTAGGATAGAAAGTATATTAGGTACAAAACTTTGGACTCACTAAGATAGGATAGATAATACAGTACTTTCTCCAAATTTGCCAAATACAAATGTACTGGACATTGTGAATGTAATTGTTATCTGGTAATTGTTCTTATTGTAGATAGTTTTTCTGTGTTAGAGTTTAAAACCTTTTCTTTTTATTTAGACAAAAAGGGAGAAATGTGGGACGTATTTGCTGTGACTTTTGTATTAAAAATCTGAATGGCCAATAGCTAGGCAGAAGTTACAGGCAGGATTTTTGGTGAAAGAAAGAAGAGGAGAATCTAGGTGCATAGAAGATGCTAGGAGACATGAAGCGGAAACAGGAAGTGCAAGATGGGAGAGAGATAATGCCAAATGATAGAACAAAATTAGCATAAACGGGCTAATTTAAGTTACAAGAGATAGCTAGAAACAAGCCTAACCTATAGACCAAGCCTTCATAATTAATTATAAGTCTCTAGCTGGTGGGACAGAGAAAGATTCCTTACACACCTTTTAATTCTTCTAATTCTTCTTATACAGTTCTACTCCTTGGTGACTAAGTGTTCAAATATATGAAACTATGGTGCTCATTCATTTCAAACCGTCACATGACTACACAGTTTCCATTTGGGATCTTGAGAAAGTTATAGAAATATATAATCATTAAATACATTATAAATGTGTATGTCATTGAATTATAGACTTAAAATAGTTCAAATATTACACCTTATGTTATACATGTTTTACCACAAGGAGGAAAAACAAACAACAACAAAAACCTCAAGATGCTACAAAATAAACACTAATTATTACAGGTTGAACATTCATAATCTGAAAAGTATGAAATATGAAACTGTGAAATTTACAGTTTTTACATGCTGACATGACATTATGAATAGAAAGTCACATACCATAAAATTTTGTTTCTTGCATAAAATTAGTTTTTAATTATAGAGAATTATCTTCAGGCTATATGTATCAGGCATAATTGAAACACAAATGAATTCAGGTCTACCCTTCAGTGTTTCCTGTTTACACATAGCTTCCATTCCTAATATTTCTCGTCATGTGTATGTAAGTATTCCAAAATTTAGTACAAACCATCATACATTAAGAATGCTCATTCTGTACTTGTGTTACAATTCCTTTAACTTTCCCAAGCCTCAGTACCCCCACCTAAAATGGAATTAATAGCACTAACCTGGGCCATTGTGATTATTAAACCCTAATAGAGCGAGGACACCTAGTCCAGTGTGGGGTCTACTATAGTGCTCTGCTTTGTTCATCTCTGTTTTTACCCAATATTAATAGTCCCATTGATTTACACTTCAATATCTGTTGTTGATAAGGCAGGTATATGTGTGGTTCCCTTGATTTTATTTCACATCTAGCCTATTTGTTTTCAAAGTTGCCATTTTAAGTGCAGTTTTACCATCTTTAACAACTGGAGCCAATGGGAAATTGGTGTTTGGGGAGCTATCCTTAATAGGTACAAGAGGCAGATTTGCTTGGCACACGTTACTTAACTCTCAGTGAGGAAATACACGCTGAAGTGTGAAAACCCAAAGCAGGCATTAGTGGGAGCCACCTTTCACTTTTAAGGTTTTACAGAGTCAGAGGAAGAATGATCATTATGGGGTAGGTGGATGACCCAATGGATAAGGGTACTGTCCTGGATAGTTTTGTTGTTGCTGTGTGTATCAACTTAACACAGCTAGAGTCATTTGGGAAAAGGGAGCCACAGTTGAGAAAATGTTTCCTTAAGACAAGCCAGTGGGACACTGTCTTACTAAGTGGTTGCTGTGGAAGGGCCCCGCCCACCTTGAGTGGTACCACCCACAGGCAGGTAGTGTACTAAAATGCAGGCTGAGCAAGCAATAAGGAGCAAGCCAGTGAACAGCATTCTTCTACAGCAATGGCTCTCAACCTGTGCGTTGCAACCCCCTTGGAGGTTGCTTATCAGATGTCCTGCATATCAGATATTTACATTACAATTCATGACAGTGGCAAAATTACAGTTATGAAGTAGCAACAAAATAATTTTAGGGTTGGGGGTCACCCTAAAACATGGGGGACTATATTAAAAGGTCACAGCATTAGGAGAGTTGAGAACCACTGCTCTATATCAGTTGCTGTCTCCAAGGTCCTGGATGATGCACTACAACAGTAAGAGGAAATAAACCCATTTTTTCCCAAGTTGCATTTGATAATTTTTTTAAATCAAAGCAATAGAAGCCCTAACTTAGAAAGGTGCTTACCTGAAGACCTGAGTTGGCTCCTCAGACCCACACAGTGGAAGGAGGAGAGAACAGACTCCTGTAAGTTGTCTTCTGACCTTCCATCATATACCATGGTGTGTGTGTGTGTGTGTGTGTGTGTGTGTGTGTGTGTGTGTGTGTGTGTGTGTGTGTGTGTGTAAAGTAATAATTAAAAAAGAAAAGATTATGAATTTCAGAAGGAATAGGGGTTTGGGGACACAGGAGGAGTCTCAAGAGGACAGGGAAGGACAGAAATGATGTGTAAATATAGTACTGTTATTAGGTTCTCAAAAAGATTTTAAATTTAAATTTAAAATAAAATATTATTTTGTTTTTTAAAAGAATGATCATTATAATTAGACAATTAAACCTATATTGTTTTGAAATTCCAGAGCAGGGAACATAAAGGTTAACGCCACAAATATACAGCTTCCAAAGGGTATAGTAATTTCATTTTATGTTCTAGTGATCTAAGAGCAGAAGACAGGGTTGAGTGGAGGAAGTAAACAATGAAATAAGATAGAGATAAAGGAAAAACTATAGTAGATCAGACAGGATCAAAGAAAACATGACAAGTACAGATAGATGTAAGACACAGAGAAAATAAGATACATGGAAGACATAGACACTGGCACAAAATGATTGTCTGATTCTGAGGCAATTTCAAGAGTCCATTGCTTTTGTCCCATTCTGAGACCCTTTCTCCTGAGTTGGGTTTTGATGACTAAGCAATCCTGTTGCTGTCCTCATGGTCCATCCTCCACAGACAGGATTATTCACTCAAGTACTCTAGACAGACAGGTAGAGTCTCCCCATCCCTGCTCACCACTGCCACACTGCTAATGGTGTATTACTCTGCCAGCTTATTTCTGGCTCCACTGGCCAACATCATGCTCTTCTCATACCTACATACAACTATTGCCTCCTCTCAGGAAACCATAGCAAGAATTGACAAATGGAATTGAAAGAAATTTAAAAGCTCCACATAGCAGAAGAAATAATTAACTGAGTGCATGGCCAGTCTACAGAGCAAAGTCTTTGCTATCTATTCATTTGACAAGGGCTTAGTATCTAGACTATATAAGAAACTAAAAACATTGGGCAGAAAGCCAAAACATCTAATCACTCAATTAACTGGGAGATAAATAAGCAAGCAATTCTAATAAGAAGTACAAACAGATAATCAATGCATGAAAAAATTTGCTCAGCATGCTTATCCATCAGAAAATGCCTACCAGACTAGATTGAGACTCCATCTTGCCTAAGTAAGAATGGCTATAATCATGCTAGCAACACACACTGGTGAACATGCAGGGTGAGAAACCCTTATAAGCTGGATGTAGAAAGTAAATTAGTGCACCCACTATGAATGTCATCATGGTGATTTATCAAAAAACTGTCATATGATCAACATATACTAATACACATACCTGAAGGAATCTAAGCCAGCATGAAACACAGAAGTGCACATCCATGCCTACTGATGTGCTATTCACAGTAGCAAAACAGTGAGATTAGTGTAGATGGCTATCAACAGATGAAGAGATAAAGAAAATGTACATGCACATTGTGGAATTTAACCAGTCACAAAGGGGAATGAAATTATGTCCTTTGTCAGAAACATGGTAAATGGATCAGGTCATCAGATAGTCCAAGGAAGCCAGAAAGACACATATTTTGTCTCACCTTCAAAATTGTCTGTTTAATGTTTAAGTTTGTGTGTGTGTGTGTGTGTGTGTGTGTGTGTGTGTGTGTGTGTGTGTGTGTGTGTGGTATAAAACATAGGAGGGAGTTTATTAGATGAGAAGAAAGGATCAATGGAAGGAATCAAAAGAGAGCAAGGAGGTTGAATGAGCAAGGTAAATGATATACACGTATAAAAATTCCATGATGAGGCCCACCCTTCTGTGAATAAATACATGCTAATGGCAAAAAAATGTTGCCTTCTAAGTTAGTACAGAATTCCCATGTTTCATCTCTCCTGCTGGGATGGTGAGTTCTAACTGTCCACTTGACACAATCTAGAATCACTAGGGAGGGGAGACTCAATGAGGGATTTTCTAGGTTAGGTTGGTCAACAGATAAGTCTCTGAGGGATTATCTTGATTATGTTAATTGAGGTGGGAAAACATGCCCACTGTGGGTGGCATCATTCCCTAGCAAGGACATTCTGAACTATCTAAGAGTAGGGAAAATGAGCTAGCCACTAACATACACATGTTAATTGATTGCTCTTTGGTCTTGACTGATGATGTGATGTGACTAGTCACTTCAAGTTCCTGCCACCTTGTGTTCCCTGTAGTGACAGACTGAAACCTGGAATTGTGGGTCTTTAAATAAACCCTTTCTCCTCTAAACTGCTCTTGCCGGGGTATTTTATCATAGCAACAGAAAAAGAAAAAGAAAAAGACATCCATTGACAGTAATTTCTAAGTGGCAATCTTCCTTGTCCTAAGCCTCTGCTTAAGTACTTTTTACTTATTATTATGTGACAATAAGTGCACACAGGCATGCAACTGTTATAGTGCATGTGTAAAGGTCATGTGACTACTTTGTGGAGTCAGTTCCCTCCTTCCAAATTTTATTCTGGGATTTGAACTTGGGTCACCAGGCTTACACTGTTAGTGCCTTCAGCATCTCTAAACTTCTTTTGTGTCAGTTAATAAAACATCACTCACAGATCATAAGCCACACACAGGGGAATTTATAGCATACACATTGTTCAACCTTGATGTCAAAGGGGGGTGTGTCTCAATAAACATAGGATAAATTGAAAATACCATAAAATAACAGAGCATCTAATACACCTAACATTATAATTTAATGACAGAGTATACCATGACGTGTTGGTTGTTTTCCTCAGGGTCATGTGGTTGACATGGATCTGTCAACCACATGAGAGTATTAGTCCATATATTAATGAAGACAATTGACTTTCAAAATGCAAAGTACAGTTCCTATTGGATATATGATGTTTTTACATGATTATATTCAGAACATCGGAAGTTGATCCTCTATGTTGACACCATCTGTGTTAGATATAGCACACTCACCCCCACCCTCCACCCCCACCCCCGCAGGGAATATCAGGTTCGATGGAAGGAAGCAAAGCAGTGGCTAGCCCATGCTCAGAGGAAGCAAAGATCACAAGGGAACGACTCCAAGTAGTGAGTTCATGAAAAAGTCTGGTGATGGCCACTGGGCTTGGGGGCCGTATGAAGTGGAGGAGCTTCTGCACGGCAGAGGAAACAATGACCCAGTGAAGAAACAGGCTACAGAACACAGGGAGAGTGCCATCTATACATCCGACAGTGGTTAACACTAGAAAACATAAAGAATGCCACCCAGCAAAGTCTGCAAGTCCCCTCCCACCCAACAAAGCCATCCGATCAGTAAACCAACACATGAACTAACAGACAGTTCACAAACGGAGTTATTTTAATAGTCAATAAGACCATACAAAAGGAGTAATAAGACCCTGGAAAAAGGTTCAACACCTCTGCCATTTGGAAAATGCAAATCAAACTTCACTGAGGTGCCATCTCACCCCAGTCAGAGCAGCTGCTAAAGAAAGAACAAACACTGGTAAGGACGGAGGAGGGTGGAAGCTGTGTACACTGTTGGTAAGAGAGCAACAGTCTATGCAAGTGAGTCTGGGAGAATTGCCACCCCTGAGCCTGGTCCAGAGAGAAAGCCTCCCCGACCTCAGAAAGCTATTGTGCTTGCGGGACAGCAGTCCCTCAAACCAGGATTTCAAACACTCACCTTGCCAGATGTTGGTAGGACACTGAGAAAATGGGGACTGGAACCAGTGTTCTCACCAAGCCACATCACTAAGAACAAAACTGGTCGTGGTGAGTGGAGTCTGCTAGGCAAGGGAGGATGGTACTCCACAGTGCACCATGCTTGAGAGACACAAGAACCCTCAGGTAACTTGGTAAGGATCCTAATGGCGGTCAAGAAATAATATTTGGTGGTGGTTGGGGACACAAATAATGACGATTAAAATAGCACTGTTTTGTTTTGTCTCTGTCATGTGTGTTACACTAGTGACAAAGCCACCTTACTGGAATGAATGTGTTTCAGAATTGCTGCTCTTCTGCCCTCACCACTATTACGTGACTGTCAAAGCCTCACCTGCACTGTTTACATGGGCCACTTTTCAAGAGAAAGAGGCTGGGCCCAAGGTTCTTTCAGGACCCTGCCACTTAAGAGCTCTGCAGGTTCTTTTCTCCCTAGTCAAAGGAGATTTCGCACACTGACCCCCATAGGGCTGATGAAAGGCGCAAATGAGAAAACAGCTTTGAGAAGCACTTTGACAAGTCTGAGACCCCAGCTACCTTTGCTGACATTTTGTACTCATCCAGGGCACTGTGCGAGGGCCTCAGAGTCCTGTACCTGCCCACCACCTGAGCTCTCACTCTCAGTAAAGCACACACTGCTGTTGCGATGTTGAATCTGGAACCCACTGGTCCTCAGCTCCGTTCAGATTGATTTCCCTCCATATGGCAAAAGCATCCATTGATGTAACTTCAGCCACTCACATGAAATAAGTCAGACCAACCTGCAACTATGCAGCTCAGACTAGACTAACCAGAATCCCTGACCACTAGAGAGTCCTAGATGGAAAGTGGTGGCCTATCATGTTAGGGGGGTGCCCCAAGGGGATGGTACTGGCCATTTGGACATGCACTTTTCACCTTCTGCCAATCATCACTCTGCCACTTTCTGTATGGTCCCCTGTACACACATGTATCCTGGCATCACCATCACAGAGTAATACTGACATACGTCAGCTCATTTAAGTTGGCCTTCCTTCTGGACTGACTGCTTTGCAGTTACCTCCAGTTATACTCCATACAAAGGAAGCAGCAGAGCGGGTTCCAGAGCATCCAAGAAATACCGTTCAGTATGTGTGAACACTCTCAGCCTTAATCCTATCACAGCTTCTTAACAACCAACCGTGGGACTGAAGTGGGCAAATCCTTTTATCAGAAGAGCAAACTAAACACGGAAGCTAAGAACCGACACTTGGCCATACAGGGTCAGGAAACAGAACTCAAATTGACTGACAGGTTTGGTTGATTACAAAATAATAGTCAGAATGTGTCAGAGTGTACAAATAGCCTTTGTATTTAACCCTCAAAAACAGTGAAACAAAAGCCCAACTACTTACTTCCTCCCTATATTATAGGCTCCCATCTCCATCAGATTCTGTTGGGACACCTAAACCTTCATCTGCAACACTTTTTTTTCCCCTCCAAACTTCCTTGACACTAGACAAAGCACAAAGACAGCAGAGTGAATAGCTGGACATTGCGATTCTATTATGAAAAGGGTACTATCCAACATTAATCACACAGTTGCACCCAGGGGCATGAGCTGAAAATACAATGCAGATAACCTCCCAAACCACTCATCTCTGTTCTCATGAAATGATTGGCATTGAACAGTGGAGACAACAGAGTTCTACAACTAGCTGCTGCAACTGACCCATAAACTACCCTGCAAACATATTTTCATGAACAGGAAGAAGTAATAGATGAGGGCAAACAGGACAGGGACAGAGGCATTCCACAAGCCTACTAGCTCACCACCAACTTTGACCTGTGAATGAGCCGGGAGGGGGCAGGTCATAATATGTAGATGCTCAGGACTGGGTCAGAGCTGAGAAGTGAGCATCTCCCATGAGTTTGAACAGAAGTGGAATTTGTTTGACTTCCTCTTATCACTAGTTGATGCAAATGTAGTTGGTCTCTCTGGGGAGAAGTTGCCTTCAAAGACACTGGCATAGGAGAGAATTTTCTACAACGGAAAACAAAGATGCCCCCAAATTTAAATTGGAGTTTTTTGGGGGAAGGAGGCCTGAGGAGTCTGAGGACAGCACGACAGTGTGAGCTCCTGAGTCCACCTCACCCATCTCCACTAAGTTCCATGAGCCATGTTCTTGTTTTGGGCATCTTTTCTGTGTAAAAATGTGCTGATGATTTTGTTCTGTATTACTTCATTCTGTATTCTACAACACACAGGAAGGGACACTCTGCTGACAATTAAGCCTATCACAACCCCCAGGAGATGATACACAGAGGGATCCCTGAGCTAGCTTCCTTCAAAGCTTTTTATTGTCAACCTTGTGTCACAGCTGAAATTCAAACCCAGACAGAAATCAAAGACCAGCAGTGCAAGACGATGTAGTTCCCTTCCTGTCCCCAAAGCAGAGTGAGCAAGAACACCTGGCTGGCTCTTCTCCATCAAAAGGATGCACAGTCACCTTTGCCTAGCTTTTCAGCTTCCTAACCACTTTCTCTGTCCCTACGCTCAGCCCCCCACCACCGTTAGAGTAGCCCACAGTAGTAGGAAGTTATTCTTCTACTTAGCCTAAGAGGGATTAGACTCAAACAAGTTGAATGACTTACCTAAGGTCTCACAACTATGAAAAAAGACAGCATGATTTAGAGCTAGGATTTCAAGTCCTCTTGATATAATTGGCCAGCCTTTATAAAGACCTAATAAACACTGTTGAAGGGGTAAGTAGACTGATGGACAGATAGATGATCTATTTTGAAACCAGCACAATACTAAAACCATAAATTAACTTTAATATTTGATACAGCCAAGGAAGTTATGACTATCTAAACTGAAATATATTAGAAATGGACTTCAAATTAGAAACCCCAAATGTGAGTTTGCTTCTTTTCCATAGTTGTGTCAGGAAATGTATTCTGAGTTTTCCCAGAGGAAGCATGATTTGGCTATTATGACTCTGGAAACGGATCAGGGAGATGACTCAGTCAGGAAAGCGCCTGCCCTGCAAGCAGAAGGACTTGATTGTGTAAGGGACTTGCCTTGTAATCATAATGACCTGAGTTTGATCCCAGTAAAGATACTGAAAAGCATCTGGGTATTGTGGTGTATGCTCACAATCCCAGCCCCAGAGAGGTGGAGGGGAGTAGATCCCTGGGACTTGCTAGCCAGCCAACCTGTCTAGACTTGGAGAATTCCACGTCAGATGAGAGATACTTTCTCAAAAAACAAGGTGGACAGCACATGAGGATGACACAAAAAGTTGTTCTGTCTAACACACACACACACACACACACACACACACACACACACACACACACACACCACTCTGGAAGTAGATAGCCCGAGATTCAAAACTTCAGTCCCACACTAACTATTTACCAGTTGTGCAATCAGGTGGAAAGTATTTATTGATGCCTCAGTTTCTTTGTCCACAAAAGGAATCATGTCCAACCTACATAGTCAGTTAAACATTTTAAATATCAGCTATATATTACGCAATTAAAGTTGTACCTGGGACTGGGGACACTGCTCAGTGATTTAGCTGTGTAACATGTGTGAGGCTCTAGCTATCATTGCCAGTACTGGAAGACTAAATAAAGAATATTGAAGCTGGGCATCCTGGTGCTCCTTTATAACCCCAGCCCTCGGGATTCTGAGCCAGCCTGAGCTACAAAGCAAGACACTTTCTCAAGTAAATACACAAACAAATAGTACATAAACAATGTGTTCCTGTCTAAGCTTTTTCTCTTTACTAATATCTACTTTCAGATTGTTTCTTGTTAGTGTGGATATGAATGGAATGTTACTAAATATGACCAATAACTACATGCTATCCCCTCAAATCAAATACTATGTCACACACTAGCTACAACCCAATGACAACGTGAAAACTCCAAAGGCTCAGGAGGATCAATCACTGGGCAGCCACCACCAAACCAATGTTTCATTTAGCAACAAATGCTCAATGTGTGCCACAATGTGCAAAGGACTGAATGGGAATGACACTGGAGGAGGTGGCTGTGGTGACTAATTGTGACTCTTGCTGTATAGCAGACACCAAACAGCTATTGGCTATAAATAGCGGGTATGGTGATGGTCTTGTCCATCTGCCAGGATTTAGAGTCGTCTAGGAGGCGTTCCTCTGAGCATGTTTATAAGAGCATCTCCGAAGAAGATAAAGGAGGAAGATCTGATTCCCATGTGGGCTACTTAAATATAAAAATGCTCCACCAAGCAGCAGCATACATAAACCTGCCTGCCTTTGCCTTTCCTGGGAGTGTCTGTCTATCAAGCTACTGCCATGCTCCACCAACATCAGGTGCAGATTTCTTGGGCCTTCCAATGTGGACCTGGTCCCCATGACTCTCCAAGGATCTTCCAGGCTTTCAGAGACAGATTAGGACTACAGAGGGGTCCAGATTTGTGGATGGAGCATCTGCCATGTTCCCTGTCCTTCCAGCATGTTGATGGCCATTGTTGGGCTATGTAGCCCTCACTAGGAAATGAATCCAATAGTATATGTATGCCTCCTATTTGGTCTGTTCCTCTGGAGGACCCTGCCAATACAACAGTCAAGAATGTTTAAGGGTCAGATCATCTATGATCAAATTATGACTAAGTCACTTAGAGAGAGATGCCAGGTGAATTGCCTAATCTTCCTGTGCCACAGCTGTCCTCCTGGACCCTGAGGATAGCCTGAGAACCTAGCTTGGAGGGTTCTTGTAAGACTTATAAATTAGAAGACTGTCTGAAATCTGGTAATTGCTATGCAACTTCTTGCTTTTATTATTAAGAAAAAAGAGATTCATTTGGGGTAAAGTGTTGATGAATTAGAGGAAGTAAGCACTTATGATAATAATGATGTTTTGCTTTGTTTTAATATATGCATCATTTACTGGGTTTTATATTGGCATAACTTTTTACAAAACAATTTGGCAATATCCTGAGAACTTTGAAGCAATTGTGCTTTCTCATTTATCAGTTCCATTCAAAGAATATAAATGATGGGTACATAAACATAAGGAAGCGGTGAGAAGTAAGAAAAAGTTTTCCTACTCCAAGAAAAATGTCTATCAAAACCCTTAGAAATAAAACATTAAATGAGAAAATATCAGAAACTCCCCTGAAGGCAATAAACATTATGCTTTTACTATTTTGCAAATTCTTATTTGTGTTCCTTCTTAATTTGTTCTTCACTGTTATCTTAGTCAAAAGACAAGAAAATAAAATAATCTGCACATACATTAGAAAATATAAAACTCTTGACTTGTGGATGACTTGATTTTACATCTGGGGACCCTGGAAATCCTAGTTTACAAAAAAAAAAAAACAAAAAGAAAAATCACTAAACTACCCAATTTGATAGAATAGCTTAATCCAAGATCAATCAACAGAACTCTGATAACTTTTTTTTCTTCTAGCAATAAGCATCCAGTAATGGAAATCTGGGTAATATTTATAAAGGCAAACAAAGTTAACAAGTATTTCAGGAAAAATGCAGCAAAAACAGGCTCAGCACCATTATAAATAAATTTATGCAATCTCTATAAACTGTCCAAGAGCCATAGACAAGACCTGCTCAAATGGAAAAAATAAAAATAAAACCTCTTGCAAGCTATGACTCTACACTTAGATCTGGCAAAGACAAAGAAGAGGAATGGGCTTGGGATATCTGGAGAATAAGTCAAAACATAGGTAGGCTGACATTTGCATTCAATCCTTCAGCAAGGCTCCAGGCTACGCTTCAGTAATAGTCAGCATCTGACCCGTATCCATAGAGCTGATAATGGCTTGACAGTAGTAACAAGATTTATGAAAACCTAATGCATAAAAGTTGGTATAAGTTATGGACTTTCCATGTCATCTCTACCTGGAAAGAAAGTATGATTTGCTCAAGTTCCCATAGCAGTCAGTGAGCCAAGCTGCAATCAGAATTCAGTTGTCTTGACTAACTCAACATCCTTTTCTGCCTTTCAGATTATAGTTGGAAAGGTTTAATAAAGGTTGTGTGTGTGTGTGTGTGTGTGTGTGTGTGTGTGTGTGTGTGTGTGTGTGTGTGTGTGTCTGTGTGTCTGTGTGTGTGTCTGTGTCTGTGTCTGTGTCTGTGTGTTGTATGTGTGTATTAACGATTTATTTTGTGAGTGTAAGTGTTCTGCCTGCATTGTATGCAGGGTGTCCTTAGAAGTCATGGGCATGGCTGGTGCCCTCAGAAGAGGGTGTTAGATCACCTGGAAGTGGAGTTACAAATGTGAAGGGAAGAAACTGCACCCAGATCCTCTTCAAGAACAACAAATGTCCTTAACCTCTGAGCCATCTCTCCAGCCCATTTTGAGAAGTTTCATAGCACAATATTCACACATGGCCAGAGGGAAAAAATACCCTCAGCATTGTCATGATGCTTACATTTTATTAATAATTTACAATAATCATGGTACATATAAATAAGAGACTATCAGGATACTTATCAAGAACTTGTAGATAGATGGGCATGGTGGTGCATGCCTTTAATTCTAGCACTCAGAAGGCAGAGGCAGAAAGATCTCTGTGAGTTCTAGGCCAGCCTGGTCTATATTGTGAGTTCCAGGACAGGAGAGAAAGGGAGAGAGAGAGAGAGAGAGAGAGAGAGAGAGAGAGAGAGAGAGAGAGAGAGAGAGAACAAAACAAAAAAGAACATGTAAATATAGGCATAAATCCATACAGGAAAAATGATAATTGCCACTGAGCACACAGAGGCAGTTATTAAATTTTACATTTATCATCATCCCATAGACATATGTTAAATTACATATGTATGCTAGATATAGGAAATTATATATTTACATATATACTCATTCATGCAATTGTATATATAATATAATTACTGTTAAACTGTGAATATATAATTAGATATGAGTGTATACATATGTGTACTTATACCTACTTATTACACATATAGAAAGACAGGTTTTGGAATGGAGGCTTAACACTCTGTTAATAAGTATCTGGTGTTAAGGTCTGAGGTAGATGGTCTAAGGCATAGCTCAGTATGGAGCTTGGTTAGAGTATGTGAGGCCTGGGATGAGTGAGTCCATGGTATCAAGACAAAAATATTTTTGTGCATTTTTCATTTGTTAATATTTAAAGATAAATCATCTTCTTATTAAATAAAGCAGTGACATTTAAAAGATAAATTTCCCAGGTGGTGGAAGGAAGACGGTATAGCGCCTTGCAGCCCAGAGATGGTGGTGCTGGAAGCACCACTACATAGAATAAACATGTGATGGAGAGCTGGGAAAGACAGAAAGAAGGGAATGGTGTGTGCACTGTGGAGAAAGGTGGAACTGGAGATGTGATGGTGGTGACAGGTGAGAAAGGGGGCTGAGATCTACCTGCTGTCATTGCCTGGTAGGGACAGCTGGATAGTGTACAACAGTATGGAGCTTAAGCAGACATAGACTCAGCCCCTGAACATGCCCACGCTCTGGAGGCCTGAAATGTGGAAAGGTTCTGGAATGGACCTCCTCAAAGGACCACTGTGGACAACTATGCCACTGGAGGCCATGCTAGTGTCCGTGGTCCATGCTGCTGCCCCAGACCACAGTGGAACCCGAGAGACCCACATAGACATATGCAGTGTGCAGCTGCCTGGTAGCTTAATGATGTCTTTGGGCTTTGAAGCCATGTTGATGTGAGTGGCATGTATAACCACATGAGGCCATGTTGAGGCTCATGGCCCATGCAGTCACTGAGGGCCACGAGTGGATCAGTAGTCCTGATATGGCCAAGGGCCGTATTGATGTCTATGTTATCACTGAAGCCCATGTGGATGCCCTGGGCTGGACTACCTCCAAAAGCCATGTTAACATCCGTGTGTGCAGGAGAGCTGGCCCTGCCCTCATGGGAGATTTGGCCTCACCCCAAATCAGCCCATAGCACTATGGTACAGGCCATGGTGTCAGGGAAGGAGAGCTGGATCTGGCTACCTTAAGGCTCTCCTCTGTTGATGACTTCTCGGGCAGAGGCAGGCTGAAAAAGACTCATCCTCCCTTAGTGGCTGGCCACTAGGAATCTGACCATGTTCTAGTGAATATATGGACAACACAGAGTTTTTTTTCTTTGAGGAGGAGAAGTTACAGGGGAGGAGGTGAACACAGAAAGACTGGGAGGTGAGCCCAATTGGCGTGTATGGTGTGATATTCCCAAATAATCAAGAAAAAATAATTGGGAATTGTTTTCCTGAATAACTAAAAGAGTAAGTGGGAACAAATTTATATCAGAACATGAGTGCAGAAATCATAGTACAGCTTCCTAATGTATGTGTTTTGGGTGGTGGTGGTACCTGGAGAGAAAGCTCAGCAGTTAAGAATGCTTGAAGACCAGAGGAACCATCAGCCATACTGGGCAGGTCTTCTCAAACACTAATGTGGTGTTCATGTGGTGCACATAAACACAGGGGCACACACATACATATCCATTAATAATATATAAATCTTGGTAGGGAATGAGGGGCAGAAAGAAGACTTAGTAGTAGAAGTGCTTGTTGAGATGGCAACCTGAATTCAGTTCCTAAAACCAACCGTGGAAGGAGAGAACCAATTCCAAAAAGTTGTCCTATGATGTGATGACACATGAGTATCTATATGCTCTCTCTCTCTCTCTCTCTCTCTCTCTCTCTCTCTCTCTCTCTCTCTCCCTCTCTCTCTCTTTCTTTCTCAATATATTTTAAATGGGGTAAAAGGTATGTTTAGTACTAAGCAATGCACCTTTGTAAATTTTAGAGTAATTTAAGTATAATATAAGCATCTACTACAGCAATACAAGTAATGCAAAATTGTTATTTATACAAGGTGATAGATAGCCTAAGTTGACATGTCAATGCCCAGCCCCACACATCTAGAGTTCCAATCACATTGTAAAATATGAAATTCTATTGCTGAGTTGTAGTCAAAAGGGAGCAAAGAAGATACTGGTAAGTGCTTCCTTTCAAAGTATCACTATACCCCTATAGTGATTCCTTGCCACTTCCAACTCTTTGCTTAGTCTCTCCCTTTTCGAGTAGCCTAGAATATGGACTTGATAATCTTGCAGTCATCAGTGAAAAGCCATGGACTCACTTAGAGCAAAGTAGGATGATCAGCGATCCTTGGTGGCTGCCTGCCTCATCAGTGTCTCTCACCCCAGACTGCCTATGTATCTCATCATAGGAGGGAAATGATACAGGAGCATCTTCCAGTTCATGTGCCACATGGAACCCTCAAGAATAAATGCAATAGCAGTTCTCTTTAAATTGATTTGACTCAGTCATAGTTTCAATGTTCTTTCATAAGCAGGCAGTAAATTAAACTTTACCAAGTTAATTTTAGAAGAAAACAAAGGTAAAATTATAAGGGCAAGGAAAGTTGTGACCTGTCTCAAAAGAATGATACTTCTTAGTCATCAGCCCTTTAGTAGCTCCCAGACCAGGGTTGCAATGCTCGTGGTTGCTATGTCAATTGCAATGTCTGTTTCACGAACCCTTTGTTGACAAAGTATTAACCAGCTTTTGTTTGATCTTCAGTCCAGTATACTGACTTTTCCCATAGTTATTTGACATCAGCTGACTGCTCTGAAATGCAAGCTGCACCAACCGAAGAACAATATAACCATGAATACATTTGCCTAAGTTCTTATTTTTATTTTTTCAGTGTGTGTCTCTCCCACACAGATATTCATCAACTTGGGACCAGCATTTCTGTTCCAATTCCATGAACAACCCTTGAAGTAAAAAAGCATCTTTAAACACTTTAGATTAATCTTTCAAATGTTTATCAACACACACAATTTTTCTATGACTGACCACAGGTGACCTGCACGTACACACAAACAGACACACACACATACACACACACACAAATCCATGGTAGAGTAAAGCCTCGTATGGAAGTTGCATAGTCCAATCTAGTTGTCATTAATCTTTTGTCTTCTTTTCCTTTGCTGCATTACTAATCCTTGAAAGATTTTCAGGGAACTGTTTTACTCCAGTGTTCTTCACATACCATCTGTTCCAGCACATTCCTTATATTCTTACTAGGTTTCACAGATGCCACTTTTTAACTCGGCAAATCTCCTTGGGAGCATCATCTGGCTCCCATCACCCTACTCCAGGGAGCCCCTGTCACCACGGCAATGCCTGCGTCAGAGCAGATGTTCCTTATTCTCTTCCATATTCTCTGCCTCAGTAGAATTTTGAATGCAAATTTTGAGATAGGGAAAAAACTCACAGGCAAAAGCATTTCCTGCAACTCCTTTCTGTTCTTCCAAAGTCTGGGTCAGAGAGCACCTTTTTGTTCAGAGGCATCTGTGAAACCTAGAGGGAACAATAAATGAAGATCAGCAAATGTTTTCTAAATATCAAATCACTAGGGGCTGATACTTCAGCCACCATGGTCTAGGGGGGCAGTTAGACTAGACAAGTCTCAGATTCTGGGGCCAGCTCTGAACTCAGGTCCTCATGCTTGCTGTGCAAGCACCGCACTGCCTGAGTCATCCCTCTAGTTCATAATGTTACGATAAATCTTTCTGCCAAAAGCTGTCTGAGCCTCACTGCCACGTATGAGCTTTATGCCAGCCTCCAGCCCAAGTTAGGGTCCAAATGAATACACAGAAACTTGTATTAGGTTCAATGCTGCTTGGCCAATAACTAGGATTCTCATCTGTTAGCTCAGTCTTAACTATAATAAACCTATATATTTTATAAGACTTATCTTATCAGACGCCTTATTGGCGTCCCTCCTTGCCGGTGGATCACATTGTGCCGTGGAGCAGGAGCGGAGAGGAAAAAGGGGCCTGCTTCCTGCTTCTCCTTCTTTAAATATGAGTCTGCTTGCTATGTCACTTCTGCCTGGATCACCACTTCTCTACTACATTTCCCAGAATCCTCTTTGACTCCTAGTCCCATCTAACTTGTCTCATTGGCCAAACAGTATTTTATTTAACAATCAATAAGATAAACATACACAGTACATTCCCCATCATCATAAAATGAAATATTTTTTGGTGGGAAAATCTCCCCAAAGTATAAATCTAGAAAAAGTGTTTGTAGTTCAGACTGCAGGTGAACAATCTATTTTCATGATACCTTAAACATTCCTGCCAATCAGTCAGAAAATGACCAACAATTCAATGGACAAAAGGAACAAACTACATGAAAAGACAGTTCTCAGGAAAAAAATACAACAGCTCTAAATCACATAAGTAAATGTTCAATCATGTCCATAAAAAAAAAAAAAACTAGGTTTGCAACGAACTGCAGGCAGTGGCCAGATATATATATAACTAGTCAAAACCTCTCAGTAATGGAGTGCTCATCCAACATTGAAGGACTTGGATTCAGCGCCACACCACTACAAAAACAAAATGAAATCAAAACAAGGCTAGCAGATATATTATCATTTGTACATATAAAACATGGAGTTCCGAAGGTGACAATAAATTTCATTCATTGATGGACAGTTGTAATCTAGGAAAACTTTGATAGAGGAAAATTTGGTACTGTCAATCAAAGTTATAGGTGTGTAATTTTTGACTTAATGATTCCATTGCTAACAATTTATCCCTTATCTATCTTGAATATGTAGAAATTAATATACATATAAAGTTATTCATGGCTCTATTTTGTTTCTAAGCACAAAGCAAGAAAAGAGTCTAATTGTCTATTATCATGTCCTATGTTCTAGTTTCCTTTCTGTTGCTGTAGAGAAGCACTCTAACTAAAAGCAATGTGGGGGAGGAAAAGACATATTTGAGTTATACTTCCAGGTCACAGTTTGTCACTGAGGGAAGTCTAGGCAGGAACCTGAAAGCAGGCCAACTTGCTATATCTATAATCAAGGATCTCACTGTATGGCCAAAGGAGTACAACAAGAACTATGGAGGATGTTGCTAGCTAGCTAGCTTCTAGGCTCATGATTAGCTAGCTTTTTATGCAGCCCAAGGAATGGTGCCACCCATAGTGGGCTGTGTCCTCATACAACTAATAATCAAGACAATCCCCCGAAAGACAGGTCCATAGGCCAATCAGATCTGGGAGATCATCCAGTTAAGACTCCCACCTCAGGAAACTCTAAGCTGTGCCAGGTTGACAGCCAAAGCTAATTGGGATATCCCACTTAGTGGACATTTTCCAAATGAAATTATTATATCAATGTATTAAAACACCTTCAAGATATATGGTTACCTGGAAAAACAGCAGTGCATCATGTCCTATGATTTGTGTTAATGGTGAGCTGATCATATGATAAAGAGGGGCAGGTATATTTTTTAATTGTATGTTCAAAATATTCCTGGCAGAACCGTCAGAAAATAGTAACAGTTTTTGCTTCTTTGGAGGTAACCTGACAGCTAGAGGCTGTGGTGGGAGAATGTACTGTTCCTACTATAATTAGCCTTGGTATCTCTTGAAGTTTTAACATGAATATGTATTAGCCTATCAAAACAAATGAATTCTCAAGTCAATTCAAAGTCAAATCTCTTCCTGTTATGCACCTCACCTGTTCCCTTGCTCCTTTGCCAACATCCTTGCTTATGTGCATCACCAACAAGAAATGACGAGCCCCTCCAACGGCACCCTTCTGTCCCTCCCATGCTACCACCTCAGCTCTGGAGTGTTCTGAAAGGTGATGAAAACCTCTCCCTGGAATGAAACCTGACACATTTGAACAAGGCCTACAGACTTCTTTCATTCAGTCCTATCTTTTAAACCAGTCCTTATCTTTTAAAACATTGATTCTCAACCTGTGTGTGGGTCAAGGGGGGTGGGGATTGTATGACCCTTTCACAGAGGTCACCTAAGACCATCAGAAAACACAGATATTTACATTATGATTAATAACCATAGCAAAATTACAGTTATGAAGTAGCAATGAAATAATTTTATGGTTGGCCGGTCATCACAACACGAGGAACCGCATCAAAGGCTCGAAGTATCGGGAAGGTTGAAAACCACCATTTTAATAAGGGAAAGAGAAAAAGAAAGTGAGGAAGGGAAATGGTGGTACAGACCTAACTCTGATGCAGAGCTGTTAAGGAGAATCACATGGAGAAATTCAACTGTGTGAGTGGAAGGAACAGAGTTGCTTCAGGCCCTATGGTTTGTTTCTATGACCTCATTCAGTCATGCTGCACTACTGTACCAGTACATCTTGTCTGGCAAGTTGGTATAGTATGCAGGGTTTTTCATTGGATGTGAGGCCTGTTCCACAGGGAGGAATTTCATGCCTTGTACAATGATCCTGGTCAAAAGCCCATGACTAGGACAGGTCAATGGCTCTGGAGTAGAACCTGCTGTTGTTATTTTAGCTAAATGACTATGCTTTCGAATTGCCTTTCAAATATTTATGTTTATACCCATAGACCTGGGATGCTCTCAACATTGGTCAGAAAAGCTTTGTGCAGGGGACCACAGTCAATGGCAAGACACGTAACTGTTCACAGTGCTAAGAAGGAGAGCGTGGGTGCTCAGCTCTAAATGGGACAGCTATATTAATCCCACCACCACCAAGGCTCAGGGAACATCTTGGAAAAGAAGGTGAAAAGAATGTAAAATTGGAAGGCTGAGGAGGAGTGCTGGAAAGGCTGTCTTATGGACCTGGCATAGCTATCACCATCATGAACTCATAGCAGCTATGGTCCTATACAAGATCTATATAAGATGGAGCTAGACAAAACTCTACCATTGATTGGCTAGACAATCTCCAGGCCCCGCCTCTTACTGAGGAGCTATTAGTAGTGACAGGTATGGAGGGAGGGAGAATCATTCTTTTTAGAGGCTATATCCACTGAGTCATTTCCCATGATACCTGAGATTGCCCCTACCCATGCACATATAGGCAACAGTAACTATACTTACTGGGTATGGTGGTTTTAGTGAGAAATATACACCATAGGCTCATGTTATAATAAATCTTTCTGCCAAAAGCTGCCTGAGCCCCACCGTGTGAGCTTTACCCCAGCGCCTGCCTGAGTTAGGGCCCAAATGAATACACAGAAACTTGTATTAGGTACAATGCTGTTTGGCCAATGACTAGGATTCCTCATCTGTTAGCTCAGTCTTAATTATCATAAATCTATATATTTTATAAGACTTATCTTATCGGACACCTTATGTCCCTCCTTGCCAGTGGATCACATTGTGCTGCTGGAACAGGAGCAGAGGAAAAAAGAGGGATGCTTCCTGTTTTTCCTTCTTTAAATATGAGTCTCCTTGCTATGTCACTTCCTGCCTGGATCATCACTTATCTACTACATTTCTCAGAATCCTCTTTGACTCCTAGTTCTGCCTAACTTGCTGTTTTATTGGCCAAACAGTATTTTATTTAACAATTAATAAGATAAACATACACAGTACATTCCCCATCAGGCTCATATATTGCAACATTTGATTGTTACGATAAATCTTTCCGCTAAAAGCCACCCGAGCCCTACTGCCATGTGGGCAGTCTCTGCCAGCCACCTGAGTTCTGCCGGCCAAGTTAGGGCCCAAATTAATGCACAGAGACTTGTATTATGTACAAATACTGCTTGTCCAATGACTAGGATTTCTCATCTGTTATCTCTCTTTATTTTTTTTTTCTGTGTAGCTTTGGAGCCTATCCTGGCACTAGCTCTGGAGACCAGGCTGGCCTCGAACTCACAGAGATCCACCTGCCTCTGCCTCCCAAGTGCTGGGATTAAAGGCATGCGCCACCAACGCCCAGCTTATCTCAGTCTTAATTATATAATAAATCTATATATTTTATAAGACTTATTGGAAACCTTCCATTGGAGTCCTCCCTTGCCAGTGGTTCACATCTCGAATCTGGAGGAAGAGCAGAGGGGAAAAAAGGGGCCACTTCGTGTTTGTCCTTGCTATGAGTCTCCTTACTATGTCACTTCCTGCCTGGATCAACACTTTTCTACTACATTTTCCAGAATGCTCTTTGACTCCTTGTCCGTCTAACTTGCTGTCTCATTGGCCAAACAGTACTTTATTCAACAATCAATAAGATGAACATACACAGTACATTCCCCATCACTTGGTCACCAGTTGTGGCATTGTTTGGGGAGATTTAGGATGTACAGCCATGTTGGAAGAAATATGTGCAGGGGGTGCTAGATTCGAAAGTATTTAGCCCCCTCTTACTTATAGTTGGCTCTATCTCTCCTTCATGCAAGGGACTGAAGAAGTGATCTTCAGCTTTTTCCCCTGCCCTCCTACACCCTTCCCCTTCCTCCTATTCTGTACTCTTCCTCTAGAACCATAAGCCCAGCTAAATGCTTTCTTCTGTCAGTTACCTTGGTCATGGTAGTTCATCACAGCAATGGGAAAATAACTAAGATAGTAAGTAATAATAATACATAAAAATGATACAAAGTTAGGAGGGGTCATGTTGGGGAGACAAAGAGAAGGGAAATGGGAAGGTTAGATATGATCATATTCCATTGCATACTTCTATGCAACTCTCAAAAATAAAAAGAAAGTTTGTAATAGTGGCACCAAGCTTGTGGAAATAACCAACCAATACCTGATTCAAGTTAAAGCTCACTCTGTGAAATGGAACCCATACCCAACACTGCTTGGGTGACTAAGAACCTGAGACTAGATAGGCCAGGGACCTGGGGGAAAACCAAATACTACTGTTTTGCTAAAAGAATATAGCAAAAATTGACTCATAATGACATTCTGCTATACTCACAGATCAGTGCCTTGTTTGGCCATCATCAGAGAAGCTTCCTCCTGTAGCAGATGGGAACAAATACAGGGATCCACAGCCAGACAATATGCAGAGAATGAGAGATCTTAGAACATTCAGCCCTAAAGTGGTTGTCTCCATCAAATCCCTCCCCTTGGGGTTGAGGGACCTCATAGAACAGGAGGTAGAAAGACTGTAAGAGCCAGAGGGGATGGAGAACACCAAGGAATCCAGGTCTTCTAGATAAGACTGGAGCACAGAGACTTGGACAGCATGCACAGAGCCTGCATGGGTCTGCACCAGATGGGGCCCTAGAACAAAGTGGGCACATGTCTTCATCCCTAACCTAAAAGCTGTCTCCAATTGATAGCCGACTGCAAATGAAAAATTAGCTTTGTCTAAGGGAGACTCGTTGGGGAAACAAACCATTCTTAGAAGTAGGCCCCACATCCAGTAGATGACAAATACAAAACTGTCTCAATAGCATCTTTAGAGGTTCATTATCTCATAATAATATATCAGAGCTTTTTTGTTTTTGTTTTTGTTTTCCTTATAGGCCCTTTGCATATCTATTATGGCTTCTGGTTTTGTGTTTTTGTGGGATGCCTGTGTGCATAAACATGTTTATCTCCAGGTCTTTTTCTTTGGCTCCTTTTCCTGTTAGGTAATTTTGTCATATTCTGATTCGCTTTTATTTATTTTACTATCATTCCTTAGATGCCTGTTTGTTTTCTAAGGAGAGACAGAAAGGGTGTGCATTTGGATGGGAAGGGAGGTGGGGAGGAATTAGGAGGAGTAGGGGGAGGGGAACCACTAGACTATATTGTGTGAAAAAAAATCCATTTTCAATAAAAGGAAAAGAATTGTAGAGGATCTAAACAAAGGGTCATAAACGGGCCAGTCACAAAGTCAGCTTTCTGCTGTCATTACTGTTCATGGTGGCTTTTCTGAGGGCAGAGGCTTCCATCTCTAACTGGAAGGATGCAGACAGGGGTATCCATATGCTCCAGCTAATTCAGTTCATTTTTACCTCAATCAGCCACACATACCCTAAGCATTTCCCCGGGGCAAGGCTGACCGACATTTTTATTAGCAATAATCTCTGCCTTCTTCTGATTATCTGGAGATTTAAGACCTCATAATCACCCTCCACGTCAGAGGGGTGGGGGGAGAACTGGCTAAGAGGCCCCAAATCCCTTCTAACACTTGCTTTTTTCCCTATCAGCAAGATTAGAGTACTCGAGGCTGCTAGTGTTCAGATCTGGCCGGCCAGGAGGAAGAACAGCCCTGAGGGTCACGCCTGGGGCCCCAGGTAGGCTGGTCTCTCTGAGACAGTGCAGGGCACGCTATCTGTCCTTCCACCGGCAGTGAGCAGACCAGGGACCCTAGACAGACAGGAGAGGCAGGCAAGCGAGCAGACTCCCAAAGCCATGCTGAAACAGAGTAACGAGAGGAGGCTGTCGTTGGGCTACATTCCCTGGAGTATTCCAGAGACCGAGGAGGTATCCAACGCCAGGAGCAAACAACACCGCAGGAGCATCTGTTCCCTGGGAGCCCGCACTGGCTCTCAGGCCAGCATCACACCACCTTGGACCGAGGGCAACTACAATTACTACATTGAGGAAGATGAGGATGGCGGGGAAGACGGAGAGGACTGGAAGGATGACCTTGCAGAGGAGAAACAGCCTCCCGAGTGCCCCACAGCTCTGCTGGATGACCATACTGACACGCCAGCCCAGCTGTCCACGCTGAAAGTGAACGTAGGCGGCCACAGCTACCAGTTGGAATGGTGTGAGCTGGCCAACTACCCCAAAACGCGTCTGGGCCGCCTGGTCACCTCCACCAGCCGCAGCCGCCAGCTGGGCCTGTGCGACGATTACGAGGCACAGACAGATGAGTACTTCTTTGACCGTGACCCCGCCGTCTTCCACCTCATCTATAACTTCTACATATCAGGGGTGCTGCTGGTGCGAGATGAGCTGTGTCCCCGTAGCTTCCTGGAGGAGTTGGGTTACTGGGGCGTGAGGCTCAAGTACACACCACGCTGTTGTCGTATCTGCTTCGAGGAACGGAGGGATGAACTGAGCGAGCAGCTTAAGATCCAGAGGGAGCTGCGCGCACAGGCACAGGCCGAGGAGGCCGAGGAGCTCTTCAGGGACATGCGCTTCTACGGGCCACAGCGTCAGCGCCTCTGGAACCTCATGGAGAAACCCTTTTCCTCTGTGGCCGCCAAGGCCATGGGGGTGGCCTCCAACCTCTTCGTGCTCATTTCCGTAGTGGCCCTGGCACTCAACACGGTGGAGGAGATGCAGCATCAGGCCGAGGAGGGTACAGGCGGTGGGGACCCGAGGCCCATCCTGGAGCACGTAGAGATGCTGTGCGTGGCTTTCTTCACTCTGGAGTTCGTGCTGCGCCTTGCATCCACCCCCAACCTGAGAGGCTTCGCACGCAGTGCCCTCAACCTGGTGGACCTGGTGGCCATTCTGCCCTTCTACCTGCAGCTGCTGCTCGAGTGCTTCACGAGCGAGGACCAGAGGGAAGGCAAGGATTCCCAGCGGGAACATGACCTGGAGACGGTGGGGCGTGTGGGCAAGGTGGGCCAGGTGCTGCGCCTTATGCGCCTCATGCGTATCTTCCGCATCCTCAAGCTGGCGCGCCATTCCACCGGGCTGCGTGCCTTTGGCTTCACGCTGCGCCAGTGCTACCAGCAGGTGGGCTGCCTGATGCTCTTCATCACTATGGGCATCTTCTCCTTCTCTGCAGCTGTGTACTCGGTAGAGCACGATGTGCCTGGCACCAACTTCACCAGCATCCTCCATGCCTGGTGGTGGGCTGCGGTAAGTAGCATGATGCTGGGGCTTCTTTATCATTTCCCCCAGAATGACACACGCTGCCCCTCCCTTCCCTTAGTCATCAGCCTTGGCAGGCTTGTCTCTTGATCTTTCTTGGTCTTGCTAAAGAAGAGTGCACCTCTGCACCACATGGTTGCCTCCAACAAAACCTGAATATATAACGACATTGAGATTGTTGTTTACTAACTGAATTTTACAAGGTCCTAAGAATTTTCAAATCCTAAAATGCTTGACAGGAGCTGGCTAGGTGTTGCATGAATCTCTAATCTCTGTACTTGGGAGGTGGAGCCAGGAGGATCAGGGATTCTAGGCCAGCCTTGGCCGGATGGCTGGCCCACGTGTGAGCTAGAGGTCAGCTTGGGTTACTTTAGCCCCTCATCTCAAAAAAATAAAAACAAATGAAAATGAACAATAACAAAAGCAAAACCTGACAAAACAGAAATCTCTGGCAGACAGAATTTCAGAAAAGTGAAAAATGATTCATGTTCTGTGGACAAAGTATGACTCCTCATTTCCCAGTCATCACTTATTGGACTCTTGGTGTCCTAAATGGTTCATAAAGCTGATTTTACTTAAGCATCACAAAGAAATGCCTGTTGTCACCATTTCTTTTTATGAGGACAAGTAAGAAGTAGCTTCAGTTTTTGAAGGACACGAGAGGTAAGTTATGGGGTATGAGTTGGCTGAGCAATGCTGGTCCTGAGAACTAAACCGCCTCTTGTTCTAGTTAAATCTCAGTGTGGAGAGATGCATCTAAAACTGAAACTCCCTCCAGCTGCACTACAGTTCTTTCAGGATAGAGTGTAACTGTCCCATTTTAATGTCTCTGGGGGCCAGACAGCACAGTTGTAAGCATACAGCTGGAGGTAGCAAAAGCAGGGATAAAATGTAAGTGTGTCCGACTCTAGCTTCCATGCCCTTTCCCTGCTCTGCCACTGTGTCATTGTCACGCCTTGCCTAATGTGACTGTTAATACTAGTTAATACTAGTTCTTCTTATCATTGTCTTGAGTACTGGACTCTTTACAGTAAGTCATACTATTTACTTAAAATGCCTATTTCTGGTGTGCTAGATAAATGCCTGAAAGATGCTAACCAAGTCACCATAGATCAGGGAGTAGTAAACTTGCTGGTATGAAAACGAATTGAATAGCTTTTCTGTCTTTCTTCTTTAAAGCAAATGGCAATACCTTTGAAGACATTAAGCAAAAATTAAAAGAGCAGATATTTACAACATTAACATTGAGGATGTCAGCACATAGTCCAGTGCAAAATTCTGAGATAAAACTAACCCCAAGGCTACTGACAGAGCGCTGTGTCAGGACGGGAGACTTAGAAGGGGCTAGCCTCTACTAGCCCAACAATTACCCATGGTTCTGGGTAGTTGATTGTGAGGTATCATCCTGTAGCATTCACTTTCCTCATCTCTGGAAGAGGAAGTTGGACTTGAAGTTCCCTGCAGTTCAATGAGTCTTCCTTCCCTTCAAGCTGGAAATAAGCTGAACTTGCCTCAGTGACAGGGTACTGCTAGGTTTGTCTGAACAAGCTTGTCAAAAGCTGCTGCTCTGATCATATTCCCAGTGACGAAAGGTCATCTCCATAGTAGATAAACCATGTGTACAGATGGAGTTCTTGGGGGATGATTTGTCCCCAGCAAATGACATTTACTTTGGAGGTGACTAAAGTGGGAATGCAAACAGCAAATCCACATGCTGACAACATAGTACAAAGGCTTTTTTAAAATTTTATTTTATTTTATGTACATTGGTTTGCCTGCATGAGGGTGTTGGATTCCTTGGAACTGGAATTACAGACAGTTGTGAGCTGCCATGTGGGTGCTGGGAATTGAACTTGGGTTCTTTGGAAGAGCTCTCCTGCCCCAGAATACAACGTTTTAAAGTCAAATTTTCATTCAGCCAAAGATTTTAAAAGTCTATGGTATATAGGCAACATTACTATGGGACTTTCAACTACTTTTAACGCACAATATTTGTGTTATATTAATATATACTAATATAAATACTTTGGTTAGACCCATTAATACTGAATTTTACCTTTAAAATATTTCTGAAGTTATTGCTCATTGATCACTTAGTTTCCTTTACTGATTAATGCAAAGTGAATATTTTTCTCTTTTGTTAAGGAATTCATTTTATTAAGAAGTGGTGATTTTTAAAAAGAAATTTTACAACAAAAGTTAAATCTCCATTCACTTTTCTTCATTGGTGAAACAGTTTATACCTATTACTGTTTTAACCATTGTGAGGGGTTTGGAGTATAAAGCCCTTATCTTTATTAAACATGGTTTTTGTAAACCAAATCACATATAATCTGACCTCCCCATTCAACCAACCTTACCCCATACCAATGACCTTTATCCAGTTTGTTCTGAGATTTATACAGGACACATCATTATGAAGTACACAAGTGGCTGACAACTTGTGTTTTCTCCCTGGGCAAACGTAAAGTATCCAGTAGGAACAATTTCCTTGATTATTCCGGGACTGTGGCGTTCCTCAGAACTGATGCTATAAACTCAGCTCTTCTTGGTACTTTGATTATCTTGCATGTTATGTACTTAGGCATTTTATTATCAGAGAGCAAGGAGGAAAGAACACCATGTAATGATAGATACAAAGTGCCTTGGTTCTTATATGTAGTTGTAAAGTAGGAGGATGGAAAATAATTCACAAAAGTCCATCTTCCTCCCTGAGGACCTGCAGTATTCCAGGTCATACTCTAAACACTAAGCATTGAATGGTGGGTGGTAGGGGGAGGGCATCTTTTCACTATGGCACTTTTTCCTAAAAACTTGAACACAACACCAAAATACATATACATGTGTTTGTTTATAAATGATGTATAAGTTACAAGTTACTTACTGCCATAGCAATGGTGTGTCACAACCTATGCCAACACTTGACAATTTAAAGCATCAAGCATTCATTTAGTGTGAGCAACTTAATCTATGTGTGGTAGTACATGCTTTTAATCCTAGCACTTAGGAGGCAAAACCAGGCAGGTCTCTGTGAGACTGAAGCCACCCAGGTCTACATAGCAAGTTCCAGGCCCACGGGGACTGCACAGTGAGATCTTGTCCAGATAGATAGATGGATGGATGGATGGATGGATGGATGGATGGATGGATGGGTGTGAACTAGTCTGGTCTGTTTAAACATCTGATGACACTCATCTTCATGTCTGATGGTCTAGCTGGATTAAAGATGGCATGAAGATATGATGAGGCCTATATGTCCCTCATACTTCTACAGGCCTGTCTCTATGGCTATGGCAAATATCAGGAGAGAGAGTCTACAGACCTAACTATGCAAGCACTGTATCATATCACTTCTGTTCTTATTTGCTCAACTTATTGAGTTATAGATATCAACTCAACCCAAAGCAAGTCACATGGCCAAACTCAAGCAAGGGGCAGGGCAGGGCAGGGCAGCCCAGGAAAACAAAGCTCTGTGAGACTTAGAGAAAATACCTTGATGGTAGGGAGATACAGTAAGTTAGGTCTAATAATACAATCATTCTACTGTAATAATATATTACTGCTCAAATATATTATACCCATACATTCACACATTGAAATGTCAAGATGAAGAAACATGATAGATAGCCCCACCCCTGTCTTTGTGGCACAGGGTAACTCTGGCTGATCTGGAACTCACTCTATAGACCAGGATGACCTTGAACTCACAGAGCTCACTGCCTCTGCCTCCCAGATGCTGGCTATGCTGATAGACTCTTATGCTACTCCAGAGCTGTATCCTTTGTACCTCACATGAACCGCAGTTTCTCCAACCCTTTCTCCTATGTATTGTTTGGTCCTTAGCAGAACTTAGAAAACAAGCCCTCAGCTGATCTGCTTTTAATATCTTCCCTCTCTTAAATGCCAAGGATCTTTCAACCCTCTGCAATTCAAGTCAGGGTTCTAAAAAGAATATTTCACTTTTGTTATTGTGAAGAATTTTCACTATTGTGCAGTCCTCATAAGAACAAATCCCTTATGGAGTCTTACATCTGCAATTGTTCATGTATGCAAGATAGAACAGCATCTGCCAAATGCTGGTTATTTGTGAGCACAAATGTAATAAGAAACACATGTAACATACTAGCCTGTAGTAAGTCTGTAATACAGAGATGCTACCACATCTATCTAGCTGATAGTCTTTATCACATGGAAGCAATAACCTTTGATTCCAGATGCATTTTGGTAGAAATTAAAACAGGAGTGATCCCTTCTCTACCGGGGGAAGAAAAAATGTGAGACACACAGAAGGGCAAGCTTCTTAGTACACAGATTAGCAGGCCATGCCTGGAGCAGTGCCAGCTAAGTGGGGGTTTCAAGATTACCCGAGTGGTAAATGCATCCTATGGGCCACCCATGATAGCTTTCTGATGAAGCTATAACCAGCAGTCTTCTGAGTGGGCTTGTTTTCAAGTAAAAACGCCAGTTGAACTGTCAACAAACTATTTCCTTTGGATTCTTCCAGAAAAAAAATTAAAGTTGTAGGAGTCAAAGAGGAAACTCTGGTAGTAGCTTGTCACTTCTAAAGGAAACTTATCTTAGGCTGAGGCACCAAATAGTTGTGCCCCCCACCTCACCACAGAGCCGGCTCCCTCTTTGTTTTCCTAAATGATAGCATTATTTCCTTGAAAATAGCTGATCTTCTTTAGATCACTGCAATTTGTTTTAATTGATTGCTTGGAAACCACCCATATGTGAAGTGAGTGGTTACAGTCAGGAAAATGAAAACCAAGGTGAGTGTTTGCTGTAAGGAAAAAAGATGCACAGTCATTAGGAAGGTAAAAGAAAAAAATAGCAAATGGAGAGATCAACTACTGGCCTTAGAACAGGAAGAATAGATGGGAGAAGGTAGTGTCATTAGACTTGGGCTTACAGAGGAGAGCCATGTGGAGCTAGTGCACAGATTTAAAAGGTGGTACCATGTGGCTGATGCTGAGAGGACCGGGAGCATCAGCTATCTGAGCCATACGATGGTGTTGGAGATCTGAGTCAACAACAGAGACCTCCCTCTCTCCTTCCTCCCTCCCAGTCCTCCAAACATCCCTCCTCTCTGAAAAAAAAAAAACAAAAACAAAAACAAAAAACAGCTGTAATGGAAACTGGGAAATGTAGGCTATAGAATCCCAGTTGTAGAATTACAGAAAAGGGCACCAGGCTTGGGACTGAACAGGGCTGCCTGAAATATCTGGCACAGAAAGTGTTGCAGTTCTAGCTTGTTCAGACATAGTTATAAATGAGGCAACCACTCAAAGACACTGATTGTTTTGTGTCTCAGGGGCTCCTGTTTTGGGAACAGGCCCCTTTTCTATTTCTAAAGTATGTTCCTCCTCTCGTTGAAGATGACTTCAGTGGGACCTGACTGAGTATCAAAGGGATGGAGAGGTGTTAAAGAAGCTGAAGATGCATAGGGTACCTTTATTCTGCCTTTATGTGTGTAGATTGCTAGACCCCTGACTAGCATCTGTCGTTTTGCCTTAGCTTGGGCCATTTCCCGCCTCCTTTCTGCATCACTTACACTCATGTTAAAATGTTATATTAGACGTTATAACGTCTAATTGAGAGTTATTATTCAATGTGTTAATCTCATTCTTACTTCAAAATACTTTGAGGAATTGTCCCTAGAGTGATTGCATCCAGTATTGAGGTAGGCAACTGACAACAAGATTAATGATCAGGATGAGTACAGCAAGTTGTTTCTTTAGACTATAATCCTAAAGAGGTATAGTTGCAAAATAAAAAATATATATTTGTTGCAACAGTAGCATGGATAAGTAGCTTTTGAAAGACAACATATACTGTTGGGTATAGTTTTAAGAGGAAAAACAGCCTTTACTGGCTCTACCTCTTTGGGAAAATCTGAAGGGGTACTAATTATTTTCTTAATTGGCTTTATTTTCTGGAATTGTACTTCCTAGATGCATGAAGTACTGGCGGCCAAGACATTTTATCTATACCCCATTCTTCAGGAGGGAAAAAAACATTGCCTGCTGAAAGAGAAATCCAAGTGGGATATTCCAGAAACCCTGATGCTCTTCTGAACAGTGGTTGGCAGTTTATTACTTGCTGACTAGTGAGGGAGCTGTCACGGGACTGTCACACTCTTGAGTCCCAAAACTAGGGGAAATCTGTAGCATGGTCAGTTTCCAGTTTAAGACTGGTGTGGCTGGGAACAAGACATATATGCAGACACACAGGCAGATGCAGAGATTAACTGTACCTTGGTCTCTGCTGCTCCTTGTGTTTTCATC
The DNA here is from genome assembly GCF_003668045.3 of Cricetulus griseus. Classification (NCBI taxonomy): domain Eukaryota; kingdom Metazoa; phylum Chordata; class Mammalia; order Rodentia; family Cricetidae; genus Cricetulus; species Cricetulus griseus. The sequence goes on along the minus strand of NC_048596.1, from coordinate 34,086,146 downwards.
CAGAGTGTGAGGAAAGAATATCCTCTACCAAAGCCACAGGAAAGGTTGCTCTGAAATCTCCCTCCTCATCCAGCATTTAGCCAAAGTCTGCTGGAGCCTATTTCTACAGCTTGTAGGTCTATTAGACACAAAAGAGGTCAATTTCCTGGTGGAGAGTATGCTTCATAAGTGTTCTGTAGCCTCCCTTCAGCTGGGGCTAGCATTAAGAAGGTCCCTCAGGTCTCCTCCAGGCAAGTGCTCCCACAGCCTGTGGGTAGAGACACCTTCAATGCCTGTTACAATCTTGCAAAGTGGGTACTATTATTATCTCCATATGTCAAAATAGAAATTAAGGCAGAGAGAATTTAGCTGCTTTGCCCAAAACTCACACAACTGTGAAGTGGGTTTGGACCCAGGAAGTCAAGTGTGTTCCTTATTTCTTTAGCCCTGTCTATGCCATCCTGTCTCTGCATGCTTGCTTGAGTTCTTCTACCATGGGAACAGGAAGTTCTCTCGATGGAGATGGAGCAGTGAGTTTTGGGACCTGCCCTTCCTTGGAGGCACACCTTTCCCTTTCTGTGGGCTGGATGGGTCTGTGACTCTTATCAATGCCACCAGCTTTGCCCAGCTGGCTCATTTCTCCATTTCATTCTAATCAATCAACCACATTTGAAAGTTCAAACTAACCCTTGCGTCATCAACACAAGCATGCTTACATTTCTGAGCCAAAGGCCATCTCAGTGTGGAAAGGGAGTGACTTTGTATAATGACTGCCATCTGTTGGAAGATTGGGACAACCATCACACAAATCCTGGGAACAGCAAGCATCCTGGAGTTGCCAATGGGAAGTTTTTACTACTGTAAGCAACAGCCCTGCTTTAGAGGCTCTTAGTGACTTAGTCTAGAGACCAATAGAAGCATGGGAAGCATAAAAACAGTCCCCAGGGGGCTTCCCCAGGGTTTTCTCTGGCTTTACTAAGTGATAAGTACTCCCATGGGAATCTGCATTTTAAACAATAGGCTTGTTAACCTAAATAAATCTCCAATTAGTGGGATTTAAAACAGTGTAACAAGAATGATGAAAGGAATTTCATGAAGGGTGAACATAGTCTTGTTCTGTGAGGTCTTCTGAAGGTCCCAACACAATGATAAGTGTGTTTCTCTGGATGCATACAATTAAAGAATCTCCATTTAAAAAAAAAAACAAAACAACTATTGAACTACACAGCAGCCCTGGGCGATGTTGTAATTGTCTGCTTTTGATGAGGGGGGGGACAGTGGAGTGTTCCTTGCCCAGGATGCCTGATGCCATGACCACTGCTTAATATGTAGCTTGATAGTCCATCTTAACTAGATCTCTGAGAGATGGTCCCAGCATCTTAAGGTATGTCCCAAGATCTACAACATGGGAAGAGTCAATCTGGACTTGAACTGTTCTGATTGCTTCTAAGTTCAAGCTTTTTCTCAGACATTCATGATGAAGGTAAATCTGGGTGACTCCCCCCCTCCCCCCGTCCTAACACAGCCTGGAAGAGGTGTGGAAACAAAGACAGTTGCTAAACATGTTCTATGACAGGAATTCAACATTTGTTACATAAAGTTTGTTCCTACAGCTCTTTAAAGTTGATCATATTTCCCTGTGCTGCATATAATAACACTGGTGTGCCATAGTCAGGATTTAAACCCATCTTTCAGCCCTCCAGCTTATATTCCTTCCATAGCACAAGTCCTGTAGGCAACTCTGAAAGCTGGCTCCATGGGAGCGCTGAACAGTTCCCTTGTGCACATACAGGGTGACAGGCTTCCTGCAGGCTTCTCTCCCTTCCTCTTCCTTCTTAAGGCTAACCATTTCATCCTGCTTTTCTTTTAAACAGGTAAGCATTTCCACTGTGGGCTATGGAGACATGTACCCAGAGACCCACCTGGGCAGGCTTTTTGCCTTCCTCTGCATCGCTTTCGGGATTATTCTCAATGGGATGCCCATTTCCATCCTCTACAACAAGTTCTCCGATTACTACAGCAAGCTCAAAGCGTATGAGTACACCGCCATCCGTAGGGAGCGGGGAAAGGTGAACTTTATGCAGAGAGCCACAAAGAAGATGGCCCAGTGTTTATCTGGAAGCAACACACAGCCCACCATAAGGCAAGAGAATTAATGCTTCACTGGGACGAAAGGCTGGTAGAACCCAAGAACTTCAAAGCTTCATTGCTTCTTTTAAAATTATGGTCCCCTCTGGCAGCAAAGGGGCACGTGAAGCTGGCCCACACAAAAAGCATTCAGTTCAGAGTTCTATTTCTAGGAAGGCTATTTGGGCCCAAATCCAAAATGCCTCACATTGCTCTTTCACTGGATTGTGTTTACGTATGACGTCGGTACTGGAAATGGCTCCAAGGGAACAACATCTTAGATATCTCTTACAGCTTCTCATGGCATCTAGCTCAGTATTTTTAGACTTGAGTTGCCTGGAGAAGAGTTTTCCAGTTCAAATCAGGAGGAGGGGCTCTTCATTTTCTGGGGAATGGAGTGTTACAGTGGGAGTTGTAGAAGCTTTGGAGTCAGACCAACCTCTCAGTCAGGATCCCAGATCTACCAGCTCAGAGGTTTGTGGGAACTCACATCAACCCTCTGAGCTCAGCCTCTCCAATTGTGAGATGTACAAAGTCAAGCCTACCTCTTAATCTGAGTATTGGGACAGGAGAGAACATTTGTAAGTGCTCAATACATGATAGTGGGTCAATGTGTCTGAATGAGTACTACCCTAATTATGTTCTTTACATAATAATGTAAATAATAATAATAATAATAATAATAATAATAATAATAATGTCCACAACCAAAGGCAATTTATGCTCCCCAGGTCACATTTGGATTGATTGACACTTGATTGTCACTATAGTGAAAGAGGGCAAGGCAGGCTCCCAGCATGTAGTAGATTAGAGACATGGGATGCTGCAGGTGTCCCTCCAATGCACAGGGTAGCCCCTAGTGCTAAGATGTCAGGGATGCCAATGTTGAGGAATCTCTGTCTAGAATTACTATGGGAACCCAAACGTGGTACCTGTAGGTGTGAATTTCTACCTCCCTTGAAGGCAGCTACCACTGTCCTCTCTCACAACTCAGACTTCCATTCAGTCTGTTTTCCAGACAAGGGGTCAGGGAGCAAACCTGCTTTTTCAACAACTGATGTATGATGAGCACTGAGGAAGGGCCTCTCTAGACTGAGGGTTGGCAGTCAGTGCCCTTGGGTCATTTCTTTTCTTGAGACCATTCTTTTGAATTCCTTTCTGGGTCCACAGAGCTACTGTAACCCAAAGTCTTGACATTGAAGGCTCTTTTGAGCAGAGCACACAGAGATTTGCCCCTGTCCTCTTAGAGTATGACTGTCCCACCTAGACCATAAATAAGAGTAATTGTGCTATTGACAGTGGACATACAGTATGTAACTTCATTGAGCCTGTACAACATCCCTAAACTAGATGCTGTGGTTCTTTTCTATTTGAGGAGAAATGGAAGCTTAGAGAGGTTAGATGATCCAGGTACATTCATCTAGCCACTAAAATAGTGGGACTGGGCTTTATGCCTAGGCTCATCTGATGCACAAGGCTCTGTTGGAAGTCTAAAAATGTGACTTCCACACATTCTGACTTAGTGTCTGAAGGGTGGACAAAAGCGCACTGTACTAAGATTACATCTATGAGGTCAAGACATCTGTTCTGGCTAGTTCTTATTGACAACTTGACAAAACCTAGAGTCACTTGTGAGATTGCTCGGATCAGAGTGGTCTGTGACCATGGCTGTGTCAGTGACAGGTTATCTTGATTGATGATTGCAGGGAATCTGGCTCAGTAAGTGATGGTACGTACAGGTGATTATTGTTTGAGGGCCTAGCCCTCTGCAACACCATCCCTAGCAGGTGGGTCTAGGCTATAGAAAAAAGCTAGATGACCATGAGCCAGGGAATAAGAGAGAGTGAGCCAGCAAGTATCATTCCCCACCACAGTTTCTGCTCCAAACTCTTGCCCAGATTTCTCTCAATGGTGAATTTCAACCTGGAAATGTAGGACGAAATCTACTCTTTCCTCCCCACGTTGCTTTTGGTCATGGTGTTTCATTGCAGCAGCAAATTAGAAGAGTGTTTTGCATGGCTGGAACTGAATACTGTGAGCTGAGCAATATATAAAAAATATGTTTATTTCCCTCAGGTTAGAAGTCCAAGATCAAAACACAAGCAGGCCGAGTTGTGAGTCAAGATGGTGTCTCCTTGGTGCATCTTAGGACTGTATGCTAACATGGCACAAGGCAAGCTCACTTTACACTGCCTCCAAGAATCTTATAACAGCCTTGATCCCATCACTCATGAAGGAGCAGCCTCATGGGTTCCTCAGCCCTAAAGACCTGAGCTCTTAATACTGCCACACTGACAACACAGCTGGCTAACAGAGGGAGCTGTTGAAACCAAAACATGGAGTAAACTTGAATTTTAGCCGAGTAACAATTTTTAATAGAAATATATCCCAAATATTGCATAGTATATACTCCTAACATTTAAATTTAACTGCAAATCGGGTATTTTCCTTTGCTAAATCTGACAGCCCTGACTGTTGTTTTTCAAAGGCATATAGTCACCTCCAAGTCCTAAAACCCACACCCAAACAGCACACCCTTCCACCAGGGAATTGGCTCTTTCCGCTCGCCAACTAAAAAGAAGAGGGCTTTTCAATCAGTCTCCTTGCCAGAAGTAATCTTGTGAATTAAGTCAGCTGATATATCCACCTAATATAATCAACAAGGCAGCCGCCCTTTCACCCACCCCCAGCCCTCCTGCCCTTTGACTTTATGGATGCATTTGCTGATGAAGCAAAACTTCTGGACTATCAAGGGGCATAAAGACCAGGGAAGACCTAATGTTCACAGCACCTCCCTCTGCTCTAGACATGAAAGACTGTCCTAGAATTGCAAGGCAGAAGAAACTCCCTGAAAGACAGGAGTGGGGGCACTTGGGGGTGGGAGCAGTGGTGCTTATAACAAAGCTGGAAATTTCCAGGTCCCTAGAATCTAGTCAATAGCAGACTTCCTCCCAGTCTCACTGGCCACATCTGTTCAGACAGCTGTGCACTGCTTCCCCCAGGGAGCAAGAATGACAGGCGGAATGAAATTAATACACACACAAAAAGAACATTTTGTGAGCGTCACTTTGCACCAGTCACTGGAACATTATTTTATTTGATACTTTGGTTGCTTTATAGAGGTCTCATTGGTCGCTCACAAAAGTTTAGTCACAATGAGCTTGCTCTTGATTTTAAAGCCGATTCTGCAATATATCACACAAAGTTGAACCATATGAAGTTGACATTTTCATCAAACATGACTGAATATTGGTGATTTCATCTGGTATGACCTAATCGTTATGTGGTTACAGTTTCAACTTGTTCCCACATTGTTAACATGGAAATAATATAGTGGTGTTTTCCTCAGGATTTTGATGGCTATTAGATGATGTGTATATTTCAAGCTTTAGGACATGTTATCTATTAAATAAAGATAGGTCCTCCTCTTCCTCTTCCTCTTCATCAACAGCATTATTTCTATTTTGTTGCTGTCCAAGAAAACAAATGCAGCTAATGTCCGCCATCATCAAGGAGAGCAGCTGTGCTCTGTGGGGTTCAGTGATTGGCCTAACTCAGACAACAGACAATGAAGAAAAGGACAGACACGTGTACAGAACCCTTGGATCGGGTGGGCCTGAGCACTCTGATGGAGGGACAGTGACCCAGAAACTCAGCTCATTTCTTTTACACATCTGAATTAGGGTGACAGATTTGTTGTATACCACTGAACAAGGAGGCATCTACTACTGTGTACAGTTGAATAAGGCGGTGGCAGATTTAACTAGTCTCAGTAGAAGGTTTATGAGAGAGCAGTCTCAGGCTATATACATCCAGGAGGAAGCTGCAGTAGAAACTTTTTGTGCATGCTGTCAACATTTGCACAAAGACCATTCTGGTGGGTCTGAGGCACTGGGGTCCTTCAAGGGGCCATGCACATGCTCATGTCAAACAACACACATTCATTTAGGACTCCTCTACTCCCCAGAGAGAGGGCTCTGGAGCAGTGGTTCTCACCCATCCTAATGCTGTGACTCTTTAATACAGTTCCTCATGCTGTGGCGACCCCAACCATAAAATTATTTTCATTACTACTTCATAAGTGTAATTTTGCTACTCTCGTGAATCGTCATATAAATATCTGGTTATGCAGGATATCTGATGTGCGGACCCCCAAAGGGATTGTCATGCACAAGTTGAGAAAAGCTGCTCCAGAGGAAGGTAGCTTTTGAATCTTCACCATCCTGGGCTGTGCACAAGGTCCCTAGCCAATGTATTCTAAAGACCGTTCTGTAGAGATGAAGACATAGAGCCATACCCCACACAGTGACCACTAGCTAGTTCACAGCTGCTGCCCCTGTTCTACCTCAAGAGAAAAAGTTCATGTTTTCAAGAAAGGAGACTTTAGTTTGTCGTTGACAAAAGCAAACAAATAACAACAATGAAACTATGCAATTCCAAAGATTTTAAATCAAGGAAAATGGATTCAAATAATATGGGCCTCTAAATGCTGGTGACGTGTGCAACCCAGAACAAGATGAATGTGGTACCTGTAGCCCACTGCTCCCCTCTCTCCCTGTTCTCTGGTGATGTCTCTGAAATCACTTACTCTTACCTCATCTAGCTGTGTGACCACAGAGGTCTGTCTTCAGGTCTGCCTAGCCAGATTCCAAGCCCTCTGCCAAGATACCAGAGGCGGGAGGAGAAAAGCTGAGTCCTCACAGCCCTGGTTCAGCTCAGCAGCCCCAACCCTGTTTGGTGATAGCCTTCACGGTCTCCTGCAAACCCTGTTCCTCCTGCTGTCTTCAGGCTAGGAGTGGAAGTGATCCCTTACTGTTGCTTGTCTTACTACTTTTGCTTGGCTCCTTTCATCTTGACCTAACCTCTGTAAAGAGAATGTCTATTAAAACCACTTCAATTATCTCCTTGAATATGTCATCATTTCCAGTTGAAATCCTGATTGTTGTGCCCAGTGTATTTTCAGAAAAATAGTTTGCTTTCCCCAAATTGCCAGCAAAACCAGTAACATATGTTTGTTTGTTTGTTGACAGTCATGCTCCCAGGTTATCACCCCTGGCAACAAAACTCAGTCCTCAACTTTAGAGACCAAGAGATACAGCCAGTTCCCAGATGATTGATAGAACGGGGTGATTGGCACCTCAAAGTGCTAAATGATTTAGCTCTCCTGTCAAAGGCTTCCAGCTATGCCCTCTGCAAAGCACGTTTTGTTTTGTTTTGCTGTTGTTCTTCCAGTTATTCAATCTGTTGGGTTTGCTTGTCAAGCCCATTCCACACATACAAATAGTTTCATGAATATATGATACACATACGACCCACTGGAACATTCGCAGCTAGGAACAGAAGCCCTGGCACCCTTGGAGGGCATCCGGAAATCATCTTGGCCAGGCTCTTAGCTGTGTTTGCCTTGCTTTGCTGGTGGTAACACTGCAGACAAATGCCAGCAGGGGTACTTGGTTCGCATGTTGCCCTTGGCTATATCCAGGTCAGACATTGTTAACCAGAAAGATTTCACAAACTGTCTAACAACTGATACGAATGTGTCTCAGGATGTATTTGCTGACATATTCTCAGACTTTAAAAATTAGGAAAGTGGACTAGAAATAAGTCTGTTGTCTCCCTACTGCCCTGTTCCTTTTTTTTTTTTTGCAGGGTTTTCTTATTAATTCAAAAGTACTGTATGCATTATGCTCATGCTCTCCTTCATTCATATAAGTTTTAGAAAATGGCCATCAGTTTCCATCATAATAAGGAATTATGGCCTTCCTTTCTAGGGTGTCTGTGGGGGGTTAATTGATATATGAATGAAGGTATTTGACACAATACCTATCCTATCTAAGGTGGATAATGGTGGCACATGCCTGTAATCCCAGCACTCAGGAGGCTGACACAGAAGACTCCTGTTTTAAGTTAGTTAGTCAGGAGTTTTAAGTTAGTCTGAGATACATAAAAAGACTCTGCTCTGTGTGTGTGTGTGTGTGTGTGTGTGTGTGTGTGTGTGTGTGTGTGTGTTACCCAGTTCACCACAGCTCTTGCTGTTTGTTTTTTACAAGCAAGATCTCAGTGAGGCCCTCTATCCAGAATGTGACCTTCTTTTGTGGCCACCACAGTTCAGAGTCACTAGGCCATTCATAGATATTTTAACTGTCTAGAATATGTGTATGAAGGATACCATTTCCCTGTCACATTCAAGTGATATGTGGCCAAGTGGCCTGCTTTAGTCCAGCAAATGTGAGCAAAAACCATGTATTACTTCTCACAGAAGAATTTAAGTGCTGTGTTTCTATTGCATTCCTCCTGTTCTAGTTGAAGGTTTAGTTCATTTTCATTTTATGAAAGGGTCTCTTGTGACCTAGACTGACCTCAAACTCATTATGTAACTAAAGATGATCTTAAAATCCTGATCCTCCCGCCTCCACTTTCTGAAGGTTAGGATTATAGGTATGTACCACCATGTCCAGTTTTACGTGGCACTGGTGATCTGTTCTGTATAATCAGAAGAATTATCTGTAATATCCATGCTTCTGGTTTGAGTGAGTACTAAGTATACAACAATTAGAAGTAAAAGAATAAACAACAAGTTATAGAGAGGGGATGATAGATGATAGAGATAGATAGATAGATAGATAGATAGATAGATAGATAGATAGATAGACAGATAGAATGAGTTTTAGTCAGTGTTCCATTGCTGTGAAGAGACACTATGACCATGGTAACTCTCATAAAAGAAAGTGCTTAACTGGGGCCTTGCTTATAGTTTCAGAGGTTTAGTCCACTATCCTTATAGTAAGAAACATGGTAGCACATAGGCAGACAAGGTAACTGAGAAGTCTACATCTGGATGGGCAGGCAGCAAGAAGAGAGAGCCACTGGGCCTGGCTTGAGCATTTGAAACCCCAAAGCCCACCCCCCAGTGACACACTTCCTCCAAGGCCACACTTCCTAATCTCTGTCAAGTAGAACCACCCCCTAATGACTAGGCATTCAAATATATGAGCCTATGTGGGCCATTTCTATTCAAACCACCACAGATAAATAGAAGCAACATATTTTAAAAAATCATCAAATTAAAATTTTACAACATTCAACAGAAAAGACTGAAACAGCCTGATTGAGAGAAAAATCAAAGGTAACAGCAAATTGAGGTCTCGCAAACATCCAGCAGAAATCAGCTAGGGAAGCTGAAGCAGTCAACTGGGTTCCTGCGTGATTTCTCTAGCTTTGCATAAGCTTTCCACTCCCTATTCCTACTGCAAATATTTTTATACTACGGGGTAAAGGATGGTAGCCTGTGTGAGAAATGGTTTTCCTTCAAGGGCACAATATGTTTAATATCCTTACCTGCTTGCTGTTTTTTCCTCTCCCTGTTACACAGCAAGAGGCCAAGCCTGCCCAGCACAGGGATTTTAGAGGAAACATAGGAGGGTCTTCTGTGTTTCAAGAGTCCACTTTCAACAAGCTATATAGCACATGACAATTTACCAATATAATTTACATTAAATGACAAAACCCAGGTCTTTCTGGAATGCTAAGCAAGCAATCTAAGCTGGCCACTTAGCCAGCCCTTATCTAGGTTTTGAGTGTGAGGACAGAAGCCATTATGGAAGAGCCATCAGCAGAGGGCTCTGATGAACTAGATGAATAAAAACCCATGCTGACCTCTGCTACACATGCAATGTACGTGAGAAAACTTTCTGGCTTGGAAAAGCACTAAGACTTGGAAGTCATTTCTTTCTGCAGTGATAGCCTAAACCATCTTGTCGAGCCCTCCATTCTGCATCTTGATACATCGTGATGTTGTCTTTGTACATTTGGGGTAGGTGAAACTCTGTGTCACAACAGAGAAATGACCTGATATATTTCTATGTTCTACATGTTCATGTTCTCCAGTTCTTAGTCTCTTACATAGTGCTAGGTGATAATGCGGCTTAAAAGGCTACTGTGGGATAGTGTCTTCCAGACATGACTGGGATGCTACACATGAAATCTAAATAATATGGTTGCCTAAACCAGACCTGCCTAATAACCACAATAATCAACATGCCAATGGGGATGGAAGACATTTCACAAAGCCCCAACCCTAGATGAAGAACTCCAGGCACCCAGTGGCTGCCAAGGGAAGGGTAATAATACATTGTCTAGGAATGAGCCCCCTGCTAGTTTATCCAGTCCCAGTATTTGTCCCTGACACATCTATTTATGAGCAAAAACTATATGGTAAGGTGTCCAGTGCTCATCGTATAATAAGCATTTTTCTACATTGTCCACCAGTGAGTACATTTAACAACACATGTAACATACAGTTACCAACAAGATCCATTCACGGTCAGCATCATTCTCATGCATCATTGTCATTGATATGATGCAGTTCTTAGAACAGCTCAGTGAGGAAGATACTGTTGTCTGCACTTGGCAGAAATGGAAACTAAGGCGCAAAGAAGTCACGTAGTATACCCAAGTTTCCAGAGGCAAACATATGCCCCAAGGCTGAACCTAAGTGTGACCTAAACCCAAGTCATGGCATTTTCATACCACCTCTAGAGCAGCTCAACAAATACTACCAGAATCTGGTAGTTCAACATGAAACATCAAAACTGGCCCCCTGGTTCTATCACCTACTGCTGTTTTAGATCAATTTATTGAGAGAGGAAAATCCGGTTCCCTGAACCAACACCTCTTGAAAATCAAACTTGGCATTCAAGAAGAGAGTCATGTTTGTGTACCAGTTTTATAATTCAGTACTGAGAAGTTTTTCCTTCTTCCTCCATTTTCTTCAAGGTCTCTGAGCTCACCTGTCAATTATTTCATAAGTAGCACGGGACAAGGAGTTAGTGCCAAGTTTCCTGGCCCAATTCATCCCCTAGAGACACAGATTCCAAACAGAAGGAGGGGGAGAACCCAGGCACAATGGACCTATCACCTGACCCCCACACATCCCAGTTTCCTCCAGGCCATTTATTTCATTAAAGTACAGATGCTCAAGGGAAACTCAGGAGAGGGGACAATTTCATTTTTCCTATGCCTTGGAAATTAAAATTCTTTCCAAAACATAATTTGCTTTGTTCTTTGAGAAAGCTAAGGAGAGGAAAAAAGGGGGTCAGAAGAGTGCAAAGAGTAAAATGGGAAGTAGAGAGGATAAGAGGGAGGGTAGAATAAAAAAAATACATAGAAGAGGGGAAAGAGTGAAAGATTAAGATGGGGGAGGAAGAAAAGGAACAGAGTAGCAATGAAATGGATGCTGTGTCTTCATTTCATCAGCACTTCATGCAGATTTCATCTGCTTTTAAAAGTTCAATCGGTCCATATTTGGAATCACAAATACACTGTCAAAGTCATTTTATATAATTTCTTTCCTGTACCCCAATAATTCCCCAGGAAAACCTCAAACTCAATGTATACAGATGTGATTCATATCTGCGGTACACCTTGAGATGACATGGAGTAGTGAGAAATCCAGCTGACCTGTGTTCAAAACACAATCTTAGCACTTGGCTATCATACAACAAGTTCTTACTGATAGCCATGCAAGTGCCAATCCTTCCATCCTTGAGGAATAAATATTAAGGGAAATGTATAGCATATCAGTAATAAGCACAATAGCAAAAAAAGAAGTAACAAGTTGGGGTAGATCACAAGTTTTAATGAAATAATCAGAGTGGGCTTTTCTGTGACTGGTGACTGGAAGAAGAACTCTCTTAGTTAGAGTCTCTATTGCTGTGAAGAGACACCATGACCATGGCAACTCTTATAAAGGGAAACATTTCATTGGGGCTGGCTCAGGGGTTTAGTCAATTACTGTCATGGCAAGAAGTATGTCATAGTACAGGCAGACATGGTGCTGGAGAAGGAACTAAGAGTTCTACATCTTGATCCACAGGTAGCAGAAGACTGTATGCCACACTTCATGTAGCTTGAGCATATGAGACCTCAAAACCTGCCCCCAAAGTGACACATTTCTTCTAACAAGACCACAACTACTCCAACAAGGCCACACTTTCTAATAGTGCCACTCCCTATGAGCCAATCACTCAAACATGAATCCATGTTCAATCTATTCAAACCACCACAGGAACTAACCCTGCAGATGCCTGGGGGCAAGAGAAAAATACCAAGTGCAAATACCCTGTGGAGGGTATGAGCATTCCCAGCCAGAGAGCAACCCATGGAAAGGAAGATTTGTAGCCAGTTATGCTTCATAAATCATAATCCCAGTATATCTGTGGTTAAGGCAGGAGGAGGGCCATGAGCTCCAGGCCAGTTAGTTACATGACAAAGCCCTGCCCCTACCTCTCCAAAGAGATTTATTCCATCCTGGAGTGACCTCGTGGACCCAGTATATCCAGGAGCAATGTGAGGGTGTGGGAAAGTTTAAAAAAAGATCCTGGTACACTCAGAATTACTGAAATTCAGAGGTTACAGGGAATGAACTGGAAGAAATAAAAGGGATGATCAAAAACTAGGACTTTTGAAACTAACTTGATTGGTTATTACCCCTGACTGGTACAATCTCAGACTGAGAATGGGTATCTAAAATAAGGTAAAAGACAACAGCATCAAAGATAAGGTTAGAGATAAAGGGTATTGCAACTGTACCTTGATAGACATGATAATCCCTAAGTATTACAGAGGACTGGTGCTGGTGAGGGTCACAAAGAACCAGCTCATACTCTACAAGGAGTTAGAGGGAGTATGTGGAGATCAGTAGAAGACTGAGACAGGGAGGGAGAACCTGATAACTTGCCTTTCAGCTTGGCTTGGAACTGTTAGGAAGGGTGGACACACAATGATGTGGAAACAGTGATAAGGCGTTAGGAAGATGCCTACTTTACTCCAGGCTGAGTAGGTAGGAGCATCTGGATAGAATATTATAATTACCAGAGAGGACTACAAGATACAGGAGAGGAAGGGTCACAGTGGGGAGCCAGGAAAAGTTAGGGACATTTCACTAGGGAACACATCAGGTCCTTACCAGACAAGTGGTCTAAAGATGCTACATGTCCTACAAGGCAAAGAATAGCTCCACAAAATGAAGGTTTGTCCCATCCAGTAATGCCTTCTTTTAGAACTAATACAGACAGGTAGTGAGACCATTCATCTTGAAATGGCAAGGGAAGAAATACAGGTGTGCTCACAGATGATTGACATTGTGTTCCAGGGTTGTAAGGTGTGTGAAATATAAGGAATTGTTGTTAGGGGGATATGGGAATGAGAGTCTGGGACTCAGTGAGCACAGTAGTCCCGGGCTTTTCAAGTGGCTGGTACAAGCATGAAGAAGAGGTGGTGAGATGGTCATGCTGGCCTCAGGGCAGATGGCAGTGACAAAGCTGTGTGTGGAAGGTAGGAGACACATGTTGCCCTGGATACATCTCAACAGAGCCAATGATAAATGGCTCTGAGGCACTAGGGAAAAAGTCTCTGAAGTACCAAATTCTGGATATTCCCTCTCTGCCTTGGGGAAGACTAGAGGAAGAAAAGCCTTTCATGGCCCTTTCAAGCTCCTCTTGAGTCCTACCAGTTCTATGCTGCTGTCCTTAGGCAGGACATTTAACCTTGCTGAGCCTGTTTGTCAAGTCATCTGGTGGCCCAATGAGACTCATTTCTCACTATTAGACAATGTCTTCCTGGTATTTAGAAGACAGTCTAGCATGCTAGGTGCTTGCTACTGTGAGAGCCACAGTCTCTGGCTTAGATTCCATGTAGAAGGTCAAACTCCATCTTTTCTTCTTACCATGGTACCAAGGGCTGGTTATTTAACACCGGTGGGCCTCCATTTGCTCATAAATATGATGAGAAAACCATACCAGGTAATAGGGCTCTTGAAAGGAATCATGGGAAAGAAAATATAACAAGCTGTAAGCTTGACTTCCTCTTTGTTGGAAGAGACTCAAAAACTCACAAAACGAGTTTTATCAAGAGATTTCTACACCAACCACCAGTCACCCTTTGCTCTGGATCAGAGTTGCTCCTTGGGCCTTTGGCAGTCTGGGGACCCAGCTTTAGGTTCTTGCTCAACAGGAAAGCAAGAGACAGGAGTCTGCAGTGACACTGGCATATGTGTAGCCCAAGCCTGAGGAAAGGTGCTGAACGCCATGAGAAGAAGGGAAGGGAGGCCTGGGTTCCACAAAGACGTGACAGACACCTATATAGCACTCTGGGGGAAGACTTGGCAATGTGAGGAACTGAGCTACATGGGACACACACATGTGACCCCAGCATTTGTGAGGCTAAGGCAGGAGGAGTGCAAGCCTGGGATGTAGGCCATGGCCCTGCGGGGGGTGGTGGGGAGAAGGAACTAGAGGTGTATGGGGGTCGTGTTACTAGAAAGTACAAATCTTAGCTTCTACCTCAGGCCTGTCAAGTTAGTGGCTGTTTCTGTGGCCAGAAGGTCAATACCACCATGCTACGTTATATATATGCAAGCATTTTTACCCCACCCCCTTTTTGGTTCAATGTGGCAGGCCACCCATTCCAAAACATGGTGAGACAGCTACAGAATCAATGTCACCCTCTACCTGGCTATCTCTGGAGGTCAGTCGCCCCTTTGGTATCATGCAGCGACAGTTGCCTGCAGTGAAGCTGCCTCGCCACTGTGGGTAGCTGGGTTGAGGTCGTCTGTCTTCTGGTGCCTTCTGCACCACATGCTTCCATTCACCATCAACTTCCTAATTCACTAGCTTCCAAATTTCAAACCCTTGCAGTCTCTTCAACTCCTTGTAATTTAGGGCCAGTCATTTGTGCCTTCCCCTAGTTCCAGCCTGCTTTCTGTGCCTTCTAGTCTATGACCACATGAACACTCACCATTACTCAGAGAGACACTCTACCTCCCTTCCCTGCCAGGATGGACTGAAAACCCTCTGAAACTATGGGCTTGAATAAGTTACCTCTTCCGGTGCTGTGTCTCAGCCAGCAGTGCAAAAGTAATACAATCTACATCACATACCAGGTGACTTTAAACAGGTCAACTTGTCCACCTACAAAACGGAAGGAAATTGCTCTCTTAGCAATGGTCGTATGAGAAAGTGCTTTACAAACTGCAAAACATGGTGCACGCATAAAGTTTGGACAATGAGAATGATATATGAATTATACGTAAAGTCCTTATTAGCATATTTATAGCCTGGCTGGCAGGAGAGAGAGAACAAATGATAGTGTATCCTCTTAACAGGCCCTCCTCCAGGAAGGTCAAATGATGTCATTAATGTTTGTCTGACTTCTGACCTGGGTCCAGATTCCACTTTCCTCCTGGGAAGCACCATCTACCCTGAAGCTATCCCAGTCTACAGGCAACCAGAAGCCACTCTGTCCACAGCTCTGCATAGCAGAGGTAGGACTGGGACCACAAAGGCCATCACAGGGTGACCTCTCAGGAGCATTTGACAACTCCCTTTCTGTAGGATCAGAAGCAGCCAGGACAGCCTGTGGGCCTGGGGCAGAGTGATAGGAGACAGGAGACCTGAAAAGCCAAGAGAAGAAAGCACAGGTCCCCTTTCATCCTTCTCCAGGGCTTAGGTGTTGATACGAATCTCCAAGTCAGGGATTAAAGGAGCAAGGCAATGCACAGCTTCAAAGAGCTATGTATCTCTTGCCTTTACATAAGAACCACAGTTGGAGGCTCATGATGGGTTGTAATGTGTCCCTGCTCAAACACAGGAGTTCTTACTCTCCAAGTCTGTGAATATGACTCAATGGGGAAAGGGTCTTGGAAGGTGATCCAAGTAAAATGAGGTTGTTAGTATTGCCCTAACCCCACAAACCTGTGCTCATATGGAAACAAGAATTTTCCCCCAGGGTATGCAGACATATGACAAGTGACAATGAAGGCAGGAGATCAGGTGACATGTCTATGGACCAAGGAATAGCAATGATTATTAGCAAGTTCCAAGAAGTTAGAGAGAATCAGAGAAACATCCTACTCTTGCTGTCTCCAGAAGCATCCAGCCCCCCTCTCAACATCATCTAGGACTTGCTGCTCCAGAATTGAGAGACAGCTTTCTGTTGTTTAAGCCATTCAGCCCGTGGTACTGGCTATAACAGCCCTGCCAACAAATGCACAGAGCCATGGGGGTCACACAACTGAACTGAATCTCTGCACCACTGCCTCCTACCACTCACTTGCCTTATTAGGTCACCATTTCTTCAAATGTTAAATAAGGAAACCATCCATAGCTTGTGACCACTGAGAATCAAAGCAAGTACCAGAGGCAAACATCCAGTTACAATGCCTGCCTCCTGGCACCCCCTCAGCAGTGGTAGCGTGGTTGTGATTAGCAGAGGTGAGAGTTTATCTCACATTCCTTCACCCCTCTAAACCACTCCACCCTCACAAGGCATGCAGAAGGACCAGCGTCCTGCCAGCCTGTGAGGATGCCTAGTATATGGGGATAATTCCTAAACACTCCAACAAATGCTTCGATCACTGAACAAACTCAGCAGCTTTCAACTCCTGCTTATCTCACAGTTGTGCAGATGTGAAGCCTGGGGGGTGTGGTTGGATTAGCTGCTTGGGATCTCACTCCTGAGGCAGTTATGATTATCTAAGTCTTACCTGGAGAACTTGCTTGCATCAACTGCTTCCTTTGGGGCTCACAAGTTCCTTGGAAAATGCAGTTCTTTGCAGTTGTAGCAGCGAAGGGTCTTTGTTCTTACTCCTCTCAGGTCCTGCAGTGGAGAAGTGCTATGTGTCAAACTTTCTTATATCTTGGATCTTCCTGACTTCTGCCACTGGTTGCTCTTATAGGGCTCTTGAGATTAGATTAAGCCTGCCTGGATAATCCCCATAGCCCATTCGTTCAACAAATAGTTATCTGAAACACTTGGTCAGAGGCTGTCTGGAATGGGACGTGGTGACTCATGTATAATTTCAGCACTCAAGAAGCTGAGACAGGAGGATTGCCAGGAGTTCCAAGGCAAACTACATAGTAAGCTCTAGGTCAGCCTACATTATACAGTGAGACACTGTGTCAACAACAAACAATAACAAAAAACAAAAGACAGAAGGGTCCAGTAGCTTATAGTCAAGAAGCCATTACACTATGGAGATGGGCATGTACTATATTATGATGGAGTTTTGTAGTAGGGAGAGAAGAGGGGCTCAACTCTAAATAAAGAAAATGGGACATTTATAGCAAGGAAGAGTAAGTGGAAAGTCACTGACATACTCATCAGAGTTAAGGAGAGATTCTGGCTAAACCGACCCAACAGGATTCTTGCTCAGACCTCATCTGGAGGTAGTAGGGGAAGAATTTGGTCAGCTATGGAGGGTGATCAAGCATCAAGGGTAGGAGGTTCTGGCTAAACTCACTCAACAGGTTTTGCTTAATTAGGCTCTTGGTGACCAGAAGTGAGACTTGATTAAGCTGAGAGTGTGTCACATGGGACAGTCACCTGTAAGTGACAATCATGGGACATCTTAAAGTCTACTTTCTGTATGGGTTTTATTCCTGGTTCGACCCTCCTGGAGGTTCTGAGTCCTGGGAACTCCAGGAAAAACAAGCAGAGAATAAGAATGTGTCTTCCCTGAGTGGAAAGTTCAGAGAATGGGGGAGTGGGGGTGGGCAGGGGACTTTTGTTCCTGTTAAAGTCTTTCAAGGGTGGGACAAGGCTGAGAAGTGGCAGCTGAAGTGAGTGCACTCCAGGGCAAGATTGCCCTCCAGGACACATAATTTCAGTTCTGCATGTTTACCTCCTGCTGGAGTAAATGGAGGACACAAACTATTAGATTTATTTCTACAGGACCCAAACACTGGGTTCCAGGGGCATGCTCTCTGGACTATGGCTGTCTGGCGCCAAATATAGGCTCTTTGTTCCCAAATGCAATGGATGGGATGCATATCCTTATCTAAGTACCCTATGTATATGTATAGGAGTCTGAATATGTTAATAAAGTGCATGTGTTACTATAATGAATGTACATGTGAAAAACCAGGTAATGTGAAATTTATCTCATTCAATAACAGACAGTACACAATTCATTTCATTCTGTGCCATAACCTTGGTATACAAATTTCTCCTTGTAGATTTTGAATCTATACAGTTAAAATATGCTGGGAAGAAATGTGTAAATAAAAAGAAAGAAAGAAAAAACTTTCATATAGGCAAAAATATTTTAAACATCTTTTTTATTTTATTGTGGGAATGTGTTTGCTTATGTATGTAGGATGTGTGTTTGAGGGCACACACATGCCACAGCATGGATGTGGAGGTCAGGGAACAACTTTGTGGAACTGGTTCTCTCCTTCCCGCTTTGTGTGGATTCCAAGCATCAGACTCAAGCAAGTGCCTTTGGCCATTGAACCATCTCCCTTGCCCTGAGCTTTCTTTAAATACAATGCAAGGTATTTAGAGGAATCTTCAAAGTTATCCCATTCTAAGAGGTCTTCGACTAATGTGCAATCATACAGAGAATCTTGTAGGATGTAGCAATTCATAATCGAAGTCTAGGAATTTGTTTGAGGAAAACAGTAGATTATTACTGCCCTGTAGATATTGTGGTTTTATGCTCATTAGCAGGTATTTGTAAAGCTTCTCTCACCAAACATTTTTATGGCAAGAAAACAAAGATGGCCTTCCTGAAGGGAAATAAATAAAAAATTTTCCCTTCAAAGAAAGTAAAGGCAGTTTAGCAATGTAGACACACACACACACACACACACACACACACACACACACACACACAAAGAGAAAGGAGACAGCTATGAAGGAAGATGGCCTGTTTGAACTATGTGAGTGAGAGCATCAGTCATTTACAGAGAACCTTTACCAGGAATGCAGGTCTAACACAAACTGCTATAGGGAATACTCAACAGTCAAATAAAGTCAGAAGGGAAATGGTTTCCTTGAATGATTCCTTGCTTTGGCAGGATCCTGCTATGTAAACCAGGCCAGCCTCGAACTCTCAATCCACGACTCACCCAGCTGAATGCTGGGATTATCAGTGTGCATCACCATGGCCAGATACTTCTTATTTTAAAATTCCAATAAGTCCAGGCTTTTAACCTAACCTAGCTAGAACATTAACCATCATGATAAAACTAATCACTAAGTATGTATGGGTGGCTGGGTGGGGACTTTGATAGATGAAACAGATCTAAGCATCTGTACCATGATGTTAATATTTCAACTCATAAACTAGCAACTCTGTTAGTCACAGTTCTCCAGAGGAGCAAAACCAGTAAGATATGTACATAATTATAAGAGGATGTATTAGAGTTGTTTATAACATCTAAGGCTAAATGGCCCTACAGTGCCTGGCTGCTTGTTGGAGAACTGGGGAATCTTGGTCTAAGAAGTAGAAATCTCAGAACAAGAAGGCCCCTGAAACAGCTGCAGTTGGAAGCCGAGGGCCAGGGAAATCTTAGTGGCTGGTGAAAGCCCACATTCAAAGCCTGAGGAATGTGGGCTCTGCTTTCCAAATGATCAGGGATGGTGAAAGTAGCATCTACTCAAGAGAGGGCTTGGTATGTGTTGACACAGGCTTTCCCTTTATGCTTTGGATTTCCCATTTTCTCTAGACTTTTTGGATCCTACCACCCAACTCAGAGTGGGTCTTCACCTAGTTCACTTACTCAGATGCCAACCTCCTCTGGAAACACCCTCACAGTCATGCCCAGAAATGTGCTTTGCCAGTTTTCTAGGCATTTCTTAATGCATCGAGTTAACAACAAAGATTAATCATCATGATAACATTTCCCTGTAAGCCTGGAGACCCTGTCATAGGACCTGAACCTAAAGTCTAATTAGATGGTAGCTTTTCTATCACATGAACCAACTAAAGAAAAATGAACATACTTGTAGTTTGCTCAGTTTTGAATAAATTTACCTTTGATATGTCTAGTGTCATTCATAAAATAGGTTCTCTTATGGACTGGGCTCCCTGAGCTGCCATTTTAAATGGCTGTTAATGTTTTTGCACCTGGAGAGCCTTAGCCCAGCATTTTGTTGTTGGTGGTGGTGGTTTTTTGGGACAGGATTTCTCTGTATTGCTTTAGAGTCTGTCCTGAAACTCGCTCTGTAGACCAGGCTGGCCTCGAACTCACAGAGATCCACCTGCTTCTGCCTCCCGAGTGCTGGGATAAAAGTCATGCGCCACCAACGCCTGGCTGGGAAACCCTCTCTTGAAAAACAAAAACAAACAAACAAAAGGTTTGCTTGTAGGCAAGTCTGCAGTACATTTTCTTGATTAATGATTGATCTGGGAGGGCCTGGTCCACTTTGTCAGGTAGTGCTGGAGGGTATAAGAAAGCAAACTGACAAAGCCATGTAATCAACACTCACTACTCCAGGTCTGCTTCAGTTCCTGTCTCCAGGTTCCTATCTTGACTTCTTCAGTGATGGAGTGTGACCTGAGAGTTTAAGATAGAACAAACCCTTTCCTTCCCAAGTTGCTTTGGTCATGATGTTTATCACAGCAATTGACACCCTAACTAAGACACGTTGATCTTAAATTTCTGACCATTAAAGATGTGAGATGTCTGTAGTTTAAACCTGGAAGCTGTATTGTTTTATTGTAGCATCTTTTTGTTTTGTTTTGTTTTTGTTTTATTGTAGGATCATCAGCAGACCAACATAAGCGGAAAGCAACCACTGCTTTTACTCTAGAAGCTTGAAGCATATATAGATTCTCTTGAGGAAATGGCTCTTAAGGACACAGAACACAGTGTATTAATATTTAAAAGGGAATAATAGAACAGAGAGGGTTAAATTGTGGTGGGAGATGGGAGAGTAAGATAGAGAAAGAAATGGGGGGGGGATAAACACAAGATAAACAAAAGATCTTAAAAAGTCACATGAAAACCTACCTACTACATATATGTATGTATAGTAGATGATTATATTTATATATTTGTATACACAAATGCATACACACACAAATATACAAAGAGTTAAAATGGGGGGTACCTCCTAGCAGAGCAACAGTTTTCCTATTGGCCAGTGAGGTTTGATGCACCGCTCAACATCACAGGCTATTTGTTACTGCTTGTCCTCCAGAACTTGTAAAACTCTATTGCTGAAGACACCATAAACTTAAGTCATAGACTATGAAGATATCAAGCTGCTACTGATCTAGAAGTTACATCCCTCCTGGCTGCCTTTCATGCCACAAAAATGTGTTAAGTGCACTACTGGATAATGAAAGTAATCAACCTTATCCAGCTGTGAACACAGGGAGTAACAATAACAACTGGCCTGAGCAGGCATGCCCACTGGTCCAATAGTGGTATGAACATCATGGGAGTAACCAAATCATATTCTGCACACCCTTCTTTTTTCTTTTGAGAATTTTGTATAATGTGTTTTGCTCATATTCACCTCTCTCCTCAGATCATCCCAGATCCATCTCCTTCCCTTCCCATCCAACTTTGTATTCTCTTTAAACATACAAACATCACACACACACACACACACACACACACACACACACACACACACACACACACACACACTTTGTGCTGCCCATACAGGCCCCAAGGACCTGAGATTCTGAAACAGGTTCCCAAAGCAATGTCCCCAGCTGGGACCAAGTGTTCAAGCACATTAGCCTATGTAGACATTCACACTTTACCCATAACTCCTACTTCAGTCTCCCATGTGTTTTTCATAAGTTGGAAATTGAATCTGGAGATGAGATGCAGATTAAATATCTTTGGCAAAAGGTATATCATATGTGATGTAAACCTTCAATATAGTGCAAGAGCATTGTGCTAGCAGATATTCAATGTCTAGTCATCCCGGAAATGAGGGATACTAGTTTTACTTGGCTAAAAGTTTCTTTTGAAATGGTATACTCTGCTTTGAAATTTGTATGATATCGGAGGCATGATCCCTTGACATCAAACAAATAAGCTATTTCCCAACAGATTTTTTATACATTGGTAATCCTTCACTGAATTATGACATCAAGGTAAAATTCCTTGTAATTGCCAAAAGCAAGATTTTGGGGTTTTTTTATCATTTTTTTATTTGAATTAGAAACAAGATTATTTTACATGACAATCCCAGTTCCCTTCTCCCTCCCGTCCTCCCCTACCACCCCCCAACTAAAACCCTACCTATCACATACCCTTTCTTCTATTCTTCCCCTGACTCAACCTTTCTGCTCCCTCATGACCTCTGCATCCTTCCTCTTCTTCCCTTCTCATTCTCATAGCTCCCTCCCTCCTCTTCCCGTGCTCTCAATTTGCTCAGCAGATCTTGACCATTTCCCCTTCTCCAGGGGACCCTCTTAGGTTCCTCCTTGTTTATTAGCATCTCTGGCAGTATGAATTGTAGGCTGGTAATCCTTTACTTTATGTCTAAAATCCACATATGAATGAGTACATATCATGTTTGTCTTTTTGTTATTGGGTTACCTTGCTCAGAATGGTTTCTTCTAGTTCCATCCATTTTCCTGCAAATTTCAAGATTCCATTGTTTGTTTCCACTGAGTAGTACTCCATTGTGTAAATGAACCACATTTTCTCTATCCATTCTTGGGTTGATGGGCATCTAGGCTGCTTCCAGTTTCTGGCTATTACAAATAGTGCTGCTATGAACATCATTGAACAGATGTCTTTGTTGTATGAATGTGCTTCTTTTCAAAACCAAGATTTTGAAACAGGTGGGAGGAGGAGGAGGAGGAAGAGGAAGAGGAAGAGAAGAAGAAGAAGAAGAAGAAGAAGAAGAAGAAGAAGAAGAAGAAGAAGAAGAAGAAGAAGAAGAAGAAGAAGAAGAAGAAGACGACTTCTATGCTGTTTGGGGGAAAAAACAAAACAGTCTTTTTGAATCGATAGCGATGAGAAGCAGGGAGTGTGCTTACCATGTACAAGGGGTCCTAGCTTCAGTCTACAGAGATGAAAATAAAAAGTAAACTATAGCTACAGCATTCAGGATCTTAGTTTGAAACTCTGGATGAAGAATTTTATTCCATTCCTAAAATCTCCAGCACCAGTCCTTCTCCAAGGTGTGGAGAACTGGCCTTAGTCCCAGCAGGCAAAAGAGACAGATCAAAGAGGATTTTCCAAGAAGACATTCTGAAGGGACTATTATAAATGTTATGTGTAAATGAAGGCGTAAATCCTGCCAAACAGTGGTAGTAGAAAATCCTAAATCATTGCTGAAATGAGTGAGCAAATGTTTTCATGATAAACATAACATGTATACAGGCCCAGACCTCCTGCCCCCACAGATTACTAATTCAAAAAAAAAGAAAGAAGTGGCTTTGAACTATTGGTGGCAGACATTCCTTAATTAAGTGGTCAAAATTATCATCAACCAACATCAGGAAAATTAAAAACAAGTGTCATTTAAGACACCAAAGGACTTCTGTGCTATTGTTGCTCAAACTGTAAAGTCTGTATTTTATCAGGCAACTTCAAGTTCATGCGCATTCTAAAGCAACTGGTCTCTGTTCTCCCCTTGTCAAGCATAGCAAACTGTTGATATGAAACTCAGATCACTTGCCTAGCATGTGGAAGCCAAGGGGCTTGATCTGATCCCCTGCAATGCAAGAGGGCAGGGAGGGAAATGGGGGGGGGGGAGAGACAAAGAGATGAGGAAGAACTATTTCAGATGAAGAAAAACCATGATAGTCTCCTCCAGTTCCCAAACACAAAAAAATGTAGATCTCAAAGATGAGGACACTAGAAAAGAACATCTTTAGAACAGAGTTAAGGGGCTGGAGAGATACTTGCTGCTCTTCCAGAGGACTTGAGTTTAGTTCCTAGAACTCCCATGGCAGCTCAGGACTATCTCTGTAACTCTGGTTCCAGGGGATCTTATGCATCTGGCCTCTCTAGTCCCCGCCACTCACATACACATAACCATACGCAGATGTACACACCTCCACATAATTTTAAAAGTAATAAAATATTTCCATGACCTATCCCCTCACCCTCCTACAATAAAGTGATACTTTATCGAACCAAGAAATAGGTTCTACTGGTGGCATCTCATTCCTGTTCTTCCCAGCCTCCAGAATGGGATATAGCATCCTGAATGGAGAAGACAGAAATGTAACCTCCTGGCTGGGGGGGGGTTCTTGTCAGGACCCCCAGAGCAAAGAAAAAACAGCATTGTAAATAGAACTGGAGAGCATCATAGCGGGTGAAGCAAGGGAAACACAGAAAGGCAAACATCATTACAAGCCACCTCCCCCAGAAATGGGGTGAAACAGCGGTCTCCAGAGATGGGACATGGGGCAGAAGGAGATTAAGAGGAGGATTTAAGGGCTGGAAAGGGTGCTGAGGGGAAGGCAGAAGGGAGTCAAGAGTGGGAGAAGGGTGGAGGAGCAGAACTAACACATGATATGTGCATGGACAGAAAAGTCACAGTTGACCCTATCAATTTGTACAGTTAATGTAAATTATAACCATGGAAAGCAAAATATCAAATGACATGTTTTAAAGGGGCATATCCCCATAACTTTAAACTGTTTTTAAAAATGCAGATCCATTTGCAGAAAGGATGAGGAACAAGTCTGGCAACACAAATAGGGCAGTCCCTCCGTCACCCTGTCTAAAGAGGACAGGACAGTTATTCCTGTAGAAGGGCCTCCAAATGCGGCTCTATCAGTTAGATAAACAAGGTGAAAAGACAGATGATAGGGCAGGGAGTGAGACCGCAAACATATTAGGAGCCACTCCGACTATAGACATAAGGAAGTGGAAAAGAAGCAAGCAGACAACACTGGAAATAGCAGGGAAGACAGGATAATCTCAGTGGCGATAGGCAGCTACTACATCAGTGAGACAGACTGATGACATACAGGCAACCAAACAGTGCCACAAGTGGCTCCTTAAACTGGAAAATTCCATATAGAGAGAGCAGAAGACATACAAAACACATAAATATATAAGACAATCTTCAGATCAATGGGGCAAGGCAGAAGCAAGGAAATTTTGGAATATAGACTACTTAACCATTGAAAATTAAAAGCTTAACATGCAGGCAGAAAACAAGCTCCTTCAGAACTGAAACTTAGCGAGGCTCCAGACTTCTCTACAGCACGATGGTAATACTAGAAGACAGGGAAGCTGTTTTACAAAGGGAAAGGGAGTGTGACTTGGTGACATCGTACCCAGTCAGGAGACTAAGTCACATTTAAAGACATGAAGTGTGTCCTTCAATCCATGGGAAGGTTCATTAAGTACAGTGCTGATATATAGGAATCTGCAATCAGCATCCAGCTCATCTACAAAGAATTTAAAAGAAAGAACTCAGGAGTGAAGACACAAAACAAGACTAAAGGCCGGGACAAATTCAGTCAGTAGCAAGCTAATAATAATGGGAATAAGGGTTATAGACAGAATGGAGTAGTTTGACATGTGACAACAAAATCTACAGTACTAGTCAGTAAATACATGTATGTACATCTGTGTGTACAAACATGAACACACAGAGAAGCAAATGTAATAAAAATGAGAGATCTGGGAAGGGGAAAGGCAAATGTGTAT